>NC_067487.1:38262765-38567265 GCF_947179515.1 Apodemus sylvaticus
GGAAGGGGTGGGTGGGAGGACGGGGGAGAGAAGGAGGCTTATGGGACTTTCGGGGAGTGGGGGTCCAGAAAAGGGGAACTCATTTGAAATGTAAATAAAAATATATCGAATAAAAAAAAACACGGTTAGAAATTGGGATAAGACTTTTATCATTGTAAATTGGCATCTTGTATTTGTGACTTTAATATATATAAATTGGCTAAGATTAAGAGTCATGCTTTACTGGGTAATTGGAATAAGTGGGCGCTGGGTGGAAGTGAGATGAACTCGCAGGATCTGCACTGGTAGCCCCGGACCTCCCCTGGTGGGAATGCTGCTCTGTGTGACCCCACAGGACAGAGGCCTGGTGGGGCGGAGAGTTGGCGGGGCAATCTTTTTTATTATTCACGCAACAGGCTCCCCAGGCCCCCTAGGCCCCCCCAGGCTCCTGTACTTGCACACTTGGTCCTCAGTTGGAACAACGGTCTGGGAAGGATTAAGAGGTGTGGTCTTATTAGAGGAAGTATGTCACTGGGAGTGGGCAGTTTGAGTTTTCCAAGGCAAGGCCATTCCTAGGTAGCTCTCTCCTTGCCTCCTGCTTGTGGCTCTCAGCTGCTGCTCCAACACCACACCTGCTTGCCCGTCGCCACGCTCCCATTTATGATGTGCAAGGAAGGACTCATGCTCTGACACTGTCAGCCTCCAATAACTCCTCTGTAAGCTGCCACGATCATCGTGTCTCTTCACAGCAACAGAAGAATAGAGAAGTAACTAAGCAATTCACCATGGTACACACCTTTAATGTCAGCAATCAGGAGGATCTCTGTAAGTCTGAGGCCAGGCTGGTCTACATAGTGAATTCTAGAACAGTCAGGGCTTTATAGATCCTGTCCAAAAAACCAAAAACAAACATACATAGTCTCAGAAAAACAATGTTAAATATTATAAAAATGTGATATTATATAAATATATAGCATACTGTATATTATTCAACACACATAACTACAATATGTATTACATTAATACCATATTTTAACATATATATGTAACATATAAAATATGTCAAACAAAAATATATCATGTATTTTTTTATATCAATAGAAGATATATAGATACAGAGGGTTTTTTTTTGATGTTGTTTTCTGGGGTTTTGTTTTTATCAGGGTTTTATGTATCTTAGGCTAGCCTCAAACTTACTAGGTAGCCAAGGTTGGCCTTAATAGTCTTCCTGGTTCTCCTACCTCCTCTCCCAATTGTAGGACTAATGGTATATGCTACAATATCTAGCAATTATTTCTTTTAATTTATAAATTTTAGTTTTAACCAGTTTTGTTGATATGAATCTGTTTTACACATGACTTACATGGCTTACTCATAACCACTTCTCTTACTTTATCTCTTGGTTCACTAACATAGCCCCTATCTCACATCAGCATCCCATATGTATATAGCTTTCAATATGATACAAGCTTTTTTTCTTCTTTTAAAAATTTATTATATGTAAGTACACTGTCGCTGTCCTCAGCCACTCCAGAAGACAGAGTCAGATCTCATTACAGATGGTTGTGAGCCACCATGTGTTTGCTTGGATTAGAACTCATGACCTTTGGAAGAGCGGTCAGATCTCTTAAACACTGAGCCATCTCTCCAGCCCCCTATGATAGAATCTTATTCATCAAATCTACCATTTGAGGGACCTGGCTAACATAAACTCCTCCGGAGAACTAAGCTGCTGTTACTGTTCTGATCAAAGCCACCTCGTGAGTCCTCAGGGCCATCGTCTGTTATGCAGATATGTTCAGCCTCTTGCCCCTGGGCCACATGTGTCCCAGAATAGTTATGAAAGCGGCAGGACACTTATTGATGGTGTCACGTGACAATGTCAAATTGGACAGATTGGACAGTCATGGACAGCAGATAGCCTAGACTGATGAGTTACTTCATCAAGTTAAATGATACCTTTCTACAGAGTGAGTTCCAGAGTAGCCAAGGCTATAGATCCTGCCTTGACAAACTAAAACAATCAAAAATGACATCGTGCAGCATTCTCTCCTTACTATTATCATGATATCCATTTTCCAGAATGATACTATATGATTGCTAATATATACAAACTGTTACAGTAAGCCAGACAGTATGCCTTATTCTCACAGTGATGCTTTGTAAAAAGAGTATATATGAGGTATGGTGAAAGTTATTTACCACTCTACAAAATAAAAGTACAAAGATCCCCGGGCTTACATTAATTGATACAGAAGCGAGTAATTTTTGTATTTTAACTTTACTTATAATCTTATGGACTCAATACGGTATTCTTTGTTGTTTTTCCAAACAGGTCTTTCTAGTCCTTACTATGTGCTGGGATTCAGGCATGTGTGACAACACATCTGCTGCAACTGTAGGACCTCCTTTTGGGGAGACCCCCACTCCATTCTCCGGATAGCATACATCCAAGGAAACGCGAGAGACCAACTTGATGCAAACGCATGAGGTAGTTTATTATCAGAGCTCTGGGCCGACACATACCTTACACAGGAGACAGAAGAGTCGACCCTGAGGCTCAAAAGTTAGGGGTTTGTATAGGAAAAGTCAGGGGGGTTTGGTGTGATTACACATGATTTGCTGATTCAAACATTGGCAGGGGATTCTGGCGCGCAGGGTGGGCTTTTTGGCATATGTGCAGATCGGGCCGTCAGCAATGTAGGAGGGCGGTTTATTTTTATTAGCAGGAAGGTCACTTTGACATTAGTAAACTGCATCCAAGGGACAGGAGACAGGAGACTCCAGTCCAGATGGTGTATGACCCATAGGAGATTGCCTAGGCATGCCCCTTATCTTTTTTGGCCGGTCTGTTTGTGGGATGACTCAACCATAACCTTGCTTCAAGCTTGTCCGGGCTCTAAGTCGGCTTGCTGCCTCAACTATGGATTCTGAAAAGTCCCAACTCCCTTTACAATATTATTTTGCTGAAGAGTGTTATCAAATGACCAAACTCAAAGCTCTAAACTTAATGTTGAGGTTCACATTCCTAGTTCGGGTAGCAGGCAGCCACGGCACCGAAACCTAGCTGGTCAAAAGTGAGATGTGCTGATGGTGTCAGTATATTATGCTTTTGTCACCAAGTAGGAAGAAACAAATCTAAGATGTCTCAATTTTGCCAGGTAGTGGTGGTGGCACACGCCTATAGTCCCAGCACTCTGGGAGGCAGAGGCAGGCAGATTTCTGAGTTCAAAGCCAGCCTGGTCTACAGAGTTCCTGGACAGCCAGGGCTATACAGAGAAACCCTGTCTCAAAAAAAAAAAAAAAAAAAAAAAAAAACCCAAAAAAAACCCAAATCCAAAAAAATGTCTCAATTTTTATGCCAGTTGTGTGGTGACACATGTTGGCTACATTAGACTAATATATTAGAATTAGTTTTACATTTTGAATGTGTCTACAAGAAAATTTAAAACTACATATTGCTTTGCACCTCTAACACCTTACATTTCATTGATATTTGCCGTTTTTGTGTATGTGCAGGTATGTACAAGCCAGTCTGTGCTCAGAGCGGTGGGAGGGGTCTGTTGCTGCCTTCTTCCTTGTTGGATCAAGGTCGCCCGTTTCTTCCACACTATACACACTCTATACTTAAGCCTAGCTAAGCCTGGAACTTCTGATACCTCAGCTTCAGCCTCGCTGTAGGAATGCCATCGATTGGACTCTGCTGGGCAGGGTGTCTCTTTTCTACCGGCTGCGCCGTCTCCCTGGCCTTCACACGACACTGCTGCTAGACAAAGCTCCAATGCTCGCCTACAGTGCTTTTGAGACAGTTTAGTCAAGCCAACTAAGTTTTACTCAGGTTAAATTTGACAAAGAACCCAGTTGTACTCTAATGGGAATCTGTTTCTCACATTTTCAGTCCAAGATCCACGTCCTGGTAGGCTATGTCAGGGAAGGGCCCAGTCTCTTCTTTCAAGACGCCATTCCTTGACACTGCATCTCCATGAAGATTGTATTCAGAAAATAAGGTGGTTTTTCATTTTTAATCTAAGGTGCTCAAGAAATGGTGACCATATTTTGAAATGGCTTTAACTCTCCTGCCTCTAACTGAAAAGTACAAGGACTATAAGCATTGTACCACCATGGCCTGTTCTGCTCATTTACAGTGTTAGCACAATGTAAAATTCCATGTGAATGGGGTCTTTCATCTGCTTTGTGGTGTATTTGCTGCACGCCTTCTGGGCCATGCTCTCTCACCAGGCTTCTCTCAGGAGCTCTAATAGAATAGTACTTAGGCAGCTTCCTGCTCCCTCTCGCCCTTGGGGATGTTTGTCCTCTGAGGGCCGCTGCTCTCACTATGCCTTCCCTACTCCCAGAAGGCATAAACTGCTCTCCACTATTAACTGTTTGCTACCAGGCCAGTTCCTCAGGTGATGAACTGTTCTAACCTGGGAAAAAAAAAGCACCCTTTCTCCTAGACCCTGCAGAGTGCTGGGGCTCAGTGGGCTTTTTCCTCATCACTGCTGGCCCAGACAGGCTTTTGATCAAGACAGCGGAAGCAAAAGGGAGAATTAGAAGAGAGCAGGGTGGTAAATGTGTCCCCAAGCCTTTGCACTTCCTTGGAACCCACTGACAACTTGTTCTGACCTTCTTGTTCACACACATCCATAGGAATGGAAAAAAAGAGCCCTGGGGCTGAAGACATTTGGAGCCAACACTTCCAGCAAAACTGGCAACTTGCCTCGGTCACTTAGCATGCACTTTGAGTTTGACATAGTACTCTCCAGACTTAAATAGTTTTGAGAGACATGGCTTTACTCCCTAGGTCCTCTTGCCTCTATCATCCCAAATGCTGAGATCACAGGCATGGCAACCCTCACCTACAAACTTAAAACACGAACTTAAGACTTTCAAAAGTAGTAATAAAGTGATTTCTGCTGAAGTTTATGTGTGTGAATGCTTTGCTTGATGCCTATGTACATATGTACCTAGCCCTGGGATGTCTGAAGAGGGTGTTCAACTAGTCATGGTTATAAAATACCATTGAATACTAGGAATTGAACCTGGGTCCCCTTAATTTTGAGTCATCTCTCCAGTCCTCAGCTCAAGTATCTAAGCATAGCTATGCTTAGCAAAATTAACTTTCCCAGAGGTCCTGAATTCAACTCCCAGCAACCACATGGTAGCTCACAACCATCTGCAATGGGATCTGATGCCCTCTTCTGGTCTATTAGACAGCTACAGTGTACTCATTCAAATAAAATATATACATCTTAAACCCCAGCACTTAGTAGGGCCGAGAGTTCCAAGTTAGCTCTAGCCATCTACTCAAAATTTAGTGCCACACATGCGCAACCCAGGACTAACAGACTTCATATATCTCATATGCTATGAAGGATACCCAATATTAAGTGACAATTCCAGACTTAACACCACTGTACTTGCCGAGTTACTGTATTATAAAACTTAGACCTTAAGTAAAATATATCTGCACCCTACCCTCAATTTAGCCGTCTTGTTCTTATTGCCTAGTTTTGTGGCTGCAATTTTCCCCAACCCTATTACAACCACCCAAATTCTCCAACAGGCATTAGCTTAATGGAAGATGAGCTCATCTCTTCTCGTTTAAGACAGGATTTTTCTGTAGGTCTGGCTGTCCTGCAACTACCTCTGTAAACCAGGCTGGCCTCAAACTGCCTCCCAAGCGCTGTGGTTTAAGGCATGAGGTTACCTTGTGCACCCTAAAACAAGCTTTTCAAGCTTTTGCAAAGTTGTATTAACTTCTTCCATCTCTAGATTTGTTCAAGTCCAGACACCCAGAGCTCAATTCCCATTTGCCTCAATGCCTTTAACCCTTGTTAGAAATTACCTATTCAACCCATTAGTAAGGACACAACAAACCAATCCTAAGTCTACAGACCATGAGATCTAGTGAGATGAACTACATATAAATTGTCAAAAGCCATTTCATGCCCTCCTTTGAAGGACAGAAGTCTCCAATACTAGGGCATAGTCCACTCAACATTTACATTAGCTGCTTACATACAAATAAACAGCACTTAAAAAAAAAAAAAAAAAAAAGACAGGCAGTGGTGACCCACACCTTTAATCCCAGCACTTGGGAGGCAGAGGCAGGTGGATTTCTGAGTTTGAGGTCAGCCTGGTCTACAGAGTGAGTTCAAGGACAGCCAGGGCTAAATCCTGTCTCAAAAAACCAAAAAACGAAAGAAAGGTTTACCGCGTGGCTCTGGTTTGATTTCCATCTCACAGATCCACCTGCCACCAAGTACTGGGAATAAAGGTTTTTTTTTTTAAAATCTTGCTTTGCTTTTATTTAAGTAAATTGGAAAAAGCTAAAAATTGGAAACTTCAGGATGAGTAAGAGCTCAGCTGTGCAGGCCTCCATGGTTTGTCCAAGCCCCGTGCAGACTGCAAGCGTAAGGCACTGCAGGCGTTGATATTCTGTCACCATCCTCGTCCCTGGCACGGCTGCCCACTCAGCTCATCACTTACCCACTCCATGGCCAAGACCAAGCAAACACCATGGGGACCAAGGCAGGCTCAGGCTTTCTTTCCCAAGAGAATTCACACAGCAGCCACCAACCCTCGCACCCACAGGACTAACCTTACACACCAGCTCTCAGCATGCTGGGAAGTGCAGGATTCTAAAGCAATCATATAACCGAACGCTGAACGGACATCAAAATACCTTAGAACACCACAGAGTTTTTGAAACCAGAACATTTATTTTATGACTGATTGAAATCCTCAAGATGAACTGGACGCTGCCACAGCGGCCCTCTTGGGTTTAGGCGTTGTTCCTTCACGGAATCCATGTCTGTGCCATGTTAAAGATAAAAAAGTTAATGCAATATCAAAACACTACTTCCAAATTCATCAAACACACCTTAATGAGCTTATCTCAGTTAAATGCTGAAATCATTATAGCATTCATATGTTCAGACATTTATTTTTTAGGACATCATTGATAAGCTATTATTTTACCCCAATCAAGACACCCACATTATATTACAGTTAACTGTCTCATCCATTTTGGGCTCATTTTCTCAGTTTCCACAAGAACTAATGTATGTATGGAGTTACTCCTTATGCTATAGGGGACAGGTCCTGGCAGCTTTCCTTTAGTAACAGGAAACACTGGCCAAGTTTAACAGAATCTTTGAAGGTGCTTAACCGACAAGTCTAAATGGTAACTAACACTCATCTCTACACAGAACTAGCTTAGGAAGATGAGTGATACCAAGCACATAAAGGTTAATCGGACTTAAAGCATGCCACTAGCCTACCAAACACTAGCAAACCACTCCACAGCAAGTCCACTATACAAACACAGCAGCAACTGTCAAGTACAGACTCCACAGCAAGTCTAAAAGGGGGCTGGGAATTCTGTGTTTTTAAGGAATTCCAAAGGCCCAGTCTCCAAAAAGCCCCATCTGTATTATGACTGATGACTAGCGACCCAGAACAGCTTAGCACACTGGAGGGAAGTTAGCTCAGGCTGAGCCAGGCAAGCTGCCTCCCACTCCCATAGACAGTCTTGTGTCTAGTATTTTTTCAGGCAAAAAACAAACCCTAGTACCACTCCCTGCATTCACCAAGAGTGTAAAGTTACAAGTAAACAGGAAAATTCTCATCCTACCCGCCCCAGGACCACCGACACTAAAACAAAACTGTACCTGAATCTGCGGTAGACAATCTTTAGGTGCCTCATCCGACCGGTCCCGGTAGTGTTTCGTCTCTTAGCCTTGGCACTCCAGTTATCTAATAAAAAAGAAAAAAAATACGACTCTGAATGTTTTCCCCAAGCATCCACCGTCAGCCATTATTTCTCAGTAGTGTCACTACTATGTTTTAACCGCTTAACCAACATACCGACCCCCAAAGTTCTGTGGAGTACCAACTGTGTTTTGCATTCCATCCCTACCTCAGGTCAAGGTAAAACCGGCCCGCAGGTCACACTACTTACACTTTCTCTTGCGCTTGGCAGGGTAGCCACATTTGCCACAAGTCGACTTCTGAAGGTGGTAGGCCTTGGAGCCACAGCGGCGGCACAGCGTGTGCGTCTTATTGCGACGCTTTCCAAAGGATGACGTTCCTTTCGTCTGCACGTTCAAAGACACGGACAAGCAACTTTGAAATCTGACTTCTCGGTGTACGCTGGCATTCCCTCGGAAACGAGCACCGATCGCGACGTAACGAAACGGGGTAGTAGATACTTAACTTCACTCCCGGTTATCCACACGATCTAATGATCTACCACTCCGCACGGACCTAAGTGCTCTGAAGCCGCCTTGGCTCTAAGCGTTAACGATGACCACATCCTGCCCGCCTCTCAGTCCCAGGTACGGCCACCAAGCACCCAGTTTCTCGGCGGTTGGGGACCAATGTTCCCAAATCTGTCCTAAGCAGGGCAGCCATGCTACGGTTCCCCCAAACCCCGGAGAGACCCACAGCGGCGCTAGGACCGTGGGCTCGGCTCTCCACGGAACAGCCATCCTTCTAGTTCCTGCAAGCCGCAGCGTGCCGTCTCCTCGCCCATCAGCTCCCCTCACTCGGAACCTTGCCACCCACGCACCGGCAACGGGCAGGCGAGCCCAGGGAAGAAGGATGGAAAGAGATTTACAGAGCCCAGAATCGAGACTCACCATCTTGCTTCTACCGGCGAGGCCAAAGAGACCGGAAGAGAAAGTACGCCTGCTACTTCCTGTGGCTAAGCTTCCGCCCGGTAAACTACTTCCGGTGGGCGCGGTGCAGCACTATCAGGCCTCCGGTACGGTGGTGTAGTCCGGACGAGAGAGGCAGGAAACCAACTGGGCTGCCCACAGGGAGGGGGCGTGGCTGGCGCCTGTGGCTCCACCCTCCCGGGCTGCGGAAGCGCCTCGGTTGAGAGCGTTTCAGCCGCCGTCCCGGTCCGCTGCGGTGTTTGCAGTCCGGTCTGGGTTCCCGGCTTGAGGCTCGAGGGGAGTCGGACACCCTGTGCGTGGCCGTGGCGGCGCCCCTGGCGGTTTGTGCAGTGAGCGGCTGGGACTGGGATCCCGACCCGGGAAAGCCCGCCTTCCCAGGTTCGTTTCTGTTTGGCCGCTCGCTTGCCTTTCCGGAGAGTTAGGAGTATGGAGTCCCGAAGTGGCCCGGTGAGGGTAGGAGCTTAGCTTCTGACTCAGGCCGACCTGTTTTCACGCGGTAGTAATTAATTCAGAGGCGGGTTGATCCCACAGAAGGAATCACACGCGGAACTTGTTAAATAACAGTTTCCAGCGCGCCGCCGTCCATCAGGAAATCTGAACCTTTAGGCGTGGAAGTCTGTCCTGTCAAACGGTTTTATGGATCATTTTGAAATTAGTGACCCTAGACTGCCTTGATTAACACTGATGCATCTGTCTGTCCGCGATCCCAGTACGAAACATGAAGAATATAGTACGAACATGGATGAATAGGGGAAATAATCTCGGTCATATCTACATACTTTATAAACAAATGTGAGAATCGCTGGTCTATCACATCCCAAAATCTTAGATAGCTGACAGCAGAACAAAGCACGCTAAAGAAGCTTTTTTCTTTTTTCTTTCTGAATGTTAGCAAATTGTACCAGTCTCTTCTAGGGGCGGGGAATAAGAGAGGAAAATGTATAATCCTTTCCACTCATAAGTAGTAAACTGAAATCAGAGGAGGGAGGAGACAGGACACACCCCAGAGAAAGAAAACAAGCTTCAAATGGTTGGACTGAACTATAAGTCTCAGGAGACTGGAAGAGTTGCTATAGGTTTAGTGGCATGAAGCGACACAGATTTAGTCAATGGGTGCAAACTTACAGTTATGGGAAATAAAATCTAGACGTCCTCTTGGGTTATTGTACCTACAGATAAATTGTATTGCACATTTAAAAATCTTATAGACCAGGCTGGCCTTGAACTCAGAAATCCGCCTGCCTCTGCCTCCCAGAGTGCTGGGATTACAGGTGTGCGCCACCACCGCCCCGCGCATCCTTCTACTTTTAAGACCCCTTGTGACTACATCCACCCCACCTAGATAATTTCTCCATCTCAAGGTTAGCTAATCTGAAACCTTATTATTTATCATGTAACTAGACACATGTTATGAGTACTAAGCAGCTCTTTTGGGATGGAGTCATCCTGTCTACAGCATGGACTATGAAAAATAAGAGTAATGAAGAAAGGGTAGGCTGGGCATTACCCAGCAAGGAGTCCCCCTCCCCTCCCCTCCCTTCCCGGGAGGCACAATGTCACTGTTTTTACCCAAAGACAAGCATGACTACAGCTGAAGGCATCAGACAGTGTAGTATCTTTTTCTTCTCCCTAATGTGAGATAGTTCTTTTTGGTGTGCTGGAAACCACATCAGTTTTTGTCCTGAAATTCATGCTCCAGAGGCGTCTAGGAGTCCCCCTAGTGTTTCCAGAGGCGTCTAGGAGTCCCCCTAGTGTTTCCAGAGGAGTCTAGGAGGCCCCCTAGTGTTTCCAGAGGCGTCTAGGAGGCCCCCTAGTGTTTCCAGGCTTCCACCCAACTGCTAAGTTTAGGCAGGTCAGCAGCAGCAGAACATTACTTTTTCTCTTTTGTTCTCCTTTACATTCTAAAGACAGGGTTTATGTTGCCCAGGCTGATGTCAAACTCTTCCTGCCTCGCCCTTCCAGGTGCTGGCACGCAGTACTGTGCTACCACACCGTGTGGGGTCAGACAGCTTCTGAGACAGAGTGGGCCATTTGGGTTTTGTTTTCTAGAGACAAAGTGTCTGTCATTGGCTGGCCCAGAACTAACTCTGAAGACGGGGCTGGGGGAGAGCTCTAGAGGCCGGTCTGCCTCTGCTTCTGGAGCCAAGGGATTAAAGGAGTGTGCACCATGCCCAACTTCAGATCAACACTTTTTTTAAAAGGATTTATTTATTATGTATATAAGTACCCTGTGATTGTCTGTAGACACAGCAGAAGAGGGCATCAGATCCCATTATAGATGGTTGCTGGGAATTAAACTCCAGACCTCTGGAAGAGCAGTCAGTGCTCTTAACCACTGAGCCATCTCTGCAGCCCCAGATTAAGAGACTTTTTATTTTTTTATTTTATTTTATTTTATTTTTTTATTTTCAGTTTTTCGAGGCAGAGTTTCTCTGTGTAGCCCTGGCTGTCCTGGAACTCACTCTGTAGACCAGGCTGGCCTCGAAACTCACTCTGTAGACCAGGCTGGCCTCGAACTCAGAAATCCACCTGCCTCTGCCTCCCAGAGTGCTGGGATTATAGGCGTGCGCCACCACCGCCCGGCCAAGAGACTTTTTAAAGCCTAGGTACTTACCCTCTATCATTTTTCTTTTTTGGCAGCTATAGAGACCAGGTTAATCAGGTTAATCCAAAAGTCCTGCATTTATGGTCCTGGTAAGAATTTTCGTGGTCTCTCTCTCTCTCTCTCTCTCTCTCTCTCTCTCTCTCTCTCTCTCTCTCTGTCTCTCTCTCTCTCTGTCTCTCTCTGTCTCTCTCTGACAATATTTCTCTGTGTAGCCCTGGCTGTCCTGGAACTTACTGTGTTGACTAGGTTGGCCTCCAGTTCAGAAATCCACCAGCCTCTGCCTCGCAAGTGCTGGGATTGAAGGCCTGCACCACCACTACTACCACCTGACTAAAATTCACCAAGTTTTGACCAACAACAGTTGGCAGTAGATTGGAATTTCTGTTTCCCTCCTCCTCCTTCCTTTTTGAAGAAATACATTTTTTTAACTGAAAAATATTTTAATGTGATGTCTTTTGGTCCTGTTGTTTTCTTCTTCCGATTTCTCTCATATTCTTACCAACTCTCTACCTATCCAAGTTTATGTTCTTTTTCTCTTTCTGTAAAAACAGAAGGACAAACAAGAAACAAAGCCCTCCTCTACCATCCCCCAGTCATGCCACAAAACCACACAAATGAAAATCAAAATAAACAAAGAAAAGACCAAAAAGCCCTGGGCACTGGCCAGCCCTGAAATGTTGATATACTCAGTGAGAGTCCACTGGAGAAAACCTTTGTAAGCACACCCGCTTCCCTCTCTTAGTGCTAGGGCCCTTCTGGCTTGAATCTATGCAAGGCTTGTAGGTGCTGTCCCAGCCTCCGTGAGGTCACACGTGCCTCAGTCCTATTGAGTCTGAAAGATACTGTTCCCTCCAAGTCATCTGTCACTTCTGGTACTTGCAATCTTTTCATCTCCCCTTCCAGATAGGTCCACCAAGCCTTGATAGGAGGGAAGGGTATGTTGAGGACATCCCAGTTAGGTTGGTGTGCACCAAAATCTCTCGTTCTCTGCACATCATCCAGCTGTGGGTCTCTGTTAGTTCCCAACTACAGCAAGAAGTCTCTCTGCTGTGGGCTGAGCCAGGCACTCAACTATGGGTTGATACCAACATGTCATTAGGAACCATTCTATTCCTATGATCTTTTAGCAGAATAAAAGAGGTAGATTTTTCCCCCTAAGCCCATGACTTATCTAGTCTCAGGTTCTTGGCCATCCAAGCAGTGTCAGGTATGGTACCATCTCATGGAGTGGGCTTTAAATCCCATCAGAAAGGTGGTTACTCCCATCTCTGCCACCAGTATTGTACCAGCATATCTCTCCAGCAGTTACTGTGCTCGCTCACAGGCTGTGAGGCCGAGTGGTGTTGACAGTGGCTCTCACCTCTGCTCGTGTGCAAAGCTCATCCAGTGCCACGAATATGAAGTCAGTGCGGGTGAAGCTTCTGGTTGGGCACCAGCTCGACTTCTCTATGTTCGATAGCAGTAGTAAGTATTGTCTTCAGAAATGGGGCCTCACCATCATATCTGAATGCTTGCTCTTCAGAGAGTGACACTACTTAAGAGGGATTGGGCAGTGTGGCCTCTGTTGGACAAAGTGTATCACTGGGGGTTTGCTGCCTTTGGGGTTTCAAAAACACAAGGTAGACCCTAGTGTCTCTTTGGCCACTTGCAGATCTGGCTCTAGAACTCTCAGCTACGTTAGCACCATGTCTGCCTGCATGCTGCCATGCTCCCCTTGATGTTGACAATAGACTAAACTTCTGAAGCTGCAAGACCCGATTAAATGCTTTATTTTATAAGTTGCTGTGGTCATGGTGTCTCTACACAGCAATCAAACACTGCCTAAGACACAGAGCAGAGAAACCTCTTTAAGCGTGTGAGCATCAGAAACTGGGGAGCAGTCAGAGGACACAATCTTGAAGCTAGACAGGAAGCATAAGTAATAAGCAAGGCGTTGGCTATGTTAATTACCTTGATTCAGTCTGCCCACACTCTGGATTTATATATCGAACATCGTCATGGATTATAAGTATATATAACATGAGATTATAAATTGCCAACCAAATAAAACTTTAAAGAATGAAAAAAGCTCTTTGAGGAAAAAAAAAAGACTCTGCACCTAGAAATAAATCTTTTTTTTTTGAGACAGGGTTTCTCTGTGTAGCCCTGGCTGTCCTGGAACTCACTCTGTAGACCAGGCTGGCCTCAACTCAAAAATCTGCCTGCCTCTGCTGCCCAAGTGCTGGGATTAAAGGCATGTGCCATACTGCTCGGCCTTTTTTCTTTTCTTTTTTTGGTTTTTCGAGACAGGGTTTCTCTGTGTATCTCTGGCTGTCCTGGAACTCCCTCTGTAGACCAGGCTGGCCTCGAACTCAGAAATCCGCCTGCCTCTGCCTCCCAGAGTGCTGGGATCACAGGCGTGTGCCACCACTGCCCGGCTATAATTATCTTCTTATAAAAATATTTGCTCTACGTGCAATAAACATATCTGTGCACATACTGTTTTTGTTTTGTTTATCTGAGACAAGGTCTCACTATGCTACTGTAGTGATCCTGAAACTTGGTAAGTAGAGCAGACTTCAATTCACAGAGTCCCTCTGCTTCTGCCTTCCCCAGAGGTTAAAGGTGTGCACCACCACCACCACCACCACCACCACCACCACCACCACCACCAGCACCACTACTACCACGCCTGCTTATATACTGCTTTGCTTTCCTTGTTTGCTTGTTTGTTTGCCTACTTTTGAGATGATGCTCTATGTATGTATGTATGTATGTATGTATGTATCTATCTATCTATCTATCTATCTATCTATCATACTATATATCCCCCGGGTGGTCTGGAGTTTTCTATGTAGATCAGGCTGGCCTTGAACTGCCTGCCTCTGCCTCCCAGAGCTGGGCTTAAAGGCATATATTATCTTGCCCAGTTTTTTTTTTTAAATAGGATTGGTTACTTGCTATTTTCCAAAATAATATAATGTGCTTATCATCACTATTAGGTCCTACTTTATCCTTTTAAACAGTCTAGCAGGAGGCTGGGGAGATGGCTCAGCAGTTTGGAAAGTGTTCTTAAGTGGCTACTCTCCCAGGGACTCGGGGTTCAGTTCCAAGCACCTACATGATGTGTCATGAATTAGTAAAATCTTTTAACAGTTTAATAGTTCTTTGGCATTTTATTGTTATCATTTATTTCACAGATGTCTGGTTTATGGAAATTTAGGATATTTTTGCTTTTCTGCTATTATACATTTGGAGTAGATATTTTATATGTATATTTTTGGCATATATCTAATATCGTCTTTAAATATTTTTAGATTTATTTTAATTTTGTTATATGTATGAATTTTTAGTTTATGTGTATAAATGTGTGCCGTGTGTGTGCCTGGTGCCATGGAGGTCAGAGAGGATTTGGATCTCTTGGAACTGGATTCATGGATGGTTGTGAACCACCACCTGTGAGTGCTGGCAATGGAACCCAGGTCTTCTGGCAGAGCAACAAGGGTTCTTCCTGCTAAGCCGTCTCTCCAGCTCCTAAATATCCCAAAGTGGGATTGCTAGAGTGAAGGTTAGATGGTTAAAATTTTTATCCAACTCTATTTTTTACCTGCATTTTGAAGATGACTCTCCACAAATCAGTTGGTTTACATTTATAACATCATAGGAGAGGGCCCAGAGCAGGAATACCTGACCCAATTAGAAGCTCAAGGGAAACTTCGAGGGGGAAGTCCCTAGGCTCTCTTCATCTTCTGTGTTTTGTTTTGTCGAGAGTGGGTCTAACTGTGTGGTCCTGGATGGTCTAGAGCACACTGTGTGCTCTAGCCAGCCACGAAATTGCAGTGATTGTGATTTTCCTGCCTTTGCCTTCTGAATGCTGGGATCCTAGGTGTGTGCCACCCTTTGTGGTATGTTCCACATACCACTGTCCAGCGCTAGCGAAATGTAGCCTTCAAAAAGAGCATAAGGAGAATAAGGTTCAGTAGCAGGACAGCATGAGACCTTGGATTTTGTCCTCAGCAAGTGCACACACACACACACACACACACACACACACACACACACACAGAGAGAGAGAGAGAGAGAGAGAGAGAGAGAGAGAGAGAGAGAGAGGATTAACAACAGGAAACCACAGACAGAGGGGCTCCCTGCTGACTTCCCTTCCTGAGTTTGTTCCTTCCTGCCCTCTCTAACTGCAGATATTTTATCTTTGCTAAGTAGGATTTCTGTCTTTCTTTCTTAACCTAGATTTCTTTACCTGCCAGAACGACTTGATTCATTTCCTGGTTTGCAGGAAGCAATGGCTACAGAGGGTGCTTCCTCAGAAATTATAGAAAAGCACCGAACAAAGTTGCTCAGTGTCCTCCAACAAGATCCTGACTCTATCTTGGACACGTTAACCTCTCGGAGCCTGATTTCTGAGGAGGAGTATGAGACGCTAGAGGAAATTACAGATCCCCTGAAGAAAAGTCGGAAGCTGTTAATTTTGATCCAGAAGAAAGGCGAGGACAGCTGTTGTTGTTTCCTCAGGTGTTTGTTTAATGCCTTTCCGGACTCAGCTTCCATCCTGGGCCTAAAGCACGGTAAGTTGAATTTTTAGTTTGAAGCAGGGGGTGAGGACGCAGGTTTTCTAGAAGAGAAAAAGAATTGTTGCAGGTTGTTTGGATTTGACTTCCTGAGACGATTTCTAGTGAAATGTGAAACAGAATGGGTGTAGTTTCTGAAGCAGGGAACAGTGGAGCTCACTGCTGCGGAGCCCGGTAGTGGCTGATCATCACCGTGCTCCAGCTGCTGTGATCCTCACTGAGCTTCAGCTGCTGTGATCATCACAGTGCTCCAGATGCTTTTGAGCTATCATCCGATGCGTGTGGCTTCGGCCGGGGGTTTGAAAAGAGCGCATTGTTTATACCGGCACCATCTAGGGCTTTCCTGTTGGTGTGAGTAAGTTTGGAGATGTTTACATCCCCAGAGACCTTTGGCTAGCCACTCTGAAGGTTCAGGGAAAACCGTTTTAAATGAACCCGTTGGAAGATCAGCAGCTTCCTGTCGTCTGTGATAAGAACTGTAGTTTTGAGAAGTATAGTTTCTCCATTTGATTAATAATAAAGGTTTTTTGTTTGTTTGTTTTGTTTTTTAGAGACAGGGTTTCTCTGTGTAGCCCTGGCTGTCCTGGAACTCACTCTGTAGACCAGGCTGGCTTCGAAATTAGAAATCCACCTACCTCTGCTCCCAAGTGCTGGGATTACAGGTGTGCGTCACCACGCTTGGCTAAGAACTAATAAAAATTTATAGCATCTTAAAAAAATGACATGCTGGACTGGAGAGATGGCTCAGCAGTTCAGAGCACTCACTGCTCTTCCAGAGGTCCTGAGTTCAAATCCCAGCAACCACATGGTGGCTCTCAACCATTTGTAACGGGATCAGATGCCCTCTTCTGGTGTATCTGAAGACAGCTACAGCTACAGTGTACTAACATAAAATAAATTTAAAAAATGTATAAAAAAATGACATATTAAAAAAGACAGCTCATAGGCTGGATGGTGGCGGTGGTGGCCGAGGCGGCGCACGCCTGTAATCCCAGCACTTGGGAGGCAGAGGCAGGGGGATTTCTGAGTTCAAGGCCAGCCTGGTCTACAGAGTGAGTTCAAGTACAGTCAGAGCTATACAGAGAAACCCTGTCTCGGAAAAAATCCCTAAATAAATAAAAAAAACAAAAACAAAAAACAAAAACCGAAAAAACAAAAGATAACTCATGACATGGGGGGAAGGGTCACTATTCTACTGTATTGTTTAGCAATTCAGGAAATGATCACTAGAGGGAGTTGTAGCTCTTTTTTTAAAAAAAGTAATCTAAAAGATGGCCTAAGATGGTTTTTACTTTTACTATATCTAGAATACAGGAATTGTCTCACTCATTAGGAATTACTGGGACCAGATTTCCTTAGCAATGGCCCAAAGAAATCTGACTGCGGGCAGCATCGTGTATAATTAAATACTGTTCATAACAAATACGTTTCATTCTCCTTATTTGCCATGTCAGCCGATTTGTTACTACTGATTTAATATAGTAGACATTTGATCGATCATCGAGTGAAATAAAGACGATCGGTTGCATTCCTGTAGCCTTAGCTACAGGAGGGCTGAGGCAGGAATCTATTTGAGCTCGAGAGTTTGGGCCAGCTCAGTCAACACAGACAACAGGTTTTGTCTGAAAGAAAGAAGGAAAAGGAAACAACATGAAAGGGCGATGCTTTGGAGATGAGAGCCGTCAGGTCAGGTAATTTAAAATCGTTACATTGGAAAAGCAGAAGCAATAATGATATGCTTTCTTTTCAGAAGTCCTGCGGCGGGGAACCGAGGAGACTGTGGGGGTGATCAGGGATTCGAAAGATCCCTTTTCTCTTGGAACAAAAACCCCAGAGATAGCAGAGCTCTCAGATCTCGGAGCTCCGGAGCTCTTCACCGACTTGGAAGATAGCCACAGGGTCCCTGCAGTATCCTCCTGGGAGGACGAGGAAGGGTGTGGTACATCGGGAGTCCCGGCTCCACAGTCAGTACAAACTGTTGAGTACGAGATTCCAGCGAGTATCACCTTCTTAAGTGAAGGGCAGAGATACGAGGAGCCAGATGATTCGCTGTACTTGGAAGAGGGGGAACATTACGAGTACCTAGGCTACCCCGAAGATGTCAAGACTGTTTTGGAGGGAGGAGGTGGCAGTGACCCACAGTGCTTTGTATATGATAATGAAGAGGAGTGTGAGAATGAGGAAACCATGGGCTTCTCCAGTGAAGACAGTTGCGGCTACGATGACGATGATGCTTCAGAGACCTCCATCTCACTGGAAGAGGAGAAAAGCGCTGAAGGTATGGAGACAGTGTGTATCAACTTATCAGTGGACCAAGAAGGTGCTATGACATAGTGGGCAGGGGACATGATAGGGCAAATCAGCCAATCAGAAACCAGTTGACTTTCTCCTGGTGGGGGCGTATTGAACGAAGGAGTTCTCAGGTCTGGGGAAGTGGGAGACAGTGTAGTAGAAAAAGTATCTGAGGGAAACAGATTCGAGGAACTCATCTGGCTACCAAAATCTGTGGATACCCCAACCCCTTATTTAAAATGTCATAGTGCACTAGACCTGGTGGCTCATGCCTGAAATCCTAGCGCTCAGAGTCTGGGGCAAGAGGAACACTGGGAATTTGAGCCTAACATGAGGCATAGGCTGAGTTCCAGGCTAGTCAGGGCTAAGACTGAAAACCTGTCCCAAAAACATTGAAAGGAGAGAGAAACAGACTTGATACTTGTATGCAAACTCTACACATTTTCTTTATATTTTATTACATTTTAAGTTTAACTGATAAATGGTAATTACATGTATTTCTGGAATATAAGTTTAACATTTCAATAAATATGAACAGCGTGTAATAGTCAGTTAAGATTGATTGGCATATCTCTTGGCCCAAACATGATTTCTTTGGGAGCATACAGAAGCCTCCTTGGGTATAGGGGACATGTAGGTAATGCCAGCGCTCTGGAGACCAGGAAGGGAAGACTGGGAGTTTGATGTCAGCCTGGGCTAACGAAGTCCCTTCTCAAAGCAAACACAAAATAAAATAGCTCTCTATATTAGCTGATCTAGAACAATTAATTGTTCTCCACCAAAGCTGTCTTACTGTGATACAAAGTATTAGAAGTTACTCTTCCTTTTTATGTGCATACCTAGCTTTTAAGTTACATCATTTACTTATTTATTTGTGTGTTTGTGTGTGTGTGTATGTGTGTGTTGGGAGAGGCCTGGAGGTTAGAGGTCAGCTCTCAGGAGTTGCTTCTCTGCTTTCTCCATGTGAGTCTCAGGGATCCACCTCAGGTCCTAGGCTGGGCAGAAGGAGCCTTTACTGACTGGGCCGTCTCCCTGGCCTAGAAGTTATTCTTACCTATTGCACTCCAGTACCCATTAACTGTCTTCTCTCCGTCTTCCCTTCTTCCTCCAAGCTTCTAGAACACTCATACTAACAAAATATAGACTATGTAAATAGTTATTTTTCAGGGAACTGTGGTTATGTCTCCGAAAAAGTCATTGTGTTCAGAATAAACATAATATTTTCCCAAACACTTCTGTCCTGCAGCTTCTTGAGTTGCAGATGCCGAGTCTTACACGTGGACGTTGTCCACGTGAGCAGACATGAACACCGATTATCAGCTTCCTGATTTCTGTAGTCACTTCCCATCATGCATTAGGGGAATAACATTCATTTTTTTTTCTGTTTTTAGTTAATCTGTTTATTGAGAATTTCATTTTTGTATGTTAGATTATGTATTCTGGCCACGTTCACCCCCTTCTATGTTTCCATACCACAAGCCTCTCCTGGACCCAACAAGTCTATCAGGTCCTCTGGTCTTGTGACCCATTGAGTTGTCCAGGAGCACCTTTAGGGCATCAGTGTGCACTGAACACTGGGACATGGGCGGTTTGGTGCTATACCAAAGACTCACCGCCTAGCAACCACCAACTGCCAGTAGCTTCCCGCAGCCACTACCGACAATGCCAACAGGCACATTTCCGTGTGGACGGCTCTGAGCTCATGAGCGCGATGTGTTGCAGACAGTGTCTCCATCTGTTCCTTCTCCCATGATGTTCCCTATGCATTGGAAGACATGGAAGGGATGTTCTTTTAAGTGCGAAGCACTTACTAGTCACATACTCTCAATGCCTGGGCCAGCTGTGGGACTCTGTATTAAGTAGGTGCTACAGAAGGAGGCTTTTCTGACCAAGGCTGATGGTACCACTAGTGTGTGGCTGTAAATCTACATCAGGAGGCAGTTTGACGACATGTTCGTTTAGCACGTCAGAATACCATGTTCTCCCCAGCTATGTGCTTTTGACCAGGTCCGTAATCCAGCCATAAACACCTTCCTAGGCAGGGGCTTCAGATCCAGAGACAGATTCCCCTGACACCCAGGGTAGCCTTTAAGTCATCATGAACCTGAGGATTACTGAGCTTCTGATCCTCCGGCCTTCACCTCTGAAGTTCTAGGACTACAGGCATGATCTACCACCATACATGGTTGTATTTCATGCTGCTGATGGAAACTGTCTGTGTGCATGGCAGACAAGTATCCTATGGCCTGGTCTACATCTCCAGCCAGTAGTCATTTAGACATTGCCTTTTGTTTTCAGCTTAAGGAACCTTGGTAATTTTAATGGCTTTATAACCAAAAAGAAATTGGGTTTTGTAATTTTAACCATGGAGGTGGAGATCATCAGTAGAGGAACTTACAGTGTACAGTTAGGGTCTCAGGATGTCTGGATCTGGTCCATAGATCACTGTCCTGACAAAGAGGCACTTATGTGTGCAAACTTTTTTTTTTTTTTGAGTACTGAAAGTATAGATTTGTTAACAATGAAAGTAGAGTAGGCAAGGCGACTTGGAGTGAACCAACTCTTGAATGTTGTACTTTGACTCTCACATCATGCCGTGGCATGTACACACACACACACACACACACACACACACACGCACGCACTCACACAGGAGCACACAAACACACACTCATACACACACATATACACACACACATGCAGGTGCACACAAACACTCATACACACACATATACACACACATACACACATGCATGTATGCGCGTATGCGCACACACACACTCATGAATGCACTCACGCAGTCGCACACAAACACACTCACATACACATACACATACATGCACACACGCATGCATTCACTCACGCAGGCACACACACTCATACACACATACACACACACATGTACACACTCACACAGGCGCACACAAACACACTTATACACATACATATACACACATACACACACACACACACACACACACGCACGCACTCACGCAGGCACACACAAACACTCATACACATACACATACACATGCACGCACACACGCATGCACTCACTTACGCAGGTACATACAAATACACACTCATACATACACACACACATGCATGCACACACTCACACAGGCGTGCACACACGCACACACACATACACACATATACACACACACACACTCATGCAGGTGTACACAAACACTCATATGCACATATATATATCATGCATGCATGTGCATGCGCGCGCGCGCGTGCGCGCGCACACACTCACACACACTCACTCACGCACTCACGCAGGCACACACAAACACACACACACACACACACACATGCACTCGAGAGAGCGCGCGCGCGCGCCTGTGTGCGCACCACACTAAAAAGGTTTTTTTGTGTGAGGTGAAAATACAGAATAGACTCTATAGAGGACTCTGGCAAACATGGCTCAAGAGCCCGCCACCCCTCCTCCCACTTTTTCCCCTTTGAGACAGGATCTTATGTAGCCCAGGCTGGCCTCACACTGACTATAGCCAAGAATGCCTTTGAACTCCAGATACCTCTACTTCTACTTCCCAAGCACTGAGATTATTGGCCCACGCTATTACTCCTGTTTCTGTTTGTTTGTTTTTGTGCGGTGCTAGGGATCAAACACATGGCTTCATATAGTTTAGGTGAGCACTGTCCCGAAGAAGCTATATCCCAAGACTGAGTCTTATACCTGATGTTATGCAATGGAATTGTCAGCTATGTATTTTTAAGGGAAGGGAATAAGGCAATAATGGTACTTTCTCCTTTACAGAAAGAAAAAGAGTATTTCGACATGTCCTATCCTGCTTGAACATGGATAGAAGCAGAAAGCTTCTTCCAGATTTTGTAAAGCAGTTTTCCATAGACCGAGGATGTGAGTGGACGCCCAAGACCCCAGGAGACTTGGCTTGGAATTTCCTGATGAAGGTTCAGGCTTTAGACTTGACAGCCAGAGATTTTATCCTTAGGCACAAGATGGCGGATGAAGAGAACAAGGAAGAATTGCTGGCTGGAATAGAGAAGTTAGGCATCGGAGACACACAAACCATCAACCCCCTGGATGTCCTCTGTGCCTGCATGCTTTGTGCAGACAGCTCTTTGCAGCGTGATGTCATGTCAAATATGTACCAGTGCCAGTTTGCTCTTCCCCTGCTACTGCCAGATGCAGAGAACAACAAAAGCGTCTTAATGATGGCGGCCATGGGGGACTTAAAGCAGAACGCAGCGCAGTCCTCAGCAGGGCCCTCCAGGGAAACAGATTCATTTTTGAGTCTCATGAAGATGCCTGTCATCTCTTTTGTGCGACTAGGACACTGCAGCTTCTCCAAGTCCAGAATTCTTAACACACTGCTCAGCTCCTCTCAACAGAAACCACACAAAGTTTTCCTCCACAGGGATCCGTCTGTTCCTGTGCTTCCTCGGCAAATTTCTGATGGCCTGGTGGAAGTGACATGGTGTTTTCCTGACAACAAGGAGCTAAAAGAGAGCCCACGTGGTTTCCAGAAACCGGTGGCTGTGGCCAACCTTCGTGGAGCTCTAGAAAGCTTTTGGATGCAATTTGGTTTTCTGGTGGAAGTTTCCTCCGCTCTGTTCTTTTTCACAGATTGCCTTGGTGAGAAGGAATGGGACTTGCTAATGTTCTTAGGAGAAGACACCATTGAAAGATGCTACTTCGTCCTCAGTCCCCAGGCCAAGGAGACTGAAGAGGCTCAGGTTGTCCAAAGGGTTCTAAAACTGAAGCCATCACAGCTACTGTTTTGGGAAGCAGAGGAAGCTGGGGATGGAAGGAAGACTGTGGAGGCCCTTCAAGCTGCCCTCCAGGAAGTAATGTCCTTTCCACTCAGATGTGTGTCCCTTGAAGAGATGGCCTCTCTGGCCAGGGAGCTGGGGATTCAGGTAGACCAAGACTTTGAAGTTACTCAAGATGCTCCAGTTTCCCCCAGAACAATGGACGGAGTGGACCAACAACCACGTAGTCAGACACAATGCCCACCTGAGAGCCAAACTCAGGAGCCAATCAAAGAGCCTGGAGCTCACTGTGAGGACAGTCAGAATGCTGTGCTCTTCCATCAGACTCCAGTATTCATGCCTGATCTAGCACACCCATGTCCCTTGCCTGTTACAGGTGGAAGTAACTTTTACCATGTTTCCTTGAGAGCCCCCTCGCTGATAAGCGCCCACTTTAGATTACAGCAGAGTGCTCAGAGCACAGCAGACTGGTTCTTTCCATTCCCCCAGGAGAACGCAGGTGTTCACAGCAGAGGTCAAAACTTTGGTATTAAATCCTTCCAACCCTGGAGATTATCTTCAAGGAGAAGAGTCACAAAATGTTCAGCAACTTCTCAACAGTGTCACTTGAATGGACCGTTTGGGAAATCACAGAGACAGACTTCTCATGTATGGACCCATCCCGAGAGCAGGCAGACATCGAGAACTCTTCAGAGGTCTGGGACAGTGGTCTCTCATGTAGGTCACGGACGTTCTCCTGCCTCACAAGCAACAAAAACTGCAGGGAAGCCACAGCCTGAGAAATCCTGTGCCCAGGCAATGCAGCTGACTAAAGCAGCTGGAAAAGCTATAAGGACACTGTCCCATGTTAAATATCCTCACCCTCAGCCCTGTCAGCCAGCAGGAGTCATTCAAGAACGGGTAATACCCATTTCTCATCAAGGAGCCCAACAAACAATGCAGGGAAGGCCTTCAGTTCTAGCTTTCAAACCAGGGTCTCAATCCATATCTGGGAGTAAACTTTCGTCTACCTCCCAGTCCAGCTCCCATCAACCCAAGTTCCAGAGCAAACACTTCCAGCCTAAGCCATTTCAACCTGTGCCTTCTCAGAAAAAATTGTCTCGCTCCCAGCCCTCTGAAGCTAAACCCCTTCATCAGAATCCCTCTCATGCTAACCCCACTCATGTGCATCCTTCCCATGCTAAACCCACCCACTCCCAGCCTTCCCATGCTAAACCCACCCACTCCCAGCCTTCTCATGCTAAACCCACTCACTCCCAGCCTTCCCATGCTAAACCCACCCAATCTCAGGCCTCTCAAGCTAACCTCCATCATCTCCATTCCTCCCATGCTAAACCCTCTCATCAGAATCCCTCTCATGCTAACCCCACTCATGTGCATCCTTCCCAGGCGAAACCTACCCACTCCCAGGCCTCCCAAGCTAAGCCCTCCCCATCCCAATCTACTCAGTTCAAGGCACATACACCCCATCAGTCTCAATCTAAGCCTTTTCAATCGAGACCCACTCAAGCTAAATCATCCCAGACCAGGCCTTCACAGGCCAAGGCCTTCCACCCAAGAGCAGGGAGACGTTAAAGAACATACTCTAGAGATCTAGGAAGTATGGTCTTTGCTTAACTTATTCTCATATAACAATCTGAAGAAAAGTTTCAGTGAAAGACTAATAAAAGTAGCAAAATGAAAAAATTATGCAAAGTTGTAAGTGCAAAGTATCTGAGTGTGGAAACTATGAAAGTCGTTAAAAGCAGGATCTGCTGGGCAAGGTGGCACACACCTACAGGGTTTAGTATGGGAGGGTTGTGTCATGCCAACTCAAGAGAAGTAGACAGAGCTGGGCATGGTGGCGCACACCTGTAATCCCAGCACTTGGGAGGCAGAGGCAGGTGGATTTCTGAGTTTGAGGCCAGCCTGGTCTACAGAGTGAGTTTCACGACAGCCAGGGCTACACAGAGAAACCCTGTCTTCGAAAAATCAAAAAGAGGGAGGGAGAGGAAGAGGGGGAGGGAAGGAGGGAGGGAGGGAGAGACAGAGAGACAGACAGACAGGCAAATCTCTGTTTGAGGCCAGTCTGGTCTACAGAACAATGACAGCAAGTTCTAGGTCAGCCAGGGTACATAATGAGCCTCTATCTGGGGACAAAAGACCTAACATCAAACCAAAGAGATCTGTCAGTACTCCAGCAGGCATTATTAATTGCACTCAGTGGGGTTACCAAGACCAAACCACACCAACAACTAACCCTCCAAAAGAGCAGGAAAGTGTGTGGGTCAGGCTGAACAGGAGGGGGATATGATCATTGTATACATGTATGAAACTGTCAAATCATAAATGCAAGGTAAGGAAAGAATAGCATCTAAGGGTACATGAACTTACTGAGCCCCAACCTCACGATTGGATGATGTAGGGTTTGAACCCAGGAGTATGTCTGATAGCCAGATGTGTGAAGAGTGGAGTTACTGGGTACTTGTAAAACAATGAAAACGTGGAGCTCAGCTTATCTCTGTTGAAGAAAAGCTGCTTCAGAGGTCCCTGGGTCATGGGTTTATTAGCAGCCACTGAGCAGGTTCTCTGCAGCATTGGTCCAGTTAAATCAACTTGCTAATGTAATAGCCCCCAAATCCATGCCCAATAAGACTTTACCCTTACACACAGAAATAATGAATATTCAATAAAACGTATCCTTTTACATTAACCTTGGTACTGATTTGTGTATGTTTCATTCTTTATATAATAGTTAAGAAAATTTACCTCATTAGAGGTCCTGATATTACTAGTTTAATGGTTTGAAATCAGAAATGCGTTAGTGGGTTTTTAATTTTAGAGTTAATTGAAAAGATTAAGATGAATTTACAAAGGGTATACGTCTTGTTGGAGAGAGCTTATGGAGCATATGCATATGCATATGCATGGCACATGTATGTGGAGGCCAGCAGACAACTTTATAGAGACTGTTACAAATTTTACCTGCTGAGCTATATCAGAGTATTTAATCTCATGATTATTGTAAAGATGAAAAAAGAAAATAGTGGACAATATATGTGAGCATTTAATTTTGCTTGTAAATTCTGTCTTTTAGAATGATAAATGTAAGAAGTAAAATAAAATGTTCTCAGAACACCTAAGCCAGCTCACTCAAGTCTAGGCCCTGCTGGCCTTAGCTAGTCTAGCTACTCCCACCCAAACACACACACACACACACACAGACACACACACACACACACACACACACACACACACACAAAAAGACTGAGTCAAGCTTGCTTGATGACTCTTGGACATAAAGTTTATGGCCCTGAGAAGCCTTACAATGTAAAATATGTAAATTAAGCCACACATCATGTGGGTTGAGAAACAGACAAACATCTGGAGCAGATGGCCTGAGAACACTCTACCCCTGCTGTGAAGGAGGAAGGGACCTCTTCTGGGCTATAACAACTTATCTGTGCGCAAGTTGTCTCCTGCATTTGTCTGACTTGGCCCCAGACTGTGCAAGATTGTAAAATAAGCTGCCTCACTTTTACTTTTCTGAGTCTCTGGAGCTCTTTGTGATGAATAAAACAACAATAAAACAAGCGAAAAAACAAACAAAGAACATGGAATGGAAATCCTGTGCTGAGAATTTTGGCATAGATGTGTGGTTTCAGGACCAGGGAAGCAAAGACAGGAGAACCGGAGTTTGAAGCCAGCTTGAGCTCTCTTAGCTTTTCTGTTGTTGAGACAAAAAACAAAAAATCAACCAATCAACCAAACAAACAAAAAAACAAGGCCATAAGGAACTTGGGGAGGAAAGGGTTTTCACTTCCACTTCCGCATCACAGTTTATCAACGAAGGAGGAAGTGATGCAGAAGCCTTGGAGGGATGCTGCTCACTGGCTTGCTCCTCATGGCTTGCTCTGCCTCTTTCCTTATAGTTTCCTAGGGTGGCACTGCACACAGTGAGCTAGGTCCTCCCACATCAACCCTCAGTCAAAAAAATGCACCACAGGCAGGCTTGTCTACAGATAATCTGGTGAAGGCAGTTTCCCAATTGAAAGTCCCTCTTGTTATGGGGTAAAGCCCCAAATAGCACTCAGCATAACCAAAGTTCAAATTGAGAGTCTGTATTGAGCCTGCTGATACCTGCCTGGAGAAAAACATTTCTCACAGGGCAGCCTCAAATGATATAATAGGAAGTGTTTAGAGACAAAAGACACAGAAAACAATATCCTGATTCGCAACTGTTGGAGGAAGCAAGCAAGCAGTTTAACAGAAGCCAAGAACATGCAGCTAGCTGGGGGCATTTTGATTCTGAGTTTCTAGAACAGGGTTGGATAATTTCCCATGGTACTTTTCAGGGCAGGGGTTAGCCAAAGATGGCTTCAGCTGACACAAGATGGAGACATTTTTGTCCTGTTTAAAGTTTTCCCAAAGCTAGGGAGTGGTGGTGCACGCCTTTAATCCCAGCCCTTGGGAGGCAGAGGCAGGTGGATTTCTGAGTTAGAGGCCAGCCTGGTCTACAGAGTTAGTTCCAGGACAGCCAGGGCTATACAGAGAAACACTGTCTCAAACAAAACAAAACAAACAAAAACAAACAAACAAACAAAAAAACAAAAATAAAGTTTTCCCAAATGACTCTCTGGCTTTTGTCAAGCTGACCTTAAATAGGACTGGTTACTTAGTAAGACTGTCTAAATAGTGCCACTCTCTGGGCCAAGCATATACAAACCACCACACCATGGATGTCTCTCTTTGTAAAACTTTGATGTGTTTCTTTTATTAAATAGAAAGGTTATGTGTATAGATGTTTAGCTTGTATGTATGTCTATGTGACGTGCATGCAGCACTCAAGGTGGTCCCCTGGAACTGAAGTTACAAAACACTGTGAGCCTACATGTGGATAGTAGGGTTAGTATCCTCTGGAAAAGCATCCAGTGCTAGTAAACTTTGGAACTAATTTTCCAGTCCCCATATTTTTCTTATTTAGAGTAAATCCAAAGTCTGTGGTAGGGAATTGGTGGGTGTTAGGCAGCCCATCTACCTTGCTACTGGGGGTGTTATGGCCGTTCAGGGAAGGCAGAATGCAGTCCATGATAGGGGTCTCCAGGTGTCTTCCTCTGAGGACCCAGAAGCCAGTGGCGGCAGTGGTGGTGGGCTGCAGCAAGCTGCAGTAAGCAACCGAGAACCACAGCCGCTGTAAGATTGACAGTGAAAGAAAACATTTAGCTGCAGTCAGCTGGGAGCCTCAGTGGTGCCCCCAGCCTGCTGGGTAGATCCCAGGTCCAGAGATGAATGTTTCAGGAGAGAAAACTCTTTCCCAAAGTGTTACAGCTCAATAAAACAGCCACTTTCAGATGATTCTTGGTAACATAACTTGTGAACTTTATTTCCTGTAGATAGGGAGGGACCTCATAAACATTTTGGGAGTAGGGTGGGAACCAGAGGTAAATGCTTTCTTTGGCTCAGTCTGAGACGTTAGGGATGTTCAATTTGCATGGGGAAGGACTTCAGGTGCTGTTCCTATGTGACTGTCATGGCCCTCTCAGTGGGGTGTCGTAGTTACAGTTCCAGAACAAGTGAAGCTTGGCAGGGAGCTGGCCCCCATGCCTGCTGTTTTCAATTTTGAGATTCCCCTGGGTCTGGGCCTGCTAAGTTCTTCAGTCTGGTGGCACGGTCCACTCTCCCCACAGGTGGGTAGTGAAAAATTCACCCATGTAAGATCAGAGGAGAAAAAGACAACGTGTGTTTTTGTTTTGTATACTGCAAGAAAACTGTGGGCAAAGGCAGTATCCGATCATGGTGACTTTTATTTGAAAGCTGTCCTCTACAATTAGGGTTCCCAGCAATAGTTCTACTGTGCAACTCCTGGTAGCCCTGACGTCCTGATTGGTCAGTGTTGGTCTCCAGGAGGGCTGTGGGCTCTGTGATACTGGGTCACACAGTTAATTTGGATGTGCTGTGCACTGTCATACCATTGCACATCTGGTGGACAGGCCAGAAAGTAGTCTGTCTATTTTATGATGTTAGAAATGCTTCAGGCCCAAGCTGTGTTGTCTAACTCCCTGATAGGATGCCATCTCCTTTTCTGTCTTGAAGTCATGGCTTACTCACCAGTTATTTCATCCAAAAATATTTCAGTAGATATCTCTAAGAAGGGTTTAAAAGAATATCATTGCAACACTGTAACATTGTAAAAATGAAAACTTACTTCTTTTTTTTTAAAAAGATTTATTTATTTATTTATTTATTTATTCATTTTTTAGTTGCAAACTCTTAGTGATTTTTTATTCGATATATTTTTATTTACATTTCAAATGATTTCCCCTTTTCTGGCCCCCCACTCCCCGAAAGTCACATAAGCCCCTTTCCCTCCCCCTGTTCTCCCTGTTCTCCCACCCCTTCCCACTTCCCTGTTCTGGTTTTGCCTTATACTGCTACACTGAGTCTTTCCAGAACCAGGGGCCACTCCTCCGTTCTTCTTGTACCTCATTTGATGTGTGGATTATGTTTTGGGTATTCCTGTTTTCCAGGCTAATATCCACTTATCAGTGAGTGCATACCATGATTCATCTTTTGAGACTGGGTTACCTCACTTAGTATGATGTTCTCCAGCTCCATCCATTTGCCTAAGAATT
The DNA here is from genome assembly GCF_947179515.1 of Apodemus sylvaticus. NCBI lineage: Eukaryota > Metazoa > Chordata > Mammalia > Rodentia > Muridae > Apodemus > Apodemus sylvaticus. Next base: position 38,292,263 of record NC_067487.1, read on the forward strand.
TCATAAATTCATTGTTTCTAATGACTGAAGAGTACTCCATTGTGTATATATACCACATTTTTTTTGCATCTATTCTTCTGCTGAGGGATATCTGGGTTCTTTCCAGCTTCTGGCTATTATAAATAGGGCTGCTATGAACATAGTGGAGCATATATCCTTATTACATGCTGGGGAATCCTCTGGGTATATGCCGAGGAGTGGAGTAGCAGGATCTTTTAGAAGTGACGTGCCCAGTTTTCTGAGGAACCGCCACACTGATTTCCAGAGTGTTTGTACCAATTTGCAACCCCACCAGCAGTGGAGGAGTGTTCCTCTTTCTCCACATCCTCGCCAACACCTGCTGTCTCCTGAGTTTTTAATCTTAGCCATTCTGACTTGTGTAAGGTGAAATCTCAGAGTTGTTTTGATTTGCATTTCCCTGATGACTAATGAAGTTGACATTTTTAAAGATGTTTCTCTGCCATCCGAAGTTTTTCAGGTGAGAATTCTTTGTTTAACTCTGTACCCCATTTTTTTAATAGGGTTATTTGGTTTTCTGGGGTCTAACTTCTTGAGTTCTTTGTATATATTGGATATTAGCCCTCTATCTGATGTAGGGTTGGTGAAGATCTTTTCCCAATTTGTTGATTGCCATTTTGTCCTTTTGATGGTGTCCTTTGCCTTACAGAAACTTTGTAATTTTATGAGGTCCCATTTGTCAATTCTTGATCTTAGAGCATAAGCTATTGGTGTTCTGTTCAGGAACTTTCCCCCTGTACCGATGTCCTCAAGGGTCTTCCCCAGTTTCTTTTCTCTTAGCTTCAGAGTGTCTGGCTTTATGTGGAGGTCCTTGATCCATTTGGAATTGAGCTTAGTACAAGGAGACAAGGATGGATCAATTCGCATTTTTCTGCATGCTGACCTCCAGTTGAACCAGCACCGTTTGTTGAAAAGGCTAAAAGATTTATTTATTTATTTATTTATTTATTTATTTATTTATTTATTTATTTATTATAGGTTAGTACACTGTAGCTGTCTTCAGACACACCAGAAGAGGGTGTCAGATCTCATTACAGATGGTTGTGAGCCTCTGTAGAGCAACATTTTGAAAAGCATCACTATACTGCCATCTTCTGGATACTTGCAATGCTTACACATAAACGTCTTCCTAGATTTTCCAAACTTGTTCCATTTAACTCTTCTGTGGGCTGACACATGATGTTCTTCTTTAAAGAAGAAGTACAGTAAAAATATCTCTTCAGTTAATTGGGGAAGTTCTTTTTAAACACCCAAACACACCTGTTAAAAACAAATTGTTCATCGACCTATATTAATTCACAGAGGAAGGAGAAAAAAAATGTGTAGTCGACTTCCTCAAGAAATCCAGCTGCCAAGCCGGGTGGTGGTGGCACATGCCTGTAATCCCAGCACTCTGGGAGGCAGAGGCAGGCAGATTTCTGAGTTCGAGGCCAGCCTGGTCTACAGAGTGAGTTCCAGGACAGCCAGGGCTATACAGAGAAACTCTGTCTCGAAAAAAAACTCCAAAAAAAAAAAAAAAAAACTCCAAAAAAAGAAAGAAAGAAAGAAAGAAAGAAAGAAAGAAAGAAAGAAAAAAAAGAAAGAAATCTAGCTGCCATCTTCTGACATTGATTTCAACCTCTTCAGATTACTCTAAGATGAATGGTCACACACATATTGGGTAAAATGTACTCAGAGTGCTATTGAATATAAATTGTGATTGCCCTTTGATAAGAAAAATTGGCTACATTGATAAGTAAAATATGTAAGATAGCCTAAGAAATTTATGAATTCATTGCATATATACTCTCACAAATGTATATGTATACAGCTCCCCCCACAACACACATTTTAAGAAAAATCCAAGGTGAGTATGCAATGTAATTCTGTTCAAATCATTAAAGATGATATAAATATGCAAGTAATAATTATTAAGGGTTCTGTGGAATATCTTAAATATATTTTTTAAAAGACTTATTTATTTATTTTATGTATATAAGTACACTCACTGTAGCTGTCTTCAGACACACCAGAAGAGGCCATCAGATCCCATTACAGATGGTTGTGAGCCACCATGTGGTTGCTGGGAATTGAACTCAGGACCTCTGGAGGAGCAGTCAGTGCTCTTAACCTCTGAGCCATCTCTCCAGCCCCCTATTTTAAATATTTTGAGCTTGGATTGAAAAACAATCTAAGGAATAAGCATTGTTCACTTGTGTACTTGTGTGTTACACATGTATATGTGCTTGTCTGCCTCTCTTTCTGTCTGTCTGTCTGTGTGTGATCATGTATGTATGTGTGCATGTACAGTGCTGGGGTTCAAACCTCCTACAAGCTAGGCAGGTGCCCCCCCCCCCCCCACTGAGCTATGTGGCCCATCTTTATATTTTTTATGGGCAGATATTTATTTGTTTATTATTTTTTGTTGGTGGTGTTTTCTGAGGGTATTTTTTGTTTTTGTTTTTGTTTTGTTTTCGAGACAGGTTTTCTCTGTGCAACTCTGGCTGTCTTGGAACTCACTCTGTAGACCAGGCTGGCCTAGAACTCAGAAATCCGCCTGCCTCTGCCTCCCAAGTGCTAGGATTACAGGCATGCGCCATCACGCCCGGCTTCTGAGGGTCTTTCTATGTAGCTCTGGGCTGGTGTGGAATTCCTTATGTAGATCAGACTGACCACAAACGTGAGGTATCCTCTACCTCAGCCATTGGCAGATGTTTATGCAACAAAAGTTACTTTTGAGTTTCTGCTAGCTACTAGACTCCTGATACCTTGTGTTAGTATTTTTTTTTTTTTTAATCAACTTGACACAAACCAGAATCACTTAGGAAGAGAGGACCTCAGTTGGAGTATAGCCTTCATCAGATTGGCCTGTAGGCAAATCTGTGGGACATTTTCTTAATCGATGATGGATGTGGAAGGGCTCCGCCCACTGTGGGAGGTGCCAGCCTTTGGTAAGTAGTCCTGGGCATCCTGAGCTCGCTTTGGAGACAAGCCAGTAAGCCACATTGCTCCATGCTCTGCCTCAGTTTCTTCCCTGTCTTCCCTCAGTGATGAACTGGGATGTAGGCATTACAATACGAAATAAACCTTTTCCTCCTCAACTCTGCTTTTGTTTGTTTGTTTGTTTTTGGATTTTTTTGTTTTTGTTTTTTGTTTTTTGTTTTTGTTTTTTTTTTTTGTTTTTGAGACAGGGTTTCTCTGTATAGCCCTAGCTGTGCTGGAACTTACTCTGTAGATCAGGCTGGCCTCGAACTCAGAAATCCGCCTGCCTCTGCCTCCCAGAGTGCTGGTATTACAGGCGTGCACCACCACCTCCTGGCTTCAACTCTGCTTTTGGTTAGAGTGATTTACTACAGCAAAAGAAAGATTAATTAGAACATACACTAAGATCTAAAATGAAGCAGGAAGCAAGATATAATGTTTACTTTGTGGTACAAGAAATGATCAAAGGGGCTGGAGAGATGGCTCAGTGGTTAAGAGCATTGACTGTTCTTCCAGAGGTCCTGAGTTCAAATCCCAGGAACCACATGGTGGCTCATGATTATCAGTAACGGGATCTGATGTCCTCTTCTGGTGTGCCTGGAGACAGCTACAGAGTACTCATATACATAAAATGAATTTTCTAATAAAAAAGAAATGATCTAAGATGATTTGAGCATAAGGTGTTCTGTGACTTTAATACGAAAGAAAAACATTAAATGAGAGGAAAAAAACCCCTCAAGTTGTCTATGAGATGATCTTATCTTAAGGTTCTTGTTACTCTGGTTGTAGTGGTGTACCACCACCCAAACAGTCATTAATAAATGTTCAGAAGCTAGAAAACAGAAATCTGGGAAGCTTTGTCTATTCTTAATACTGCCTTTCAGACTGACTTTCATCTGAGATCTGGGTTCGATGTGACTAATAGGGCTGCACACATATCACAGTTCTGAAAACACACAGCGAAGCGCTGTCGAGATGGAGCACACACTACAGATCTGCTCAGTAGGTACAACAATGGCTTGAGAGAGTGAAAAAGGGGGCAGCCTGCGGTTACCTGGCATGCCTGAGGTGGGACTGCTTCTGGGAGATTTCATGAAAACCACTTTGGATGAAATGTACCCCTTCCGACTCCTTCTGGAAACTGCCCACCACTTTCGCCCCGCCTGGACTCCTCCTGGATGCCTCCCACCCACCACTTCTTCCTCCCAACTCGACGTCTGTGAAAATTGTTTTTTTTATCTTTTTTATAACTCACTGAGTCCAGTTAGTGCTGCCTGTACAGGGGTGGGGCCTTCAGACAGCGCATGACCAGCCTACCGAGACCACGCCCCTACAGAAACCGATTGTCCCTTTCACAGCAGCCATCAGCTGTCTAGGTAAGGGGTACAGCTCTTGTACCCCTCCCCCTCGCATGCCGGATTGTTGACTGTCTTCATCTTGTTCAGGAGATTACAGCCACTGTGGGTTCATGAGTACAGTGCCCTATCAGGTCCAGAAGACACTGATTTACAGTGGCTCTCCTCCGCCAACAATCTTTGGGGCTGTTAAGATCTTTCTGCCCTGCCTTTGCGACGTTCCCTGAGCCATTCTGTGAAGGAGTGTGATGGACATGTCCCACGTAGGGCTGAGCAGTTGTGAGTCTCTATATTAACTCCATGCATGAAATAATTATCTCTGGTGAGGACTGAAAGCTACATTAACTGTGGATATAGACTGTGGTATAGATTGTGTGTGTGTGCGCGCGCGCAGGCATGTGTGTGTGTGTGTGTGTGTGTATGTGTGTGCCTGTGTTTAATTTTTATTATACTTTTGAAATAGGGTGTTATGATGTAGGCCTGGCTGACTTGAATTCCCTATGTAGAGTAGGATGGTCCTTCTACAGTGCCAGGAATACAGGCCTGCATCACCATGCCCAGGTTAACTCTGGGAATTCTACTACATAGCAAGGGGGGGGGGAATGAACACTAAGAAACACCCATCAATTTTTGATAGAATTACTATAGAGACACTGAGTAGAATAACATAAATTATCTCAATTTATTTGCATGTATTTTTCTTTCTATTTCTAATGTTGCAAAGTTCACTATTTTTAAAAATATTCCTCTTTTTTTAAAAGATTAACTTATTTACTACTTATACAGTGTTCTGCCTACATATATACCTACACATCAGAAGAGGACACCAGATATAATTATAAATGGTTATAAACCACTTAAACACTTAACTTCTGAGCTATCTCTCTAGCCCTCTGAAACTTGCTATTTTTATAGCACTCACTTTAATACATTCTGTAGCTTTTTAAGTAGGCCAGGAAGGTTAAGCTTAATGAGAAAGAAAAATAAATACTAACATAAATTAGAACCTTGCAAAATTTATTATGGTGATAAGATTGTGTGTATGTAAACCCAGTGCTCATGCGCACAGCACATGTGGACCAGGCAGAAGACATTTTCAGGAGTCAGTTGACACCTTTCATCTTGGGTTTCAGGGGTGGAACTCAGCGTGTCAGGCTTGCCTGGCCAATGCTTTTATCCTGCACAGACACTTATTAATTCTATGTGAGCTATTTCACTTCTGTGCACACAATCGAAGTTATTCTTCATCTGCCCAACGTTAAGTAATCAAAGCACATAGGATCAGGCAGGATACAAGCCGTCTTATGCTTTTCCTTTATCCTATATATAAAACCCACCTTGGGTGAAATGGTACCTGAGATTTCCCAAGACTAAGTATGGAGGTATCCTACGTGATTCCCTGTTTTCCATTTCTGGTCAGACTACGCTGAGATGATTTTCTTCTCTGTACCTTACAGGACAAGCACAGAGGCTCTGCGTAAGTTTTGGTAGTTTGAGGACATGTACCTCAAAAAGGGGTTTTCTTCTACATCTTTGCTGTGGTATGATGTCATTTGGATTTTTTGAAATGCATCTTAAAGTTTAATTCTTCAATGGAATGGTGATGGAAGGGTGGGCATTGGGGTCTGACTCTTTTCTCACGAGAATGGGTCAGCTATCATAGGATACCCAGCTGATTTCCACCCTGCGCCCCACCCCTTCCTCACGTTTTTATTTGTTTTGCATTTCTACTCTGCCCAGGACAGCACTTTGCCCCCTCTAGAAATTCTTTTCTTTATAAAATACCCAGTCTCAGATGTCCTATTATAACAACAGAAAATGTATTAAAACAATCTTTAAAATATCTTTCTGGCCAACTATGGCCACATATGATTTTAATTCCAGTACTTAGGAGGCAAAGGCAGAGGCAAGCCTTGTAAGTTCAAAACCAGCTTTGTTTATATAGGTTCCTGGCCAGACAGGGCACAGAGTAAGACTCTGTGTCTCTGTCTCTCATCTATCTATGCATCCTTTTGTATTATCGTTCCTCTGCTCTTCAAAGTCCCAGTATGCCATGTCTCACAGCCAACCAATAGACAGCATAGAATCCCCAGTGGTGCAGCTAGAGAAAGGACCCAAGGAGCTGAAGAGGTTTGCAGCCTCACAGGAAGAACAATAATATGTACCAACCAGTACCCCCAGAGCTCCCAGGGACTAAACCACCAACCAAAGCGTACACATGGAAGCACCCATGACTCCAGCTACATATGTAGCAGAAGATGACCATTTCAGACATCAATGAGAGGAGAGGCCATTGGTCATGTGAAGGCTTGATTCCCCAGAATAGCGGAAGTCAGGAAATTGGGGGCAGGCAGTGAGCAGGGAGAGGGGGGATGAGATAGGGGATACTGTTTGAAATGTAAATAAAGCAACTATCTAATAAAAAACAAAGAAAAAAAAGTCCCAGTATGTGTGATATCAGCTCCCTCATACCCATAGTATATCAACCATTGGCTCTGAGTCTCCATAGATAGCAGACCATGCCTCCCAGTGCCAGGGCTCTTGTGATGGCATCCTCCCGTGGGAGATCATCCAGTCCATCTTAGCTTCAGAACATTCTAGTTGCTTTACCTCTTATAAAATCTTTTTAAGGGTATGTAATTTTATATGTGGGTGCATGTGTGTTCGTATGTGTGTGCAAGGACATGTATATGGGGTCAGAGGTCAACTTCATGTATCATTCTCAGAAACGCTATCTCCCTTCTTTGAGACAGGGCCCCTGACTGGCGTGAAGCTTACCTATTGGGCTAAACTACCTTGCCAGTAAGGCCCCGTGTCCATTGCGTCTGCTTCTCCAGTGCTGGGGTAACAAGTGCACGCCAGTGTGCCCAGGTTTCCTTGGGAAACAATGCAGTGCTTGGGACACAACTCAGGTCCTCATGCTTGCATGCCGAACACTCTACTCGCCGATCTATTCTTCAGAACTTCAAATAGCGCAAGATCTGCGGACACTACACATCTTTCTGACTTTTCCTTTCTGCTTACTCCACAAGTCTCCACATCAGCTGCCAACTGTGTTCTGGGAAAAATCTGGTGGGTAGATGAAGAAAAGAGAATGGCTGTAGCTAGATGCTCTACCCAAGGCTGGGTGGCTGAATCTCTAAGCTGCTTTTCTTTTTTTTTTTCTTTTCTTTTTTTTTTTTTTTGGTTTTTTTGGATTTGGTTTTTTCGAGACAGGGTTTCTCTGCATAGCCCTGGCTGTCCTGGAACCCACTCTGTAGACCAGGCTGGCCTCGGACTCAGAAATCCACCTACCTCTGACTCCCAGAGTGCTGGGATGACAGGCGTGTGCCACCACTACCCGGCTCTAAGCTGGTTTTCATTGCCAAATTCTGGCCTATATTTTGTTTCTAATAAGGTAATTGGCCTGATTACATACTGCAAATCAAACTCTTTTCAGTATTTGGTCTTGACTTACTTCTGAAAAAAACGATATTGCCATCGTTGGTCAGGTTGAATAGGTGTGGCTTCAATAGACTCATGTGTTAGAATGCTTGGTTCTTAAAGAGTGGTACTCTTAGGAGGTGTGGCCTTGTTGGAGGAAGTGTGTCACTATAAGGGAGAGTTTTGAGCTCTCCTATGCTCAAGCTATGTTCAGTGTGGCACACAGTCTCCTTCTGCTGCCTTTGGTTCAAGATGTAGAGCTCTCAGCTCCTTCTCCAGCACCATGTCTGCCTGCATGCCTCCATGTTTCCCACCATGATGACAATGGACTAAACTTCTGAAACTGTAAGCCAGTCCAGTGAAATGTTTTCCTTTATAAGAGTTGCCACGACAATAAAACCCTAACTAAAACAGTCTGTATGAATACTTTTAAGGGATTCCTGAAATTGGTAATGATTCAGTTCTTTGTTACTTGTGAAATTCAGTCTTGATGATTTGCCCAATATCCATTTTTAATTACTTTTGCTCACACATTTTCTTATACGCTATGCAATGATATTTCACTGCAACTAAGTGTTGGGTAGTAATTGTATCATTTTCTAATAATTTTACAAGTTCTTCTTCTTTCCCAGTCATTATTGGGCAACTTACCAGTCACTATACTGGATATGGGCCTCCAACATTGCTTCAACATTTTTTCTGGTTTTTTTTTATTAATTATTTTGATTATTTACATTTCAGTTGTTGCCATCCATTCTCATTCTCCCCTCCATCAGCTTTAACATATTTTATGCTTTGTGTAAGTCACTTAATTCAGTTGTGTTTTGTGTTTTTTTTTTTTTTTTTGTTGTTTTTGGATTTGGTTTTTTCAAGACAGGGTTTCTCTCTAAAGCCCTGGCTGTCCTTGAACTCACTCTGTAGACCAGGCTGGCCTCAAACTCAGAAATCCACCTGCCTCTGCCTCCCGGAGTGCTGGGATCACAGGCGTGCACCACCACCGCCTGGCTCAGTTGTGTTTTGTGATGATGTTGAAGAAGGCTTCCCTTCAGTGACATCACATTTGTCATTAATACTGCCAGCAAAGGTAGCAAGCAGAGCCAAATCCAATGCATCAGTGCAATACTTACCACCAGAGTGCAGAATTTAAAGCCAGCAACTCTACTCTTCCCACTTCTTTTGGTTAATTTGTAAGACCCCTGAAAACCGAGGGTGTCCCAGCACCCCACGCCTCGGAAGGCGACACCCAAATTACTCGCGAGAAACGGTCTCAATGCAATAGCATGAGGATTTCTTTATTCCAGAATTCTGGGTTCCACAGCCATACACCACGCAGGGGTAGAGGACCGAGAACCCTGTGCAACTGAAGTCAGGGTATTTAAAGGGGAAAAATCACAAGACAAGGGTTGGAGGACACAATTCACAAGGCAAGGGGTGGAGGATAAAACATGCACGGAATGGGGAAGTACAGAATGAGGAATTAAGGAAGGTTAGAGATTTTCTGGAGCAAACGTCCTTGGGGCACTGTATAGTTAAACATTGGAACTAGAACAGGGTGGGCTATCTTTCTCAAGCTGAAAGCAGAAAAACAAGTTACTCTGTGATGGGCTAGTTGCTTAGAGGTCTAAAAGCATTGAGTTGGGGGGGGGGGTCTCTCAACTTGTCCAGTTTTTTTTTCAACTCAAACTGATTTTAGATGCATTGGCCTCCACTTTCTCCAAGAGCATCTTTTATCTACCATGCTCTCATATATTATTTATACATTCACTCTCTGTAAATAGCTTTGGCTTTTGTTTTTTAAAGATTTATTTATTTTATTTTGAGTACACTGTCGCTGTCTTCAGACACACCAGAAGGAGGCATCCGATCCCGTTATAGATGCTTGTGAGTCACCATGTGGTTGCTGGGAATTGAACTCAGGACCTCTGGAAGAACAGTCAGTGCTCTTAACCTCTGAGCTATCTCTCCAGCTCCCATAGCTTTGGTTTTTTGGTATTAAATATACTAATGCATAACTAGCTTTTACAGTAGAATCCATCTCAGCTGTCACAAACTTTTTCTGAAAGGACAGGCTCTCTTCAATTTTTTAAAAAATTTGTCTTTATGATGCAATCCTTGGTATGCATAGAGTTTGATAGCTAAATTCCCTACTGTGGAGAGCCTTCTTGGGGTGCTGTGCTGCCTGGCAGGACGTGGGCCAAGGACAAGGGCTTCAAGCAGGAATTTGACGTAGGCTATAATAGGAAAGCAGGAATTTTTATCTTAGGGTGGAACAAGAGAAGCAGGCTTCAGGCGAGATTCTGGGCTTGGACAAGGAAGTAGGCTCAGGTATTTTGGTCATTCTGACAAATGCTTGGAAACAACTGTCACAGAACTTTGCTTATTGCCTTGACAATTTTGTGTTTACTGTCTTGCCAGTCCTCATTGTACTACTATTGATCTTCATTTCTGCATGTAATTAAATTGGTATACAAATGGATTGGAAATTATTAAACCCTCCTTCAGTCTCAGAATTGACTGGGGTCATACTGCAGTTTTGTGTAATTGTCTCTTTCTTTTCAATCCTCACTCCTGTGCTGGAGAACCTGTTGACTGACTGAGCGGGCTTGGTCACCCTACAAATTAGGCAGCACACATACCTTACTGCTTATATTGACCAAAAAAAAAAAAAAAAAAAAAAAAAAAGGTCATTTGTCAACATTTTGTTGACCAATCTTCTTTTCTCTGTAATTTTTCTTTCTGTTGGTGAGCCAAGAGGGGTCTGTTATTACTTGACAGGTTGTAAAATTGGTGCTGAGATTAAAAAAATAGTTATAAAGAAGAGTCTAGTTATAAGGAAGAGTCTATTTATTTATATAATGAAAATTAATTGACAGGGAAATAGAAAGCAAGGTGTGTGCCCCTCCACTTCCCAGCTGCTAAAGTAGTAGCATGGGGGCATGAGAAGGCTGGGGTGCAGCATGGGGGTCATGGGAAGGCTGGGGTACAGCATGGGGGCATGAGAAGGCTGGGGTACAGCATGGGGGTCATGGGAAGGCTGGGGTACAGCATGGGGGCATGGGAAGGCTGGGGTGCAACATGGGGACATGGGAAGGTTGGGGTACAGCATGGGGGCATGGGAAGGCTGGGGTACAGCATGGGGGCATGGGAAGGCTGGGGTACAGCATGGGGGCATGGGAAGGCTGGGGTACAGCATGGGGGCATGGGAAGGCTGGGGTGCAGCATGGGGGCATGGGAAGGTTGGGGTACAGCATGGGGACAGGGGAAGGCTGGGGTACAGCATGGGGGTATGGGAAGGCTGGGGTACAGCATGGGGGCATGGGAAGGCTGGGGTGCAGCATGGGGACATGGGAAGGCTGGGGTGCAACATGGGGGCATGGGAAGGCTGGGGTACAGCATGGGGACATGGGAAGGGTGGGGTACAGCATGGGGGCATGGGAAGGCTGGGGTGCAACATGGGGACATGGGAAGGTTGGGGTACAGCATGGGGGCATGGGAAGGCTGGGGTGCAACATGGGGGCATGGGAAGGTTGGGGTACAGCATGGGGACATGGGAAGGCTGGGGTGCAACATGGGGGCATGGGAAGGCTGGGGTACAGCATGGGGACATGGGAAGGTTGGGGTACAGCATGGGGACATGGGAAAGCTGGGGTACAGCATGGGGGCATGGGAAGGCTGGGGTGCAACATGGGGGCATGGGAAGGTTGGGGTACAGCATGGGGGCATGGAAAGGTTGGGGTACAGCATGGGGCATGGGAAGGCTGGGGTGCAGCATGGGGGCATGGGAAGGCTGGGGTACAGCATGGGGGGCATGGGAAGGTTGGGGTACAGCATGGGGACATGGGAAGGCTGGGGTGCAGCATGGGGACATGGGAAGGCTGGGGTGCAACATGGGGACATGGGAAGGTTGGGGTACAGCATGGGGGCATGGGAAGGCTGGGGTGCAACATGGGGACATGGGAAGGTTGGGGTACAGCATGGGGGCATGGGAAGGCTGGGGTACAGCATGGGGGCATGGGAAGGCTGGGGTACAGCATGGGGGCATGGGAAGGCTGGGGTACAGCATGGGGACATGGGAAGGCTGGGGTGCAGCATGGGGACATGGGAAGGTTGGGGTACAGCATGGGGACAGGGGAAGGCTGGGGTACAGCATGGGGGCATGGGAAGGCTGGGGTACAGCATGGGGACATGGGAAGGCTGGGGTGCAGCATGGGGACATGGGAAGGTTGGGGTACAGCATGGGGACAGGGGAAGGCTGGGGTACAGCATGGGGGCATGGGAAGGCTGGGGTACAGCATGGGGGCATGGGAAGGCTGGGGTGCAGCATGGGGACATGGGAAGGCTGGGGTGCAACATGGGGGCATGGGAAGGCTGGGGTACAGCATGGGGACATGGGGAGGATGGGGTACAGCATGGGGGCATGGGAAGGCTGGGGTGCAACATGGGGACATGGGAAGGTTGGGGTACAGCATGGGGGCATGGGAAGGCTGGGGTGCAACATGGGGGCATGGGAAGGTTGGGGTACAGCATGGGGACATGGGAAGGCTGGGGTACAGCATGGGGACATGGGAAGGCTGGGGTGCAACATGGGGGCATGGGAAGGCTGGGGTACAGCATGGGGACATGGGAAGGTTGGGGTACAGCATGGGGACATGGGAAAGCTGGGGTGCAACATGGGGGCATGGGAAGGTTGGGGTACAGCATGGGGGCATGGGAAGGTTGGGGTACAGCATGGGGCATGGGAAGGCTGGGGTGCAGCATGGGGGCATGGGAAGGCTGGGGTACAGCATGGGGGGCATGGGAAGGTTGGGGTACAGCATGGGGACATGGGAAGGCTGGGGTGCAGCATGGGGACATGGGAAGGCTGGGGTGCAACATGGGGACATGGGAAGGTTGGGGTACAGCATGGGGGCATGGGAAGGCTGGGGTGCAACATGGGGACATGGGAAGGTTGGGGTACAGCATGGGGGCATGGGAAGGCTGGGGTGCAACATGGGGGCATGGGAAGGCTGGGGTACAGCATGGGGGCATGGGAAGGCTGGGGTACAGCATGGGGGGCATGGGAAGGCTGGGGTGCAGCATGGGGACATGGGAAAGCTGGGGTACAGCATGGGGGCATGGGAAGGCTGGGGACCGCATGGGGGCATGGGAAGGCTGGGGTACAGCATGGGGGGCATGGGAAGGCTGGGGTACAGCATGGGGGCATGGGAAGGCTGGGGTACAGCATGGGGGCATGGGAAGGTTGGGGTGCAGCATGGGGACATGGGAAGGCTGGGGTTCAGCATGGGGGCATGGGAAGGCTGATTTTACAGCATGGGGGCATGGGAAGGTTGGGGTGCAGCATGGGGACATGGGAAGGCTGGGGTGCAGCATGGGGGCATGGGAAGGCTGGGGTGCAGCATGGGGGACATGGGAAGGCTGGGGTACAGCATGGGGGCATGGGAAGGCTGGGGTACAGCATGGGGGCATGGGAAGGTTGGGGTGCAGCATGGGGACATGGGAAGGCTGGGGTGCAGCATGGGGGCATGGGAAGGCTGATTTTACAGCATGGGGGCGCGGGGCGGGGGATGAGACATGGCTCAGGTGCAGAAGGACACTTCCTAAGGAAGTCAGACCGCTTACCTGTCTTCTCAACAACACTAAATACCTACTGCTTCTAATGATAGGGTAACATTATTGGTAATCATGGCCTTTCACTGCCAAGACACCATGATGCCTTCTGGTACCAATTTGACTGTCTATGTTTCGAAGATAGTGCTGGAGGCCACACATCATGATAAAACTGAAGCCGTGCAAACCTCTAAAGAGTGGGAAGATACATAGGTTTATGTTTTGTGACATTGGGGCATGGTGTTGTCATCCACAGAGTTCACTCTTGAGAACTGGGAACTGGAGTTACAAAAGAATTGTAAATATAGAAAAAAATACCTCAAAAAATACCTTTGTGTAGGGCTGCACTCACAGCTCTCTTGGACCAACATGCGGCCCACAGGCTGCAGGTTAGATCCTCCTGTGGTACACAAGTGGAGGAATTTTCCTGGGCTAGGAGCGTATGACACTCATCTCTGGTAGCACAAGATAAAGCTGAGTACTTGGGCATAGATACTAAGGGTATGGAACATGGATGGCAGGGTGCATGTAAATGCCACTGCAATGCGTTGTACTTTAAACAAAATGAAGTTATTGGTTGTTCTAGTGTGATTTATGTTGCTGTGACAAAACACTGACCAAGGTCAAGTCAGGGGAGGAGAGAGTTTATTCGGTGTATATGTCCACATTATAGTCCATCGTTTGAGGAAGTCAGGGCAGAAACCCAAGCAGGTCAGGGCTTTCATCATGGTAGGAACTTGAACTAGAGTCATTTTTAGCTAGCTTTCGTACAGCTCAAGACCACCTGCCTAGGGAATGGTGTCGTCCACAGTGGCTGGACCCTTCTATCTCAAATAACTATCAAGACAATTCTTCACAGGCTCTCCACAGGGCAACATGATCTAGGCTTCTCCCAGATGACTCTAGGCTTGAGCTGGCAATTCAAGTTAAGAGAAGCATTGCCAAGGAATGGGAGACAATGAGAGCAGAGTTTGGAGAACAGGAAAGTGGGAAATAACGTTATACAAATGCCTTAGTGGTAGGAATTCCGTCCTCCAACTGCTAACCAGGCCTGAGTCTGCTCGGCTTCTGAGGTCAGTGTAAGTTGCTCTGATTAACTTTTCCTACCATACACTCTCATCTACCCCTTATATCTAATATTATTAATTGTGTTGGGGTTAATGGGTACAATGGGAAAGCCTGGCATGGCTTCTACTAAGTCCTAGTGGGCAGCAAGAGGGCTCTGCTCCTGTCACTTAAGAGCTTGGTGCATCAGCTCATCTATGTTCATGTCCGTTGCAGTGTCTCTTAGAGACACCAGATTGTTTTCAGGGGTGGTTCCAGGTCAAAAGCTTTCTTCCTGTCTGAAATGTCTATTTGGGACTATTCTGAAGTGGTTTACTCTGAGAGTATCCCAGGGAGTCTGGAAATCAACAATTCTCACTGTGAGTCCAAGGCTACCCTCCTCCTGTTCAGGACCTCTAGGACAGAGATGTGTGACAGAATTTCAAGCTGCTGAGTTAGGAGCATAAAGAAGTCACACACAAGTGGGTAAGGAAGGCCGGGCGGTGGTGGCTCACGCTTGTAATTCCAGCACTCTGGGAGGCAGAGGCAGGCGGATTTTTGAGTTCGAGGCCAGCCTGGTCTACAGAGTGAGTTCCTGGACAGTCGGGGCTATACAGAGAAACCCTGTCTCGAAAAACTAAATAAAAACAAACAAACAAACAAACAATGAATTAGCTTGGTGGGTAAGGAAAAACGAATTAGCTTGGTGGAAGTTTTCTGGCTTATTGAGTGGGAAAGGGAGAAGGTTATTACCATAGAGTGAGGTTCTGGGGAAAGGGTTAAAAGTGAAAGTGATAAATATTCATAGAAAGTGACTGGATGAAACAGGCAAAGTAGTGTCATTGTCAGAGTGCACTTGAGAACAGGAGGACTAGAGTCAACATGTGTGTTCGACGACATGGAGGTATGGGATGACGTCATCTAGTAAGCAAAGATAGCTTAGATGAAGTGCCTATGAATTCTTAGAGCAAAAACCATGTGAAACCTTTGCATACTTCTCACATCTAAATCCCTCTCTTCTCCCATTGGCTTATATTAAATTTACTTTTATATTTACAAGGAAAAACACCTGTGAAGGGTACTTAAGACTAATAAAAGTTATTATAAATGGAAGGATGGTGTAGCAGACAGAGACAGAGCTCCTTCACTCCTTCATGGGCTCTTAAAAACCAGACAGCACAAAGGACAACATAGCTGCTCAGTCCACAAAGCCACATGATTGTGGTACCCAAGTAGAAATGGGTATCACAAGGAACTATAATTACTATCCATTATTAGAATAAACAAAAAAGTCCTCAAAACATTGATAGCAAACTGAATCCAACACTACATAGAATAGATTCTATAACATGGCCAATAATGATTTGATTAGTAGTAATAGTATCCCAGAAGGATTCTATAACATGGCCAATAATGATTTGATTAGTAGTAATAGTATCCCAGAAGGATTCTATAACATGAACAATAATGATTTGATTAATAATAATAGGAGCCCGGGAATACTCTTGCAAGTTTATGACACATGCATGTCATTCAATGTAATAAACAAGGTTAAAACAATACAGGACAAACACACACGGAAGTCTCAACCAACTCCCTTTCATGAAATAAAAAAAAAAAAAACCACGACAAAATGAGGTAGAATAAATTTCCAAAAATGAAAATTTCCAACTTTTTTCTATAAAACAATGTGCATGGCATCATATTTAATTGAAGAACCAAATCATTCTGCCTAAGACGAGGAACAAGATCAAAGATCTTCTTACATCTGGTCAACACCGAAGTGGGGGAAAAAGATCAAAGAACCCAAACTGGAGAGAAGGAAGAAAAGGTCTGTATAGAAAATAGTAATTCACACACAACACTATTAGAGCCAACATGCTAGTTCATGTGAAAACCAGCTTTCTGTCTATGGAATAGAAAGTAAATACTATAAAGAGAAATTTAAAAATAATTATTGTGTGCATGATGTGTGCATTTGTGTGGATGTGGGTGTGCACACGTGAGTGATGTCACATGAGGTGTGCAGCTGTGAGTGATGTCGCAGGAAACTTTTTTTTTGTTTTTTCCAGACAGGGTTTCACAGGAAACTTTTTAAAATTTTTTTTTGTTACAGCAGTGAGATATTTTATTTTATTTTTACTTTATTTTATTTTGTATTCAAAATGACATTCCCCTTCCTGGTTACCCCTCCACCATCCTCTGCTACATATGTATCTGGAGCCATGGGCTTTTTTTCCATGTATACTTGTTGGTTGGTGGATTAGTTCCTGGGAGATCTGGGTGGTCCAGTTAGTTGATGCTGTTCTTCCTATGGGGTTGCAATCCCCTTCAGCTCCTTCAGTCCTTCCCCTAGCTCTTCCATTGGAGTCCTCAAGATCAGTCTGATGGCTAGTTTTGAGTTTGCATCTGTATTGGTCAGGTGTTGGCAGAATCTCTCAGGGAACAGCCATATCAGGCTCTTGTCATCAAGTGCTTTTTGTTATCAACAATAGTGTCTGGGTTTGGTGTCTGGAGATGGAATGGATCCCTAGGAGAGGCAGCCTCTGGATGGCCTTTCCCTCAGCCTCTGTTCCATTTTTTGTCCCT
The DNA here is from genome assembly GCF_947179515.1 of Apodemus sylvaticus. Taxonomy (NCBI): domain Eukaryota; kingdom Metazoa; phylum Chordata; class Mammalia; order Rodentia; family Muridae; genus Apodemus; species Apodemus sylvaticus. The sequence goes on from NC_067487.1 coordinate 38,309,260, forward strand.
GTCTTTCCTTGGACAGGAACATTTCTGGGTTTAAATTTTTGAGATGCATGGGTGGCCCCATCCCAACTGGGGGCCGTGCCTCTCTACTGGAGGTGGTCTCTACAGGTTGTATCTCCCCTTTGTTGGCTAAAGCTACCACCTTCGCTCTTAGGAGCCTCTTGCTTCCCTGGAGTCTGGGACTTTCTTGTGGTGACCCTAGTTCCTCATACCCCTCTACTACAGTTTCTATTTAATTTCCTGATTCTCTGTATTTCTCTCCTGTCCTTTCCAACACCTGTTCCTGTCCCCCTTTCCCCTCCCCCCTCTCTCTCCTTCCCAGGTCCCTCTCTCCCTCTAGCTTGTCACAGGAAACTTTTAAGATTTGGGTCTCTCCTTACCTTATGGGTTCTAAGCAAGCGCTTTTACCCTCTGAACTATCTTGCCAGCCCCCATGAAAGAGAAAAATATATCTATAATAACATAAAAAGAATCAAATGCTTCAAAATAAATTCATCCAAAAAGTTTCAAATATATTCAAAACATTGCTGAAACTAAAATCTAGTTAAGATGATAATACTTCCTATTGTAGTCTAGAGGCTCACAGCAATCTTCACCCAAATCCCAACAGCCTTTGTTGGAGAGCTGAGAAAGCACATCCTAAACCTCACAAGACATCAGTGGACATGCCAGTGCAAATGAGGAAAAGCCCACAAGACCTCAAGCTCACACAAAGAACTACAGGCAACTGAGGAAAGATGGGAGGAGTGGGAGAGGTGGTCCTCCCCAGGGAAGATCTGGGAGTGGGAAAGGTGGTCCTCCCCAGGGAAGAGCTGGGAGTAGGAGAGGTGGTCTTCCCTAAAGAAGAGCTGGGAGTGGGAGATGTGGTCCTCCCCAGGAAAGATCTGGGAATGGGAGAGGTGCTCCTCCCCAGGGAAGAGCTGGGAGTGGGAGAGGTGGTCCTCCCCAGGGAAGAGCTGGGAGTGGGAGAGATGGTCCTCTCCAGGGAAGTTCTGGGTGTGGGAGAGGTGATGCTCCCCAGGGAAGAGCACACTGGTTGTTCACTACTAAATGGCCATCCTTGAAAACCTACACACCAGTAACATATGGAATAAGTAATGTTTAGAAAGAGAGCAGGTTATATTTGCGAGTATATATGTATATACACATATGTGTGTACATGCAATAACAATTAATGTAAATAAGAGGCCATGAATTCCAAGGAGAATAGGGAGGGGTGATTGAAGAAGGAAAGGAAGGGATAAATGTTGTAATTGTATTACAGTCTCAAAAACAGGAATAGCAGACACAAGCAAAAAATTCACATGAAGTTGCAAATATTCTTCCAAAAGAAAAAGTAGTTGTTAAGTTGAGATTGTTCTGATTTTAAAACATATTATATAGCTGAAATAATTGAACCAGCCTAACCACAGATAATAACCACAGACATGTAGACACACAGAGAAGAAACAAAACCTTAGATCTGTAGTCAGTTGCTTTAAAAATGTTTATTTTTATGTTTTAAGATTATCACATCTTATATTTTTTAAAAGATTTATTTATTTATTATATGTAAGTACACTGTGGTTGTTTTTTCAGACACACCGGAAGAGGGCATCTGATCTCATTACAGAAGGTTGTGAGTCACTGTGTGGTTGTTGGGATTTGAACTCAGGACCTTCGGAAGAGCAGTCAGTGCTCTTAACTGCTGAGCCATCTCTCCAGCTCTTACTCTAACCCCACTTGCTCCAGCCCTACTCACTCCAACTGTCTTTAGATACCTCAGAAGAGGGAGTCAGATCTCATTATGGATGGTTGTGAGCCACCATGTGATTGCTGGGATTTGAACTCAGGACCTTTGGAAGAGCAGTCAGTGCTCTTAACTGCTGAGTCATCTCTCCAGCCCCATTCCAGAGCATCTTACATACCTTTCTTTGCTCATGGCCTCTCTTTTTTCTTAAACTTGTTTTTTTTTTTTTGTTTGTTTATTTATTGTTGCTCAAGACAGGGCCTCTCTACTCAGCTCTGGCTGTTCTGGAACTTACTATGTAGACTATACTGTCCTGGTCTACTCAACAGAGACCTGCTGGCTTCTGCTTCCAAAGTGTCCAGGGATTAAAGCTGTGGGCCACCGTCTCGGCCTAATTAGATAAGCTGAACTTCATGAAAATGAACAGCTTTTATCCATGTGTGTATCTCTGTAGTCTTTGCCCTTGGGAGGCAGAAGGAATCAGGAGTTCATGGCTAGCCTGAGCTACATAGCAAGGATGAATGAAGCCAACCTGGGCAACATGATCCCACTCACAATCAATCAGACAGCATGGTGTGCATGGCCATGGCTACCCTAGGCTGTGCTTTTAACAACTACTTACGTTTATTCTTTGACAATTTCAAACATTCATGTGATGTATTCTAGTTACTCTCTGACTGAACCCTCTCTTCTCCCTCCCATTTCCAGAAGCCCTCCCTCCCCCTCCCTTCCCAGATTCACCATTTTTAGCTTTGCTTTTAACTTCTCTTTTGCTTCCACATATGAGAGAATATACATTTCACTCAGCTACTGAGTCTGACTTATTCTTACCTAACGCAATGTTCTCCTCCAGTTTCATGCATTTTTTCATCAAATGACTGGACTTTATTGTTCCTTATGGATGAATCATGCATGCTCCATGGTGTGTATAGGCATATTTTATTCAATCATTTGTCTGTGGTTGGCCATCTCGGCTTATTCAATATCTTGACTCTCATGAGACGTGCTACTGAACATGGGCATGTGAATATATCTCTTTGGGATACTGATTTAATTTCCTTTGGATATTTAGAAGTGCATATATAGTAGATCTACATTTAGATTCTCGAAGAGCCTTCAAGGAAGATTTTTAAATCAAATTACCATTAAATATATAATTCAAAATGTTAACATTAAATTATCTCCATTACCACCTATAGGTTCTGTCTATATCTGTTTCTGTGTTTGTGTCTATTTCTGGCTACAAACACAGGTGTAACCCTGAGAGAGAAGTGGTTTTAGACTCACTCCTAGTAAAACATTGTACATCCATTAGCGTGGGTCTGTTTTACCCAACCCGGGGATGTTGCTAAATTCACATCATCCCTGAGTAGTGAGAAGATACTCCCGTGTTTGGGCAGTGTTAAAGATCTACTTCCCTTCTTTGGCTTTCTCTGCTGTAGACTTGAGGAAAGGAGAAGAGGCTGTAGCTCCTCTGCTGCCCAGGCATTGATGCACATTGAGTGACAACTGGGAGATGATTCTGTTTCCTGTCCCTTCTCATCTACCCCCACACCCCCGCCCATTCCTCCTCTTCCACCCGTTCTCTGCTTCACCCTTCTTTATCGTTCCTCTTTATCTGCCTCTTCCTCCTTGCTTCTTCTTTGAGATAAGAAGTATTTATCTGTTTGTCTATCTATCATCTTTATACCCCAATATGCATGCATGTCAGTCTTGGTCATAAGCCTAGGGCTTCTTTCATGTTACTTAGTCCTTTAGCACTGAGCTACGTCCTCAGCCTCACTTTTACTCTATCTGGAGATTCGATTTCTCTAAATTATCCAGGCTAGCCTTGAATTCACCCAACAGCCAAAGACAGACTTTAAAGAATTATTATTAATATTTTTTATTTTAGTATTATTTGTTTTATATCCCTACAGAAGTTTCCCCTCCCTCCTATCCTCCGCCCCATCCACTCTTCCTCTGTCTCTCTTCAGACAAGGGCAGACCTCAATGGGTATCAACCAGTCACGGCATATCAAGTTGCAGTAAGACTAGGCTAGACAAGACAAGCCAGTAGGGGGAAAGGGTGCCACAGACAGGCAACAGAGATAGCCCATGCTCCCAGTGTTAGGAGTCTCACAAGAAGACCAGGCTACACAACAGTCACTATTGTTACTGTGGAGGGCCTAGGTCAGTCCTATGCATGCTCCCTGGTTGGTGGTTCAGTCTCCGTGAGCCTCAAAAGGCTCAGGTTGATTGATTGTTTGGGGTTTTCTTGTGATATCCTTGACCTCTCTGGCTCCTACAATCCTTCCCCTGCCTCTTCCACAGGACTCCCCAAGCTGCATCTAATGTTTGGCTGTGTGGGTCTCTGCATCTGTTTCTATCAGTCCCTGGATGAAGCCTGTCTGATGGCCACTGGGCTAGATGCCAATCTATATAACAGAAAACCATTAGGAGCATTTTCTTTCTTTCTTTTTTTTTCTTTTTCTTTTTTCTTTTTTCTTTTTTTCTTTTTTCTTTTTTTTTTTTTTTGGTTTGTTTGTTTTTGCCATTCATGTTTGGTTATTCTGGGTTATCCAGCCTCTGGCTCCTGGCCCTCTAGGCAGTGTCAGGGGTTGTTGTTGTTTTTATTATTATCATCGTGTGTGTGTGTGTGTGTGTGTGTGTGTGTTTGTGTGTGTGTGTGTCTTATGGAATCTGAGAATGGAACTCAGGTTGACAAGACTGCAAGGAAAAGGCAGGAATGTTGAGACATCGCATTTACCTTTTTTTTTTTTCTTCTTGGACACAATGTGCTGTAGATTTCTTTGTCACTGCATAGGTGTCTTAGTCAGGGTTTCTATTCCAGCACAAACATCATGACCAAGAAGCAAGTTGGGGAGGAAAGGGTTTATTCAGCTTACAGTTTTGCATTGCTGTTCATCACAAAAGGAAGTCAGGACTGGAACTCAAGCAGGTCAGGAAGCAGGAGGTGATGCAGAGGCCATGGAGGGATGTTTCTTACTGACTTGCTTCCCCTGGCTTGCTCAGCCTGCTCTCTTATAGAACCCAAGAGCACCAGCCCAGGGATGGCACTGCCCACAAGGGGCCCTAACCCCTTCCTTGATCACTAATTGAGAAAATGCTCCACAGATGGATCACATGGGGACACTTCCCCAACTGAAACTCCTTTCTCTGTGATAACTCCAGCCTGTGTCAAGTTGACACACAAAACAGCCAGTACAATAGGCCACCTTAGCTTTGTAGTTGCGTAATATTCATTTAATGTCTGCACAATTTAATCCATCCACTGTCTGCCTGGGTTGCTTGTAAGCCTCTGTGTACTAGCTTACTGTAGTCCAAGTACGATGCTAACTGCTTGACTTGAGTTGTCACACTTAACAACAGCCCTATGAGTTAGATGACTTCATACTTTTTATATAAATAAACCCGGCAGTCAGGAGCGGGGATGTGGCTAAGCAACTTGTTCAAGGTGTGAATTCAGCTGTGGCCTTAGCTCATAGCTCGTAGCTCAGTCAGCGACAGAGGCCTTACCTACCACCTGTGATGCCCTGGGTCTCATTCTCTGCTCTTGCAAAGATTTTGAGTGCGGCCGGTATTTAGAGCACACATTTGTATCACTGGAATGCAAAGCAGAACCTTGTTTTGCTCTCCACAACATCCCTGCCCTTAAGGAGCAGGCTGTCGGCATGTGTTTGTGGCTGCTTGTCACTGACCTCTAAGATAACTTTCTCCACAAGCATTTAAATAGGTTGTATGGGGTGTGGCAGCGGGTAAGAACACTGGCTGTTCTTCCAGAGGACCTAACTTTAATTCCCAGCACCCAGACGCCAGCTCACACGAGTTCTCTTAACTGTTTCTAAATCCAGATCCAGGGGATCCAACACTCTTTCCTGTTCTCCTTGGGCACCAGGCACATACATGGTGCACAAAGCATATGTGTATATAAGACAGAATATTCATACACATAAAATATGTAAATAAATGAAATTTTAAAAGGAGGTTTTGTAATTGAGGATGGGACATCTTTATTACCTTTATTTTTCGTTCTTTTCTGGCCTGCAGAATATATGATGTACACGATAATGATAAATGATGATGGTAATGATGAATGTATATATATTAAGGACTTAAAAACAGTTTGAAGACATAAAGATTAAAATCATGAGACAGCTTGTCATTTTTTGGATGTGATTGATTTTTTTTTTAAAGGAATTTTGTATGCTGAACTCTTTTTGTTTTTTGTAAACCTACACCTCTTTTTAGTCAGCATAATTTTATTTTATTTTATTTTACTTATTTCTTTTGTTTTTTTACATTCCAATCATTACCCCCCTTCAGGTCCACCCTCCCACAGTTCCACCTTCCTTTCCTCCTGCCCCCTGTCTCACAAGAGGATGTCCCCGCCCACTACCCCACGCCCCGCCCACTACCCCACGCCCCGCCCTGAACCAGGCCTTCACACTCCCTGGGGCCTCAAGTCCCTCAAAGCTTAGGTGTGTCTTCTCTCACTGAGGCCAGACCAGGCAGTCCTCTGCTGAATATGTGTCAAAACTTGTCCTCCTGCACGTGACCTCTGTTTGACTTTATATGGTGTCCTCCAAGAAGCACAGACCTGTGGAGTTTGCCTCTTCCTTTTCAGAGCTGTTTTACTTAATTCTAATTTAAATCAAAAGAAATGAATCTCGGGCTTGCAGGCAACGGTCACAATATATACTGCAGGTTGCAACAGCAACAATGAAACTCCTAACGGTATTCAGAAACACAAACAGATCCATGCCTTCTATATTTAGTAAGTGCCAGCCACTTTTGAAGACCATAGTGACCCAATATTATTTCCTGATTCTGACCTTTGCCATCTGCAGCCAATGGAGCATCTAGGGCAAAGGCTTGCCTAGTGCCGACTTCTGTCCAGAGGGAAGCGAACAGTCCTCTAAATATTTTTTCAAATATCTAAACTTTAAGTTACATTCTCATGCAAAACAAGATGCCAAGAGAACTCTTCTGAGCTTCCTTAGCGCACGAATTGGTGTTTAGTGCGGTGTTATCAGCAAGAATGCACCGGTCTTACTAGGCGCAATGGTAAAGTGCTTAACAACATCATTTTGCTGAAACCTTCCTTTGGATAAAGCATTGCCTGGCAGCCATTTTTCATTCTCAAACTATTCACACAGCGACACTTTAAAGGAGAAGAGATACCACCTGGAGTACTTATTAGTTTAACAAACTCCTGCCCGGGAGCTTAGGAAGATTCTCTGGCTCCTGAGTGGTTTACCGGCAGAGCCAGAAGCTGTTGTTTTACAATAGGGCCTGGAGGAGCCTCATGCCACTAGAGGGTGCTATTGCTTCTTCGCTCCAGCTCCTGGCAAATTCAATTCTGACCGCCAGTCTCAGTGCAAAAGAGAAAAAGGAGGCTTTTACTCTTCCCAAGTAAGTTTGTTCTTCCCCAACTCCCAAAGGCGGCCGGATCCACTGGAACTGAATAGTTTCAGTTTTGTTCCCAATTCAATAAAATGATTAGTAAATTAAATAGGTTCGCTATTTAACTAAACCATTATTCTTCAAATAGAGCACACCTATTCACATACACTCGGACTCGAGTAATGGGTCCGTGTAGATACTTGTGGTGGAACAAAACAATGCCCTGATATCACAAGTCGCCTAAAAGTTTCTCAGGAGTGGTGGATGTTGTCAGATCCCAGGGAAGTGAGGAGAAATGGGTAGGGGCGGCTGGGTGACGGAGTTGTGAATTGCTGAATCCTCCCTGATAGGCAGAAACCTGCTTCCCCTTTCAGGGAACCATTTTGGTTCAGATGCTATTTACCAAAAATGCTCACACACTAACTTGGTGACAAACACCAGTGTGTGTGTGTGTGTGTGTGTGTGTGTGTGTGATATGAAATGAACTTGGGAAATCTGGGCTAAAGAAGTTCAATCCAAGTAACGCTCTCTGCAAGACTTTCAGAGCACGTACTTGACAATGCACCGAGAATATGAACCACAGCGTTTTCCAGGAAAAGATGGTGTAGCAGTGCTTCTCAATCCAGGGATGCGATGGGCATTTTGCCCCATGGGACATTTGGCGCCAGGAGACATTTTGACGGTCATGACCAGTGCAGGACCTGCTGGCATCCCTACAAGGCCAACGATGCTGCTGGCTGCTTTCTATTCCACATGAGCTTCTTTCTTAGAGAACAAAGTCTGACATCACCGGGTCCTTAAAGTTGAGGTCTTGGAAGCTTCCCAATCTAACTTAATTTTATATACTTACACTCTAATTAAGCCATATATATATATATATATATATATACACATATATATGTATATATACATATATTTTTTTTCCTCCTGGAAGTATCTTGCAGTACTAGAGCCTGTGGACAAAAAATAAAATAAAATAAAATAAAAAAATAAAAATAAAAAGGAAACCGCTTCTTTAAGTTTACCGACAAGTGTGCTGCCGTGGGGTGGGTGGTGTTCCTTAGTATCTCTTCTCTCTGACCTCCATTTCTCATTACCGACTGGCCTCTTCTCCTTGAAGTTCCCCTGCACTGCCTTAACGACGTTGCTTCCTTCTACTAATTCATACACTTATTTCTAAATCTTGATTTTTTTTTAATTTCTTGATCCCCAAATGGGATGTTTCTTACGTTTTATGCTTCATTAAGATCAGTTGCCAGATGATTCCACGACTCCAGCTGTGTTTTTTCACGCTGATAGTCCCACTTACATAAGTGGGGTGACCTCTGTCTTCCTGAAGACACGCCTGCTTGCAGGGATATGCTGGGCGCTCTCCCAGAGCACACAAGTCGCCCTTCAGAGTTCCTTCTCCCTTCTTGAATCGCGATTTCCTTCCTCATTAGCTTGCTGTCAGTTCCTTCACTTGGAGTCAGACTTGAAATCCTGCTTAATCGCTAAGTTCTGAGAATCTTTTTAGACTTTTTGTCTATCTTTTTGTGTGAGTGTGTGGGTGGGTGGGTGTTTGGATTTGTTTTTTTTCGAGACAGGGCTTCTCTGTATAGCCCTGGCTGTTCTGGAACTCACTCTGTAGACCAGGCTGGCCTCAAACGCAGAAATCCGCCTGCCTCTGCCTTCCAGAGTGCTGGGATTACAGGCGTGTGCCACCACCGCCGGTTTTTTTTGTCTATCTTTTAAAAGCTTTCCCTTTAACTGAAACATTCCAAGTTATGCTTCCAGTTCCTTCCCTGTGTGTGCACATCACTTCTGTTCATCCCGACCCACAGTTTCCACTCTTCCTTAAAAGCTTTCCGTGCACTAGTTCCCAACCGACCTTTAAAAAAGTCCACAAAGGTTATGCTGAGAGCCAACCTGCCAGCAGTACAACAATATCTATATTGAAAGCTCTTATCCTAATGGTTTCGCTGTTGGAATTCCAAACAACTAAACACCCACGTGACATTGTTACAGTAGCCTTAAAGGTCCATCAAGGGAAAGCTATTTCTGTCAGGTCAAGAGAATGCAATGCAATCTGTAGCCTGGGTGGAGATAGAACATTTCAGTTGGGCTGAACAGTCACATGACTTAGGAAGGTAGATTCACCTAACTCCAGGCTTTTATGTTGGGAGGAATATTTATCCCTTCAGTGACATTGTGTGCCTTTCCTTCCCAGAATTCTACCCTCTGTGTGTCTGCTAAAGTACTGTCTCGATTCTGTCAGGTCGATCTGCCCTTCTGAATCCTAACTCAGAAAGGTAACATTCCCTTTTCTTCTCTTCTGTCCCAGATGTTGCCAGAGACTGAGTCTATTTACTGTTCCCCCCAGGACCTAGCAAAGGAAGCAGTGAGGTCCATATCACGTCTGGGACTGCGGTGACACATTTTATGAGTCTGCTTCTTTAAAAAGCTCAATCAGAGCTGGAGAGATGGCTCAGCAATTAAGGACACTTGCTGCTCTTGGACATTCCCACAATCCGTGGGGTGACTTACAATTATCTATGACTCCAGTTCAAGGGAACCTAATGCCCTCTTTTGGCCTTTGAGGACCCCAGGCATGCACACAGATGATACCCACACATACATGCCTGCAAACACTCATACACATGAAATAAAACAACTTAGAGAAAAGAGAACTGAAAATGGGCCACCAAGATGGGTCAGTGGGCAAAGGTGCTTGCAACCAAACCTGAAAACCCGAGTTCCATCCTCAAAACTCACAAGGTAGGAGAACAGATTCCTCGTCCTTTGACTGCACATGCAAGCTGTGCCCCCCACAACACTTTTTGTGCTTAATCTGTGGAAGTCAAAGACAAACACAAGATGAATGTGGCATTGTAAATGCTATGCTCCATTTTGTTTCCAGAGGGGAAAAAATCCATTCTTGAACACAGAATTTACTTTTCACAGACAGAACTACATACAGACCTACTGCAGCTTAAATTCATCCTCCAAAATTTTGTACCCACGATACATTAGTGGTACCATTTAGTTGAAAATTTAGAATCCATCATACATTAGTAGTAATTGGAGGTAGGGCCGCTAAAGAATAGATGAGGTCATGAGAATGGGGCTTCTATTTTTAGCATCAATGGTTTTACATGACAGGGAAGAGAGACTTGTGCTACCACGCTCACGACGTCTCACCAGGTGACACCCTGTGTCAGGATGCTGAAAGACAAGCTCTTACGGATATTACATGGATGCTCGCACCAAGCTCTTGTATTTTCTAGTTTTCCGAACTATGAGATAAATAGACTTCTTTATTTTAAAGGTCCGAGTCTCAAGTATTTTGTTATAAAAACAGAAAATGGACCAAGAACTCTCTCCTTTCACAAAGCAATCTCAAAATCTGCTCTCTAATACCCTTTAAGATAATTATGAAAACATGCACTCAGTTTAGTAGATTAAACTAGTAAAGATGTTTAGCCCTTATTTTACAGAGTCTCCTTTGGTTGGAAATCCCTTAAATGCTGAACTGGAGACATTTACTGTCTTTTCTGATTAACAGATACACTTCCCAGAAATGTATCTCTAACTTCTAAACAGTCCCAGCTGGCTGCAGCAGGGCTTTGTGTAACTGACAAAATGCATCTGGCTTCAAGGCACGGATCAAGCACAGAGGCAGGCTCTCTATGTCCCTGGAGAATCGGGTTGAGACTCAGTACAGCTGGCTTTATAAGTGAGTGGAAAACGAGTCCAGAGCAGGACAGGCTGTGGGGGAGACAAAAACCTGTCTGTCTTTACAGATGAAATTTTCTTGTTCTCTTCTGTCCTGAATGTTTCCCAAGCATGCAGGTAAGACAATAATGTATGACTTATATATATGTAAAGGCATCTCAGAGGGGAAGGTCACAACTGAAAGATATCAGATGAAGAGAATGATGTAGAAAACACAGAGAGGTCAATGAGTGACTTAAAATAATCCTTATATAAGTACAATTTTAATAGTTCTGCAAAGAGAGTCATTTTTTTTTCTTGTTTTGCAGTTAAATTATAATGAGAGGGTTGGAAAAAGGGAACTGAAAGTGATATTTATGGAAATCCTGAGAAAGCAACAAAGGAACACAACAGCACCATTGTTTCTTCTAAGGCATAAGTCGTGTCCAGTTTGATCCCTTGTTTATTTTCATTTTGGGCCATACAGTGAGGTCCTGATATGGAAGAACCTTATAGAAAACAGAATCTGTAGCTTTGGAAAGTTAGAATTTGGGATCTTGAGTAAAAAGGTCAGGGCTGTGAGGGCAGACAATATGATATAATATGGGTTTTTCTACATACATGTTAAGCCATCATAAAACAATTAAATATTCTTTTTAAAAATTACCATTTAATGAACAACCAAAGACAGAAATGACTGTTACAGGATGAAATTTTAGGATGGAAAAACAAGTTGGAATTGCTATTATAATTTGTGTGTTCATATGTGTGCAAGCCAGAGGGCACCTTCCTCAACTGCTGGTTTCCTTTTCTTTTCTTCCCTTTCTTCCTTTCATTTTTGAGATAATGTTTCTCAATGAAGCTGGCACTTGCTTGACTAGATTGGCTGGTTAGATCCTCCTGTCTCTGCATCCCCAGTACTGGGTTCATAGTATAATATACTGTTGTGATTGGCTTTTTATGTGGATGCTTGTGTGTGTGTGTGTGCACACGCATGCGCGCATGTGCACGGTTTTGGGGGGCAGTTTCTACAAGTGCCACAGCCGTCAGAGTGTCACTCCAAAGGAGGCGAGAAGGAAATTTGGTTTAACACAACTCAGTAGCTGATGTTGGTTCAAACTTTGAAGGTCTGACACCAGGTAGTTTATTTTAGGCATATTTAAGCACAGCACAATCTGGAAAAGTGTCCGATGTTAACCCAATCCCATGTACTTAAGACATGATTACATTTAAATTTTGGCAAAGTAAAAGGGACATCTTCCATCTTCCATCCATAGATGGTTTCTATGGATTTATTAAGGAAGCAGGCTCAAGCTGGCTCAAGTTAAAGGAGCTCGTTATAAGGGTCTTGGGGGCAGATACTGCTGAGGATTGACTGAGTTTAAGAACCTCAAGATAGGGACTGGTGAGGTGGCTCAGTGGTTAAGAGCACTGACTGCTCCTCCGAAGGTCCTGAGTTCAAATCCCACCAACCACATGGTGGCTCACAACCATCTCTAATGAGATCTGACTCTCTCTTCTGGTGTGTCTGAAGATAGCTACAGTGTACTTACATATAAAAAATAAATCTTAAAAAAAAAAAGATAAGGGTGAGAAGGAACCAGTTCCACCTGGCCATCCAGATAGAGCAGAGGTCACCAGGTTAATGAATGTTAACCACACTCATTCCCGGCCTTCTGAGTGGAAAGCAGGTTATACATCTCTCTCTTTGAAGAGAAAACCATGGGCATTTAATATTCCTGGTTTCCCAAGTGCATATCCAGGAGCACAAGGATCTACATACTTCTTATAGATGCTGGGGACCAAACTCAGAGCCTTATGCCAGTTCAGCAGATGCATTGCTGATTGAGCCAGATTTGATACTTAAAACAAAAATGTTTCACACACCACATGAAGATCAAGAAGAAGGAAGACCAAAGTGTGACTGCTTCAGTCCTTCTTAGAAGGGGGAACAAAATACTCATGGGAGGAAATATGGAGACAAAGTGTGGAGCAGAGACTGGAGAAAGGCCATCCAGAGACTGCCCCACCTGGGGATCCATCCATATACAGACACCAAACCCAGACACTATTCCTGATGCCAAGAAGTGCTTGTGGACAGGAGCCTGATAGAGCTGTCTCCTGAGAAACTCTGCCAGAGCCTGACAAATACAGGGTTGATGCTTGAAGCCAGCCATTGGATTGAGCATGGGGTCCTCAATGGAAGATTTAGGGAAAGGACTGAAGGAGTTGAAGGTGTTTGCAACCCCATAGAAAGAAAAACAATATCAACTAACCAGACCCCAGAGCTCCCAGGGACTAAACCACCAACCAAAGAGTACACATGGAGGGACCCATGGCTCCAGCCACATATGGAACAGAGGATGGCGTTGTGCAGCATCAATGAAAGGAGAGGCCCTTGGTCCTATGAAGGCTGGATGCCCCAGTGTAGGGGAATTTGAGGAGTGGGTGGGTGGATGGGTGGGGGGACATCTGCATAGAAGCAGGGGAGGAGGGATGGGATAAGGGGTTTATGGGCATGGGTAACAGGGAAAGGGGATAACATTTGAAATATAAGTAAAAAAAAAATTCAATAAAAGAAAAGGAAAAAAATCCCTCAAATGTTGTGTTATCATCCTGGGAGATAGGGATTGCCTCACAGTTACTGTGCTGCCCATCTGCACAGAATCCATGCTCACTAGTGAGGTTGGAGAAGGACCAAGAAGTAGATCTTCAGTAACCTTTGAATTAAATAGTTATAAGTCGAATATAAATTGCAAAGTTGATGCACTTAAGGCTACAATGTTATAACAATAAGGAAGCCTACACATTTAGGTTTGTAGTCTAATTTGGAATTTGTTTTACTCTGCCTTGTAGGTTCACTTTGTAATTTAGAATGCTCGTTACACCAAAAAGGAATATGATATGCTTGCTACAGTCAACTAGCTAACTTGTTTTCTCTAATACTTGTATTAACTGTCAATCAATTTCCTTTCTTATTTTAAGATGACACATTTTAATAATTGTTTTATGTTTAAAATGTGTTTCATGTCATTGATTCATGACGTTTTAATGTCATGACAATAAATAGACTTTTCCTCCCTTTTTAATTGGCTGGTCCAATGCCAATAGACAAGCAATGGTTCCAGTCCAAGATGCACGCAGTTTCTGCTTGTCTTTAAAAGCACCTGATGTTTATGTTCTAAGAGCAAACCCAGAAGGCATGCTTTTGTGATATGTTTCCAACAAGGGAGACACGGGGAAGCCTGGGGCTATTAAATAGCAGAACTGATTTCCATGTCTGGCATTTTTAAGGAGGAATGATCTTTGACCTCATTCTCCATCCATGTCAGCTAAACTCAGGAGAAAGACTCCAGTATCCCCCTTGATTCTCTCAGTATCACTCGAATAGGAGGTGACTTGGGGCTGAGCTGTTGAAGGATTCAGAGCCAAGGAACTTTTCTCTGAGCTACTTACAGGACAGTGATGTCATCTGCCCTCCTAGATCTGAGTACAGTTTAGAATCAGTGAAATCAGGGACTGGCCCATCAGCTGGAATATACTAGCAGAGCCAGGTGAGCTAGTGTTCATTTGGGGATGAAACACAAGAGAAAAAGAATTTAAGGTGCTGTAGGTCTAGCTGAATGTCACAGTTCATTCCGTATTTTTCAACGTGGTGAATTCTAAATCGATTATTTAGAGTCAGCTTGTGCACAAGACTGCTCTGTGTTCCACGTGTATTATTCTCTTTCTAAAGGGCAGGAAAACAAATTGCTCCCATTTTAGGGACTCTCTGTTTTCTGTTTAAAAGCACCCTGACAAAAGTGACTTCAGGAAGGAAGGGCTTATTTTAGCTCCCCATACACGATGAAGTCTTTTGTGGGGATGAGGTCTGTTGAGGTGGCTACAGCTGGTCACATGACATCTGTGGTCAGAAGAGATCAGTGAGCAAAAGTTGGTGCTTCCACTGGCCTTCCTAGATATTCATGTCTAAACATTTTCCTTTCAGCTACAAAGTCCTCCTTGTTTGCCTCTGTCCCTTATTCATCTGCAAGTCTGCCCTGGGTAGCATGTTACACACACACACACACACACACACACACACACACACACACACACACAGACACACACACACACAGACACACACACACACACACACACACACAGACACACACACACACAGACACACACACACACACACACACACACACACACACATACACACACACCCCAGTAATAAAACCTGCTGAGTCTATTTAGTGTTCCTCTTATGTCCACATATTTACTGCTGACCACTTGGGATGGGACAACTCATGAGATTATATTTTTGTAGAAAACCAACTTTCCTCTGCTCAGCAGTCATTGATTGCCTATGGTGCCTCATCTAGGGTTAGGGTCTTATGAGATTCCCCCAGCCAGGCTAGCATGTTGAACTTGTTTAGGCAATCATAGTTTTGAGAGTTCTCAGCTAGAAACACTATCTTATAGCAGGAGTCGAAGTCCTTTTCAAACTTCCTGCCACCATTTCTACCACGTTCCCCGAGCCTTAGGTGTAGGGGTTGTACCAGCTGGGATTAGGTACCCCACAGTCAGTCTTGTCCACTCTTCTTTTTGTGAATTCAATGTTGTTAGGTGGCATTTATAAATGGGCTTTATCCTGTGGTATTTCTCCTTTTGTGCTTGGCTTATCTACAACACAATACCTCTAAGTTCCTGTGTTGTTTGTTGCAAGCAGGAAGCTTTTCTCTTTGAAGGCTCCATTGTGTGTGTGCTTCTCCTCACCATCCTGGTTCTCCTAAACTGGGGGTCAAATACAGTCTTCTGCAAATTAGGGAAGCATCAGTGAGCTAAGTTCCTTGTCTCCTTTTACTACCCCTTTCTTAATTCTTTCATCTAATGATGAACACTGTTAGATTTCTTGTCTTGGATATTGTGACTAATCCGGCAATAAATATGGGTGTGAAGTTATCTTTTTCGGCATACTGATTTCATTTCATTGGGATACATAGCCAGTAGTGGGATTGCAGGATCATATGGTGGTTCTATTTTTAATTTTTTTCTTACTGAAGAACCTTCAAGCTTCTATTTAAAACAGAATCTCAAAATGAAAAGCCTTTATCTTTTATATGGTCCTTCTCATCTTCTCTCAACCCACAGATCCGCACTTAAGTGTACGTATTTATTTATAACTCATTAAGTAAATGAAAGCTAAAGTAATATTTCATTGTCTTCTTTCCTAGGTGACAAGCTTATTAACTTTGGTGGCATTTATAGCAGAGTTGCAAGTCTTTTCAAGGTAAGAATATTTTGGATTTTGAATGGAAATCTAAAATATGTAAAAAAGTAGTAAATTCTTTAGAATAGTTTAATGTTTATAAGTAGATTAAATGTGTTTATGCACCTCATCTTTCTTTATTTTCAGAAAATATATTAATTATGATCCATTCTTATTTAATTTTTTCCTTTAAAGAAGAAACAAGGACAAACATTCCTTGTGGTTTTTGTTCCAGTTCCAGGATTTTACTTTCATTCAAAGAGCTACAGCAAACCCAAAAACGATATTTGTCTTTAAATTTAGTCCTTGCTAAACATTTTCTGTGTTTTAAAGGTCAAAGGTATTTACTTTTAATTTAAAGAAAATGGTTTTATTGGTTCCCAAAGGCTGGATAAAAGCCACCATCATTTACCCAATAAAACAAATTACCCTTGTTTTATTTTCACTGTTGGATTGATGGGAACAGGCCAGTTCCCTTGATGGTTTAAGTGTCAGGACCGGAGCATGGAACCAGCACCAGCATGTCCATGTCAAGTCTACCGGCGACCAAAGTCCTGAGACCAACATGGGAGAGTCTGAGGGTTCCTTCTGTGCAGGGTAATGGAGGAGACAGGTGGAAAAGGTTATAGAGTGCCCATACTAAGCCCCCATTTTTGGAGAAGACTTCTGTTTGTCCCTGGGGCACAGGTAGGCAAGTAGCAGTAAATTCAGGGCTTTGTCTAAGGGCCAAAACACTTAGACATTTAACTCACGGTTACTATGTGTAAACAGGTTACTAAGTTTCCTTCAGTGCACACTATAGAATGGGATTTATTACTTTCTGGATGATCTTTCAGCTTTAGGATTCAAGAATTACCTGAATCCAAGAAGTCGTTCAACCTAGTAATAGGCTAAGAGTCCTCAAATCAAGAATCCAGGTTCCATGATCTCTTTACAAGTCATCCTTGACCTTTGAGGACTAACTGTCTTCCTCACAGCCAGGGTTTAGCTGCATGAGAGCAGCTCTATCGAGGCCACATGTACTTGATGTCGAGTGGCATTAATTACGCTCAATTTGCCCACATGAGTGTGTAATTGAGAAGGGGCTCAAGTGAATATAGAAGACATTTAAATACAAATTACTGTAATATAGACTTTGCTAGATTGTTTTATTTGATTAGCCTTGTTTTTGTTTTGTTAACCACCCACAGGGTCTTAGAACTTGTCTATTAAGTTTCTGGATAGCTCTTCAAATCATTGCTGAGTTTCTTCGAAGGCACAATTCTTTGCTCCTAAATATTCTCACCCATTCCCTTAACTCCAACTACTCCTTTATTTATATTCTCATAATGAATTTTATGTCTTAGGGTTATTATTGCTGTGATGAAACACCATGACCAAAGCAACACGGAGAGGGAAGGGTTTCTTTGGCTCATGCTTCCCATCACAGTTCTTTACCAAAGGAAGTCAGGAAAAGAACTCAAGGAGGGCAGGAAGCTGGAGGCAGGAGCTGATGGAGAGATCACGGAGGAGTACTGCTAACTGTCTTGCTCCTAATGGCTTATTCAACCTACTTTCTTATAAAACTCAGAACCACCCGTCCAGGAATTGCACCACCCACCGTAGGCTGTGCTTTCCTTTATCAATCACTAAGAAAATTCTCCTCAGGCTTGACTACAGCTTGACTTCTTGGCTTCAGCACATTACTAGGTTGAGCGATTCTTAGTTTCATGGAGGCAATTTCTCAATCGTGGCTCCCTCCTCTCTGATAACTCCAGCTGTGTCAAGTTTATGTAAAACTAGCCAGTACAAACACTGTTATGAAATTTATCCTGTTAGTTATAGTACATGATAATTATAAATTTATGTGTTTCTGTCTTTTCATCAATAGCCAACAGCTTACCTCATTATTTCTACAGCCTAGTAACTTCGTGCAAAATAGATATTTAATAAAAATAATAGTAAAATAGTAAAAATAGGTATCCACCTTCCCATTTTAATATATTTTAGGATACTTTTAATACCTCTTTGAAAATTTTGATAGTATTTCTTCTTCTTAGCCAACATAATAATAATTATACAAATAATGTGCTTCATGTTGACATTTTCATGTAAGTATACAATGTATCTTAAAGCATATTTTTGTTGTTGTCTATTTCTTTTAAGTCAGGATCTCATGTAGCCTAGGCTATCTTCAGACTTATGAACCTGAGCATGATCTTGACCCTCCTACCTCTACCTGTCAGGGCTGGGTTACAGTTACCACTGTCCAATGGTGAGTTGCTTTTGATGACTTTTGACAATTCTTATTTATCCTTTGTGTCCCTTGCTAATCATCCCACCTACATCATAATGAAAATCTGGTGCTGTGACAGAGCCTCCTCTCCAATCAACTGTAAGTGGGACTCCTACGGCCCTTGGTCAGAATGCAATGGCTGTACCAAGACTCAGGTAGGCTTCTATGAAACCTTTCACTTAATTATTGTTATGTGTAGGTTTGACCACAACAGAATTAATTTTGAATGTTCATTAATTAGTGTTAATGTATTTTGATGCTTATTTTAGTAATTTTCAAGGAAGAAACCAGGACTTGCTTACGATACTGTGTTATAATGTCATATCTTTCTTGAAATATTTTAAAGTTTGCTTTTAACTAACACAGGCTGAAAGTTAAGGATAACTCAGAAACCCTTTATTAAATAGATAGGAATATCATAGAAGAAAGCTCAGAATCTGTGTTTTTTTTTTTTCACTAGTTTCAACTTTTCCTCCCATTTCCAACACTAGCAAACAACCATATGGGTGCTTCACTTTACTTCACAAATAGAGACCAAGTATGAGCAAATCAAGCATCTTCAGTGTTTTTAATTTATTTTCTAAGTAGTGATATAAAATAAACCACTAGACTTGACCTGGAGAGGGTACAATATTTCTAAAAATGCGTTTTTTTTTAATCTATGCAATGATTATTGATGAGAATATAGAAATGTATAAGAGAGAAAACAGCATTCAGAATTATACCGAAAAAGCAAATATGCCACTGTTTTGCTATTTATCTTCCCAGCTTCCTTTCTCTCTTTGTGTTTATAATCTTTATTTTATTTATTTTAACATTAATTTTATTATTGTTTTCTGAGAATTTCATTCATGAGACTGTATTTACAACACCGTTTATAGTTTTTAAATAATATCACCATTTTAAATGATTTGTTAAAATTGAAAATTTCTCTCATACAGTAACTCAGAAACCCTTTATTCATAGAAGAAAGCTGACCACAGTCTTCCCTTCCTCCACTCCTTCCAGTTCCTCTCTGCCTCACCTCTCCCCCAGATTCACTCCCACTCCATTTCCCTTCAGAAAAGAGCAGGCTTCCAAGAGACAACAACCAAACATGACAAAATGAGAAACTATAAGACAAGGTAAAAGTCCTCATATTGAGGCTTGGCAAGGCAACCCAACAGGAGGAAGGGAGTCTCAAGTGCAGGCAAAAGACTCAGAGACACATGTGCTCTCACTGTTAGGCGTCCCACAAAAATTCACAGTCATAACATTTGTGCAGAGGGTCTGATGCAGACCCATGCGGGCCCTGAGCTTCAGTCTCTGTGAGCACATTTGAGCCTACTTAGTTCATTCAGTGGGCCACGTTCTCCTGAAGTTCTATATCCCCTCTGACTCCTATAAGTCTTCCTCCCCTCTTTTGGAGGCCCCAGGGAGGGACTGATGGACATCTCCAACTTAGACTTTCTGCCTAATGTCTGGTTGTGAGTTTCTGCCCCTGCTCTCATCGGCTACTGGAGAAAGCCTGTCTGATGGTGACTAGACAAGGCATTGATCTAGGGGTGCGGCAGAATATCATTAGGAATCATTTGAGCTTTTCTTTGTTTGCTTGATTTTTATTTTGTTTGTTTTGGCCTGTTTGTTTATGTTTGGTTCTACCCCAGGTCTCTGGGCTATCCAGTCTCCTGAATGGTTCCTGGCCTTCCAGTGCCAAGCATGGGCTCTCTCTTGTAGCATTGGCCTCAAGTTAAACAAGACATTAGTTGACCGCTTCCCCAAGTTCTGCACCACCATTACCCTAGAACATCTTGCAGGCAGGAGACATTGTATGTTAAATGTCTTATGGATGATTATGGTTTTATATTGTATTAATTTACAAAGTATTAGCATGAATATGTAACACATGCATGAAGCTACATTTTATGCAACTTATCTATTTTTCTGTTGTTTGATATATAGGTTGTTTCCTTTTTTCTTTTTCCCTTTCTTTTTTCTTTTTTAGTTTAGGACAGTATCTCATTATATAGCCAAGGCGAGTCTCAAACTTATGGTCCACTACATCCCAAGTACTAGATCCATTTTTTAAAACTATAAGTGAAACTTTAATAAACATTTTTTTATACAAAAACGTCAGTGATATGTTCCCATAATCTTCTTAGGATGCAAAGTTTGTTTTAAAGGTCCTGAGTATTTGAATGGCTCATTATTTTAAGTGATCCGCTTTGGCTAAAGTATAAATTAAAAGTAAACTATTTTAACCCTTTTATCATATTTAAAAGCTGTATCTGTGTATATGATATATATATATATATATCTGTACATGCATATGTGTATGCATATGCATATGCATATATGAATGGGCACGTGTAGCTTATAGGACATGTGTGGAGGTCAGAGAACAATTTGTAATCGTTATCTTTCTTTTCAATGCAGGTACTGGGAATTAAACTCTGATCATCAGACTTTTTAGCAAGCGCTTTTAAACACTGAGCCGTCTTGTCATCCCATGTTTAAACTATTAAAATAACAGACCTATCATGTCTTGGTCTTTTGACTAAGATTAGGCATGGCATACCAGTTCTATCACAGAAGATGACTTTTGTCTTGAATCTTCTTCAGCATCCTTTTCTCCGCCTATTTCTCTTGTAGTACTTGCTGTAGTCCAGGTTATTGTGCACCACCACCACCACCACCACCACCATCATCACCATCATCATCATTGTCATCATCATCATTATCATCATCATCATCATCATCATCACCATCATCATTTTACTTTTAAAACCAAATCTTACTCAGTAGCACAGGCTGGCCTTGAACTAATGGCCAGCCTCCTGTTTCAGCTTCCCAAATGCTGAGATTATTGGCAGGAACCATGCCATTTGTCCATCTTCTACATATGAAGCATTCTTTTATTATCTATACGAGTGCTATTTTCAAAACAAGTTACGCAAATGAGAAACTTGGCATTTTGAAAACATAATAGATGATGACCGATTTCAGAGGAGAAACACCTGAAAAACCAGGCAAACATTTAAAAGAAACAGCAAGGGCACAAGTCATTTTAATAATTTAAAAACCAAAATAAAATGAAATCTAGATAGAAAGACAGACAGAGAGTGTTTTCAGGCAAGCGATATTTTCTTTGATGAAGGTCATTGTGCAGTAGGTTTAACCCCTGTTGACAAAACACGCTTTTTATTCAGAAAGAGACAGGTGAAAATGAAACAGGGTAGGAGGGTCAGAGAGCTGAGAATGATGCCCCGGAGAACTGGTGATCTTTAAGGGCGTTGCCAGCAATGTGGAGAAGGGGAATCATCCCTGTGCAAAGAAGACAGTCTGTGTTCCCAACTCAGAAAATGGCACAGGGAGAAGCTACAGAACTGGCAACTCTTCATTCGTTAAAAAGAGAATCTAAAACATATTAAGAAACTTTACCTGGCCCCATTTCTTACAACTCTGATCTTAACTTCAATGCAAGGTGCCAGGGCCAGGCTGAGCCTGATGAAGACTCATTCAGAGTCCAAATGACATAGGGTGACCATTTGTCCCAGGTCTACCCACTTCCAACCCAATGTATGATGGATGAGTAAATTTAAAATTGGTTTATATACTTATTCTTCTTTGTTGATTGCCACTCAAGGTTTGACTTCTCTGACAATGAGATGGGCGTCTTATTGTTAATAGAGAAAAGTTCTTTTAGTTAGGGTTACTATTGCTGTGAAACACCGAAAACATCTTGTGGGGAGAGAAGGGTTGATTTCACTCACAGTTCCATGTAATAGTTCATTTTCAAAAGCAATAAGGACAGGAACTCAAGCAGGGCAGGAACATGGAGGCAGGAGCTGATGTGGAGGGCATGGAGGAGTGCTTCTAACTAACTGGCTTGCTCCTCAAAGCTCGCCCTCAAAGCTCAGTCTTGGCACCACACACAAATGAGCAGGACTCTTTCCCCATCAGTCATTAATTAAAAAATGTCCCACAGCTGGAAATCATGGAGACATATTCTCCATTGAGGTTCCCTCCTTTTAGGTAGCTCTAGTTTGTACAAGTTGATGTAAAACTAGACAGCACAGGGGGCAAGAAAGGGAGGAGGTCACCAGCAGAGAGGGAAGACGGGGAAGATCTTCAGTTTGTTTAAACATTAGTTCATGGCTTCATCCTGAATGTGGACCAAGGGAATTTTAGGACTACTTATGAATTTCTCTCTCAGCCCTGAAACTTATTCCATTTTCCTCTTTTTCTACACGAGGTCTGCTTTTAGCGTATTTCTCCTCCAGAGCTCAATTCTTCATCAGCAAGTAAAATACGATTGTTAACGTCTCTTAGCATTTGGATTGCTCATAGTCATTGACTTCTACATCAGTACATTTCTCTCTGTTTTTTTCCCCCTTGTCTCATTTATTTTCTTCTTCTAGAAGGCCCAGCCCAAGTCAACACAATCATGACGATTAAGGTTTCCTTAACTTCATTTCATCTTAACTTTTCTCCCTATTCCCTTCCATTTCCTCTAATAAAATGTATTTCTGTTTTTCTACTTAACTCCTACAATATGCATCCGACCAAAATGTTATTCTCTATTGTAATGTATTTCCTTTTCTAGAGAGTCACTAGGAGGCTTTTTCATCACTCAACAGTGAAAGTAAACATATAGTTGGGAGCTTTCTATTAATAGCAACTCAACTGGCATTGAGCCTGTAGACTCATTGGTTTTTGAGGCTTTTACTCCTATACTGCACCAGAACATGCTCTTGGACAGTGTTTTTCAGATTAAATTAATTCTCAGATTTTATTTCTCAAGAAAAGTTGAGATAGCTGAAATTTAAAATACAATGAGGTCCTCTGCTTTGTGTCCAGACTCGAAGGCGTTCGGTTGCTGTTTATGGGCAGTACGGAGGCCACCCGTGTGTGGGGAGTGCTTTTGAAACACAATCCTGTAACCCTGAACGAGGCTGTCCGACTGAAGAGGGCTGTGGGGACCGCTTTAGGTGTTTTTCAGGTAATTCCATGGGCTCAGCCTGCCAACTTTAAATTCAAATATCATTTGTTGACCTGCTCAATACGTATTTGTTTGGATTGATATTGGCTTCCAGATTAACTCAAGTATAGACAAGATTTTTATTAGTATATTAATACATGATCAGATAAACCACCCAGTAGATACCATCCATTCAAAAGCGAGTAATCTGGTAATAAAAGCATGGGTATTCTTTGGCCTGTTGACTAAATTATGGCTATTAACAGCCTCAACTGTATACACCATCTACTATATATATATATGTACACATATAATATATATATATGTGTGTGTGTGTATGTGGATGTGCATATATGTATAGGATCCTCCTGTCTCTGCTTCCTGAGTTCTGGGCTTAATGGCATGTACCACCACATCCTGCAGCATATTGGAATTTTAGGGACAGATTATTGGATAAAGAATCAGTGTTAGAATTTTTCTTTTATAATTACTTTTTAAGAATGTCATACAATACATTTTGATCACATTTTCCCCTCCTCCAAATCCTTCTAGATCATCGCCACCTCCCACCTACCCAATTTCATCCTCTTCCTCTCTCAAAATAAAATAGAAACCTCTCAAGTCAGGAAAAAAACCTCAAAAAGATAAATCCCATACATCATTCATAAGAACAGAAAGCACACCAGGAAACATGGAGTACCTTTTGTATTGGCCAAACTACTCCTGAGAATAAGGCCAGCCCTGAGTGCTTGCTGTCCTCAGCGTCATCCCTCTGGAGAAATAATTTCCTCTTTGTTAGTGGGTATAAACAGTAAGAAGGGGACCCTGTGTCTATTTTCCCTTCTCAGTGCTGGGACCCCATTTGACCTGAACGTACGTGGGTCTTATGCATATATACATATGTTGTCATATATACATATATGCATCAGATATTTTTTCCACCTGGAAAATGCTCTTTGCTGGAGTCACTCAGTCACTCACCATATCTAGTTCTTACAAGTTTTTCACCTCCTCTTCTGCATAGATCTCTGAGCTGTGAGGAGAAGGCTCTGATAAAGACATCTTATTTAGGACTAAGTGCATTCAGGCCTACAGTTGTTCTTAAATAATAATTGTAAAGCTCCTATTTTATTTTGAAACTCAAATCAGGTGATAGCTGCTTTGAGACGCTTTTGCTAATCCCTCAGGTGATAGAATTAATCAACAAATCACGTCTCACTGTCTCTTACACTTTCTGTAATACAGATTGGTGACCTGCATATCTCTCTGCACTTTTGTAGACATAAGCTTTATTTTGTTTATTTTCTTACAAAGAATGCCTGGAACATAAGCAGACTCTCAACAGATGTTCGCTGCATTGCCTTGAGTGATACATAGAGTGAACTATGTGCTACATTGTAAACATTTCTATGCACAAAGCATCCTCTGAGTAGAGGATGCTTGAATAGAGGAAGAATGCCCTCCGTAGTTCAAGAGATAAAGATAGTTTTCAAAAACGGATAATACGTAATTTGGTACTTGAAAGACACATCAGAGAGGAGTAGAGAAAAAAATCCCAGATAGAGAGAATGATGTATATCACTGAGATGTCAGGAAACTTGGACCTGTATTCATACAAATGGTCCAATATGCAGAGGTCATAAGAAAAAGGCTGGGATGATGCTGGAGAGGAAGACAAGGCCAAGACCTTCTTGTACCCACTAGTGCAGTGGTTGTCAACCTTCCTAATGCTACACCTCTTTAATACAGTTCTTCATGTTGTGGTGACTCCCAACCACAAAATTATTTTCATTGCTATTTTATATCTCTAATTTTCTACTGCTATGAATCATAATGTAAATATCTGATATGCAGAATATCTGATATGTGAACTCTGTTGTTCGACCCCCCACCCCCCAAGGAGGTCAGGATCCATAGGCTGAGTACCACTGCACTAGTGCTTTCTTGGAATTCTGAGCTATCAGGGAAAGGATGCTGACTCACAATGGTTCCTGTCTTCATGGTCTTCACTAGCAGATTATCTAGCATGTGGAAAGTCTGGCGATGACCATACCATATGATACACACTTGTTTCTCAGCACCAGGAGGTCTTCCACAGAGTCGATGCTGAGAAATGCTGAGTTTCAACCTTTTGATGCAGTTTCTTTGCTTTCAAAAATTACGCGTTAGTCCCTGAGAAAAACATCTTGGTTAACAATTACAGAAAAAGCAAAGTTGAGAGATAGAACAACAATCTTTTTTCACCAGTAAGTACCACTGTGTGCAACTTGGAGGAGGTAGACCAAAATGAGCAATGGTCATGTTTGACTTTGGACTTTTGGGCTCAGGGCTATTTTCAATTCGCACCCGGGGAAGGTGAAACTCAGTTCTGTATTCTTCAAAATGGAGACCAAAATCACCACTAGTTCTTTTCTAGACAATCTGAGGATTTGTCTGAAACCCACACTTGTCTACCAGTGCAGTGCTGGGGTGATCCCAGCCCATGTTTCTCCTTCCTCCCTCTTTTATATTTCTGCGAGTTGCTTTCCCATCCAGGTCAGTGCATCAGCAAATCACTGGTTTGCAATGGGGACTCTGACTGTGAGGAAGATGGTGCTGACGAAGACAGATGTGAGGATGCACAAAGCAGACCTTCCTGCGACATTGACAAACCTCCTCCCAACATAGAACTTACCGGTAATGGGTAAGGTGCTAAGTGGCCTTCCAAGAATGCTGATGGGTTGTAGTTTTTACTTTTGTTCTGTTTTATGGTTTGATGAGTCTAATAATAAGTTACCCAATAGCTAACCACGCACATTAGCTCAGACTTCTTTGCCACATCCTGCTCCAGATAGAAATTCATAGCTGAATACCTATAGGTGCATGTCGTAAGATGGAGAATGAGCTCCAGATATCTGTAGTTCCAGATATACCTCAGTTTACCACTGAAAGTCTCACATCAAGGGAAACCTCTCATCCTCAGGGAAATCGGGACAGTTGGTCCTTCTAAAGGGAGAAGGAGAGAGAAACATAGAGACAGAAAGACAAAGAAAAGAGAGAAGACAGAGAGAGAGAGAGACAGAGATAGAGACAGAGACAGAGAGAGAGAGGAGGGGAGAGAGAGAGAAGAGGAGGAGGAAGAGGAGGAGAAGGAGGAAGGAGGAGGAGACAGGAGAGGGACAGAGCTGAAAGTGAAACTATCAAGGAATGTTTTTTTTTTTTTTTTTACAAATTCTGGATCAAGTCAATTGCAGGCTTCTATTTTTCTAAAACAATGTAGCTTATAAAAATCAATGTGTATTTTCCTATAATCAAGTTTTTAACAGAAAAACAGGGCAGAGTTACTTTAATCCTCCTGGGCATACTAAGAGAATCAGATGGAAACTCATTGAGGAAGGCAACCTCTCCTCGCCTGTACCCTTAGTTGTATGGGTTTTATCTATAGAATCAATTCTAAAGCAGCCGTTGCCATAGATACAAAAGGCCCGTGCTTCCTGAACATGCTCTCAGGCTGACAGGATGTTGGATTTCCTCTGCTGTTGGTGTTCGCTCTTCTGCCATCAGGAAGAGCTGGCTAAGGGAAGGGAAGCATTAGGTTTTGCTCTGTTTTACACATCTTCCCAGGTGGTAAACTGTGGAAGATATCAATGACTGACTTCTAGAAGCCTTTAAGCATCCCCTCCCCACCCCAAGCAGGTACTACTTCTGTCTTTTAATGTCCTCAGCCTACCCCTGTCTCCTCCTTTCTCTCCCTCCTCACAGTTACAACGCACTTACTGGCCAGTTTAGAAACAGAGTCATCAACACCAAAAGTTTCGGTGGTCAGTGCAGGAAAGTATTCAGCGGGGACGGAAAAGATTTCTACAGATTAAGTGGAAATATTCTCTCTTACACATTTCAGGTACTTAATTAGAGCAATGTGGTTACTTGTAATCAGTGACATGCCAGTGATCATTGTTTGTATACATCAAGATTTGGGTATTTGTTTAGAATTTGTTGACCTAATATACCATCAATTTTGTATTGTTTTAAAATTTTATTTAATATATTATCTTATGCAAATATATTAAAATATATTCCCTTTTTTTGGGGTGAAAATGTTTTCAACATCCCTATGCATTCCTATCTCTTACAAATGATTTGGATTATACAACCTTCCACTCAAATCATCCTTTTGTAGGATCTGCAGGATGAAACTTTATTATGGTTCCAAAATGGCTGCATCACTTTGTATTTGTATTAGCGCGGTCATAGGTCCCTGCTATCCACGTGGGTCCTGCCTGACTACTCCTCTCCGCTGCTTGTGTGCCCCTTTGTGTGCTCATTCCATTTCTAGCCCAAAATCTGCTCATAGAAAATACTTTAGGGTTTTGGAGACTTTCTTGAGGATTTGGGTAGAGGAAGAGAGTTTTCTAGTATAGGACCCTGAATATAATCCATCCATCCTGGTTCAGACCCAGACCCTCAAAACTCACTTCACAGCCTCACCAAAGTAGAGTTTCTGGTCTCATTCCATTTAACTTCGTTGTTGACTTCATCTCCCGACAGCTACCTTCTTTCTATTCTTTTCTTTTCGTTTTCTTTTATTAGTTATATTCCTTATTTACATTTCAAATGTTGTCCCCTTTCCTGGTTCCCCTCTTCCTGAGAATCCCATAAGCCATCTCCCCTCCCCCGTTGCCCAATCAACCCTCTCCTGCTTCCCTGTGCTGTTATTCCCCTTCACTGTGGCACTGAGCCTCTCCTCCCTTTGATGTCAAACAAGGCCATCCTCTGCTGCCTATGCATCTGGAGCCATGGATAACTCCATGTGCACTCTCTCTTTGGTGGTTTTGTCCGTGGGAGATCTGGGAATACTAGGTGGCTCATATTATTGTTCCTCCTATGGCGCTGCAAACCTTTTCAGCTCCTTGGGTCCTTTCTCTAGCTCCTCCATTGGGGACCCTGTGCTCAGTTCAATAGCTGGCTGAGAGTGTCCCCCTCTGTATCTGTCATGCACTGGCAGAGTCTCCCAGGTGGCAGCGATATACAGACTTCTGTCAGCATGCACTTGTGGGCATTGATAATAGTGTCTGGGTTTTGTAGCTGTATATGGGATGGATTCCTAGGTGGGGTAGTCTCTGGATGGTCTTTCCCTCAAACTCTGCTCAACATTTTCTATCTCCTTGTGTGGGTATTTTGTTCCCCCTTCTAGGAAGAACCAGAATATCCATATGTTGTTCTTCCTTCTTCTTGGGCATCTGTGAATTGTGTCTTGAATATTCCAAGCATCTGGGCTAATATCATAAAAGAACACACATGGTATGCACTCACTGATAAGTGGACATTAGCCTTCTTGCTTCTCTTTCCTTCATCTCAGCATTCCCTGCATTTTCAGCTGAGTTATCCTTATATTTAACGTTCAGATTTGTAAACAACAACAACAACAACAAAAAAGAAACTACTGTCAAGACAGAAGGACCGTCTGCTCACTCAGACTAGCCCTATCTAGAAGCAGCTTTGATCAGGAGCACTAAGCATCAACCTCCGACTTCCAGTAGAATGAGCTAGTTTTGTGAACATGCATTAAACCATGGAGTGTCAAGTCAAGGAGTACCAGGGATGGGGACGGCGGTGAGAAAAAGAAATAGAAATGAATAACACAGGGAGTGCATATGACACAAGTGCATGGCACGCATGCATGGGAATGCAACTATAAATCTCTTTTATACAGTTACAACATGCTAAAACAGGTTATTAAGTCAAGCAAGTGGGATATAAACAGCTCCACAGGGAGTCACCATGGTTTGAATATCTACTCTGAACTTGTTCTCTTTTAGGAAAGTGGAATAGATCAAATTCTTGTACTATTCTTAGTGCTATAAGATAACATTTTGCGCCAGGCGGTGGTGGCGCACACCTGTAATCCCAGCACTCTGGGAGGCAGACGCAGGTGGATTTCTGAGTTCGAGGCCAGCCTGGTCTACAGAGTGAGTTCCAGGACAGCCAGGGCTATACAGAGAAACCCTGTCTCAAAAAAACTAAATCCAAAAAACCAAAAAAACAAAAAAATAACATTTTGCTGTTTTGTCATGTATAAATTGAGGCCGGGAGGACATCAGTCTATTCCACATCCCCACATTGAAACAGTGTAACCAAAATCCAGGGAATCAGATTCCACAACCCTTTATTTTTCTGTCATATTTTATTTTCCCCATTTCTTGCCTTTAGTCTCTTTTTCAATTCTGAATTCTATATAATGAATAACAAGTGATATTACTTAACCTCTGGTTAGGAGGAAGAACGTGAGATATCTGCATGCAGATCCTAGGAATTACTGTTCAACTTCCATTCCTGGGAGGCTATGTTACTAATTCTTTCATAATGATAAGGGAGAGAAATTGCATATACATTTTCAGAGGGGTCAAATTTAGAGTGTTGCAGAGAAAAGGAAATGAGGAGGAAGAGCCTTTCTGAGTCAGTCAGAAGGTAGACATGCTATAAGTCTGCAGCTTCTGAAGAGAGCGATTTAACCACAGCACGATCCTGACATGCCTCTTCCTCAGCATGGCTTGGTTTGGGCATTGACGTCTGAAATGTCTTGCCCGTCACAGAGAGTGAAGGTGTTTGTCAGAAGCAGAGGGAAATTATAGCCTGTTACTGAGTGCAGTGCAGAATAGCAATGATTTGCAAATCCAGCCTGGGGGAAGCGAGGCGGAAGCCACAGACAGTGAGCCAGTCATCCAGTGCTAAATGCAAGAGTCCTCGGAGTTCAAGTAAACTGACCAAGGGCTCACAGGTCAATTCTCCCCAGGGTAGAGGGCGGCTTTTGACTTACTTGGGACATGCATATTAATAAGCATAAAACATGCATGATCTCTTACAATCTGTGTGTGGTTGTTAACAATGTTGTCTTTTAGGGAAAACCTGGTTTCTTTATGACTAATCTACGTATGTCATGAATACTCTCTGCTTCATGGTTTTCATGCACAAAACTTGACTGAAAACCAAGCGCTCACTAGGTCTCTTGAGTTGCTTGGGACGATGATGTGTGTGGCTTTCTTCATTCTCAGCACGTGGCAAGATGGGTGTGAGTTATAGACCACGCTGATCATGGATTCTCTCGTTTTGGTTATGAATGTGTTTCATATTTTGTCATTTGCTTGAATAGAGACCTTGCGCGCGCGCACACACACAAACACACACACACACACACTCACACATACACACACACACACACACACACACACAGGAATAATGAAAAAGCCAACTTTAAAGCTGTCTATATGAGGATCATACCTAAGATTGTTTGATCTACCTTCTAATCTGGAATAACTGGGACAGTAAGAAAAGTAGTTCTCATATGAGAACTTTCATGTTAGAGGCACTGTTGCAAGAATTTCATGTGTGGATATTTTTTACACATGTATATTTTTTCTTATAAAAGTTGATTGTACCTTATATGAATATTTCAAATTCAAAATTATTCGAAATCTGAAACTTCTGGAATAGTGACATAGACTGGAAAATTCCATCCCCTGAAACTATGTTTCATGCACAAAATCATATAAAATTAACTTTATATAGACAATGTGTACAAGTTACATGTGAAACAAAAATTTATTGTGTATCTATACATGTCTTACTCCCAACATATCTTGTTATATATGCAAATATACTAAGATATAAGTATCTGAAACACAATACACTTCAGTTCTAAACATTGAGTTTATGCCAGGGTCCAATACTGGTATTGACATGAAATATATGTATAGATTCCTATCTATGTATTTATAGAATTATATAATATATAATCTATGTATTTATAGTTGCTTGTACTGTAAATATTTATGCTGTGATTTTATCATCGGTTGTAATGGGAATAACAAGAGAGAAGGAACACATGAACAAAATAGTTGGGTAAGAGGTGCCTTTCAGTAACAGGAAGGAGTTAAAACCAGCTGGAGCAAAAATGAAGGTTATGAATGATCAGAAACAGGAGGGGGAAAGAAGAGAGGAGATTTTTGCTGGATATTAAGGGGTTTCTGGTATGGTTAGAGAAAGATACAGTTTACTGAGAGGATAAGAAGAAGTTATCATTAGAGAAGACGCTGGTAGGGGAAGAACTGTGAAATCTAACCTGAAATAGGAAGGCTGTAAAAAGCAAGTGAAAACTACTAATAATGAGAGGGGATACGGTGAAGAACAGGTCTCTATGATTTTGAGTAATAAGATAATTGTTGAGTAATAAGATAAGATAATAAAAGACTTTGAGGTGTTAGTGTGTTGTTGTTTCGATTAGTGATTGGGAGCTGCTATTTGAGGTGGAAGAAGAGTGAAAATTAACAAGATCGCACTATTTTGAAGAAAGATAATTCTGCAGCCATGTGCAGACACACAGGAGTGAGGAAAAACCAGTTTGCACTAAAGCAGCCAAGAGGATCATTTGCATAATCAGAAATGAGAGCTTTGAGTGGTAGATGTGAAGGTAGGGAAAAGAAGCAGAAAATTTGGCATCAAATTCTTATTTCTCAAAAGAAATTCAAATAAAAATAACTTAAATGTTGTTTATCTGAAACCAAATGGTCTAGAAGCAGTATTGTGATTGAGCAAACTGTCACACTTATTTTATTTTAATTTTGTGTGTCCATGTGCAGCTGTGCATAATGAAACTAATAATAGAATAAAAGTGAGTTGTTAAAACCCATCTCTTCTTGTTTTCTGCATTTAGTATGTGTGAGTGTGAAAAAATGTTTCATTATAATACATTTCTTCTTTATTTTCTTCCTTTTGAGATTGTCTTACTCTGTAACTCTGGCCTGCAACTCACAAAGTAGCCTAGCCTCAAGTGTCATGATCCTCAACCTTTGAAGTGATGGATTACCCTTGTGAGCTACAGTGCTTGCATCATGACATTTTCACATGTGACCGTCATCCTGCTGTGCTCATTTTCTCTTACACTACCTTCTGTGTTCCATCAGCTCCTGATGATGTTCTTCCTTCCTCCAAGTAGCCTCATGCTTTCATTGCCTGCCTCTGTCTGTCTGTCTGTCATCTGTCTATCTATCTATCTATCTATCTATCTATCTATCTATCTATCTATCTATCTATCTACCTATCTACTATCTATCTGTCACCTATCATCTGTCTATCTGTCATCTATCATCAGCTATCTATCTAGCATCTATCTTTCACCTATCATCTGTCTTTCATCTATCATCAGCTATCTATTTATCATCTATCTATCTATCTATCTATCTATCTATCATCTATCTATCCATTATCTATCTATCATCTATCTATCTATCTATCTATCTATCTATCACCTATCATCTGTCTGTCACAGACAGTGACAATGTGTTTTCTCACATTGAGTAGACTGTCTTTTCTCTCTGTTGATTATTTCCCTCGATCTACAGATACTTAAATTTCAATGCATTTCTAATTTTCAACATTGGTTAAAATTGTAATACTTTTTGGCACTTTGGTATGTTTTAATTCTGGTCCTTTTTTTTCCCCTGTGGGAAAAGGGTACCATTGTGTGGGATATACAATTCTGATAGTCATACGCCCATCACTGACTCCAACAGTATAAACACTTCCCTTTAGAAACATCACTTAGGATGGCTGCATAATTTTCTATTCTTTTCAGTGTCGTGTTAGGAATTCATCATTTTCATCTCTTTTGTTCTGCCTGTGTTTATGAATGCTTTGATCACAAAAACAGATGTGTGTGAAATAGAAATACTTGTGGAAGGTGAGCTCCATTTTGACTAGGAGAAAGTTTGCTATTCTCTAGTGCTGGAGCCTGTAGCTATGTGGTGTGATAACATGGATTAGATGCTGGGTGTCCTCCGCTCAGGAGATGGCCTAAAGCGCTCACCCGCATGCGTCCCACAGGGTCTTGCTCTATTATGGCAGTTGCCAGCTCTTGGGCTTACACCATTTTGATGCAAGGGAAAATCCAGGAGAAACCGAATCATTTATGAAAGACACATCTAGGCCCCATGTGAACCGACTGTAGGTTGTTTTAAAATTCCAGTGGAAAAAGATAATTGAATTTTAGCATTACTCCAACAGAATCAGGAAGTTTAAACTAGTATCATGTCACAAAATCCAAATGATCTAATTGTTGTTTCCCATCTGGTTCTCCGTTCTTTGATGTGGAAAATCAAGAGTTAAGGCTTCACGTTCTCTGTTGGTAGGGCTATATGAATTTGTTCACTTTTGGCTAAATTCTTAGAAAATGAGTGAAAATGAAATACGTCTGCACACAAATGTATTTTGTGAATTGCTTGGAATTACTGTTATTGATACTAAGGTCCTGCTCAGCTGTAGTGTCAGTGTCTTAGAAGACTGTCTGTAGGCAGGTCTGACTTAGATGCGAGTCATAGCTGTTTTATTTAAGTGCAGAGATTTGTGTTCGTGAGAGACTGTGTGAAAAAAGCATGCATCTTAAAAGACACAACAAAAGCATCTTGAACATATACCAAGTCCCTGTGGTAAAAATTCTTCCTTTCCTTTTAGGTCAAAGTAGATAATGATTTTAACTATGAATTTTACAACAGCAGTTGGTCTTACATAAAGCACACATCCACAGACTACACATCATCTAGTTCAAACAGGATCTTATTCTTCTCCTCCTCATCAAATCAACGCAGTCAGACTTCAAGTACCAAGGAAATCTACATGAAAAAGGTTAGTATGAAACATTAGATATTTTTTCTGTTTTTAACTAGTTTTTGAGTGTTATTATCATTTACAAGAGTATATCTATCAAAAGTACTAGGTGTTTCATTTACCTTAAGGCAAAAATAACTTCTTTAAGAGACAATGAATTCTTTAATGGTACAATTTTTGGGGTTATTTTTGACAATATATTTATCTTTTTCTCATTGAAGTATTTGCTTGTATCCTCATCATCATCACCACCATCATCATCATCTTCATCATCATCTGAGACAGGTCTTATGTAGTCCCAGTCTGGCCTTGAATTTGTTATGCAGCTGAGGCTAGCTTTGAATTACTGATCACCTTGCTTCCACCTTCCAAATGCTGGGATTATAGTTGTGTATCATAATGTCTGGCTTGTTTTGTTCTTTTCCTTCCTTCCTTCCTTCCTTCTTTCCTTCCTTCCTTCCTTCCTTCCTTCCTTCCTTCCTTCCTCCCTTCCTCCCTCCCTCCCTCCCTCCCTCCCTCCCTCCCTCCCTCCCTTCCTTCCTTCCTTCCTTCCTTCCTTCCTTCCTTCCTTCCTTCCTTCCTTCCTTCCTTCCTTCCTTCCCCCTTCTCCCATCTTTCCTCTCTCCCTCTTCCCCTTCCCCTCCCTTCCTCCAATTTTTCCTCCCTCCTTCCCTTCCTATTTTATTTTACCCTTCCTTCCTTCCTTCCTTCCTTCCTTCCTTCCTTCCTTCCTTCCTTCCTTCCTTCCTTCCTTCCTTCCTCCCTCCCTCCCTCCCTCCCTCCCTCCCTCTCTCTCTTCTTCCCTCCCTTCTTCCTTCCTTCCTTTCTTGCTTGTCTTCTTGATTTCTCTCTTTCTTTCTTTTAGCAGGGTCTCATTTAGTCCATTATGGCCTTGAACTCCAGATCCTCTAGAGTACTGGGTTTACAGGCATGCAGGCATGCACCATCATGCCTGATGCATTTGCAAATCATGAAAGGGTGGCATATGTAAAAGTAATCTTATCTGTCATATACCTAAGAAGCTGGCTGTAGGAGTATGAATTAAGTCCTTTTCCATCTCTGTATTACACTGTTCACATTGGAGGGGTTTAGTGCAGGTCTGCTTTGATTGTTATAAAAGGTGAAATCTTCAAAAGACCCTATTAAATAAACAGCTTAACCTGAAAATAAACAGTGTGGGAGATAAGTAATATGTTCTCCTTACCTATGAGTCACAGTCAAAGCATGACTCTAAAGGATATTACTTTGAACACTTATTTCAAAACTGGTTTGTTTAGCAGCTGTAATGATGTTGGTTCTCTTTTCCTAGTTGAGATGAGCACTGCTCAGATACTATCCTTATTTGGGCTCCAGAATTCCCCAGGTTACTTCATGAAGGTGGGTCCAGTAAAGGCCTCATTGTATCTTTTAAAAAATATTGTACATTTTCTTTTCTAATGTCCTTCCAGTCCTGCTGGTGATGGTTGCTCCTACAGCACCTGAAAATGACGGGAGGCTAACTTTTTTCTCCCTCTGACACAGTATTTTTTATTATTTTTTTGAATTTCATACAATGCACCCTGGTCATACTTGCTTCTCATTCACCCCAGCTCCACCCTCCCACCCTCGTGCCCCCCAATAGCTTCACCAATCCCAATTTGTGTTGCCCATATACCCACTGACCATGATCAGATTCCCAATAGCCAGCCTCTTAAAGAAAACTGAGTCTGTGTCCCCCTCTGCCCCCCTAATGAAAGCCATCAACTAGGATTGTACCTTTTAAAAGCCATTTTTATTAATTAATTATTTTATTTATTTATGTCCCAAATGCTGCAGAGGTTGCACCTTACATCCTAACCACCCCCAACCCCCTACAGAGTTCTTCCACCCATCCCTCCTTTCCTTTGCCGCTGAGAGGGTGCCCCAACTCCATGCTCTCCCACCCTGGGACATCAAGTCTCTACAGGGTTAGGTGCCTCCTGTCCCACTGAGGCCAGACAAGGCATCCCTCTGCTACATATGTGTGGGGGTTGGGGGGTGGGGAGGAGGGGAGATTGGATCAGCAGGTGTTTGCTCTTTAGTTGGTGGCTTAGTGTCTGGGATCTCCCAGGGCTCCAGGTTAGTTGACCCTGTTGGTCTTCCTGTGGGACTCCATCTCCTTTAGCTTCTTCAATCCTTGCCCTAACTCTTCCATCGGGGTCCCCGACTAAAGAAAAAGCAAATTCGGTGACTGGAATTGGAAGCTGATCAAGATGATGGGAAGGGAACTGTTTTTCATATCGTGTTTTCTTCCACCTAAAACTCTGTTTACTGTCTTTCCCGCAGAGCTATAAATTGTTGGTTGTTCAGAATAATGTTGAAGTGGCCCAGTTCATTAATAATAATCCTGAATTTTTACAACTTGCGGAGCCATTCTGGAAGGAACTCTCCCATCTTCCCACTGTGTATGACTACAGTGCCTACCGACGGTTAATTGACCAGTATGGGACACATTACCTGCAGTCCGGGTCCTTAGGAGGAGAATATAAAGTTCTATTTTATTTGGATTCAGGAAATATCAAGCACAGAGGTATGGTATTAAAAAATGTTATCTAAAAGCATTCAAAGAGTTTTAATGTGAGAATATATGTGGCTAACTTAAACTTTTAAGCTTTAAAGTTCGATAGAGATTTAAAATGCAGAGGAGTGCAAAATTGCAGGGATCTATTATACTGCACTCAGATTCTCACATGATTTAAGCAATGTCTGCCTCTTCCTTTGAATAATGTCGAGCTAAATCGTTACCATTATCACCTGTCTCTAGAGGATGTTAGATTTTTATAATATGTTATAATCTTTCCCATTTCTTGGATTAAAAAGCACTTTTTTTTTTTTTTAAAAAAGTACATGCTTAAGTTAACTTACAAAGCAATGGCTTTGTTACACATCTTCATACAGATCTTGTTTTTATTTACTCCTCTCGTCTGCGGTCTTTCTTTTTACCCGATGTCCCTCTTGCTTAGCTCTTCACCCCTCCTCTTGTCCCCTTTACTTTCTGTCACATACCCTCCATCAGTCCCGATCCCCAATGCTTCTTTTTCTCTCACAGACCCAGGCCTAGTTCTCTCCTCTCATTCTTCTTTCTCTCCTGTCTTAGTTAGGGTTTCCATTGCTGTGAAGAGACACCATGTCCAGGGAAACTCTTATGAGGACAACTTTTAATTGGGGCTGGGCTTGCAGGTTCAGAGTTTTAGTCCATTATCATCAAGGCAGGAATATGGCAGCATCCAGGCAGACATAGTGCAGGAGGAGCTGAGGGTTCTACATCTTCATCTAAAGGCCACTAGGAGAAGACTG
Organism: Apodemus sylvaticus; assembly: GCF_947179515.1. Classification (NCBI taxonomy): domain Eukaryota; kingdom Metazoa; phylum Chordata; class Mammalia; order Rodentia; family Muridae; genus Apodemus; species Apodemus sylvaticus. The sequence goes on from NC_067487.1 coordinate 38,346,527, forward strand.
CTCCCACATGGTTAGGAGGAGGGTCTCATTGTGCACCCCTACAGTGAGACACTTCCTCGAATAAGGAAGGCCACATCTCCTAATAGTGCCACTCCCTGGGACCAACATATTCAAACCACCACATCTCCCCACATTTATTCTTTTCATTAATCAATTAACTAATTAATTAATTCACTTTACATCCTGATTGTGGCCCACCTTCCATCCAAGCCTCCCCCAGTCCCTTTCCCCAGGCCCCTTCTTCTCCTCTGAGAAGGGGGAGGCCCCCTGGGTACCAACCCACCCTGGCACATCATGTCATTACAGGACTAGGTGAGTCATCTCTCACTGAGGCCAGACAAGGTCACCCAGTTAGGGGAACAGGATCCACAGGGAGGCAACAGAGTCAGGGGCAGCCCCTGGTCCAGCTATTCTTTCCCCACATTTAAATCTAGGTCTCCCATATAAGGGAAAACTATTAGTACTGGTATTTCTAATTTTGGCTTATTTCACTTAACACAGTGTTTTCTAGTTTCTTCAATTTTCCTGCAAATGCCACGATTTCATTAATTTTTCTTTTCTAGCAGAATAACGTTTCATTGTGTTTCTATATATTTTCTTTATCCATTTATCTGTTGATAACTATCTAAGCTGGTTTGATATCCTTCTATCATGTTGTGAATAATGCCACAATACACATGAATATGCATGTATCTCTCAGCGTATTGACACAGTCAATCTTAGGATGTAAGAGGACCAGGGGTGTTGGTGTATTGATTTCCATTGTGACTGTACCAGTCTACATGCCCAACAGTAATGAGCAGCGTTCTTTTTCCTTGTGTTCTCTAGAATTTGTTGTCAAGATCAGACCACATCTCTTAATTTATTGATAATCTTTCTTATTTCACTAGTCACAGACTCGTAGGCTCTCCTGTTGTGCTATCTACTTAGCCTTCACAATACCAAAATATGAAAGCAGCCTACATGTCCATCAACGCATGGACAGATTCTTGATGCATCAGGGTTTTCTGGATTTAGTTCCTGAGCTCAACGCTTAGGAAGACTCCATTGTCCATCATCTATTCCCTTAGATCTGACTCTTGACCTCTTCCACCAGGGCATGTAGACATTTTATTTTCTTTAGGCTTGTACCCCCAACAAGACTCCCTACAAAGGAGGGTTATCTTGCTCCTAATTCCTATCATTAGGAACCACAGATATTGACAGAGGGGTCAGGTTAGTTGGGCCAGGAGTTAAGGAATTAATTTGTATAGTTCAGCTTTTAGAATCTCCACTGAGTGGGAAGTTGACATACTCCTGTGTTCATTTGTTTTATTTCTAAGAAACTGATCAAAAGTGGGTAAAAGATGACTCTATTTGAAGTATTCAGTTTCTGATACTCGTTTATGTGACACTTACTTGGGATTCCCTGCCCCCACCCCCTCTTCAGCCAATGCTAATAGGAGGAAAATAACAAATCCAACTACCTTTTCTTCTGAATATTGCCCTTAGAGAGCTCTTGAAACTGCACATTTTGTTACACTTTTAGCAAATGGCCACTGCAGCTAGAAACTACACATGGCTATGCACCGAAGAAGGTCTTTAATGAACCTAGAAACTAAACACTTGACTTTTGTGTTTCTTCCCAGGTTTTGGGTCAGCCCAGGAGAAGGCATGTTCATCTTCAGACTTTCGGTCTTTTTTTGTAGCATCATCAGATAAGAGATGTGAGGAACTGGAAAATGCTTTAAAATCAACTTCAGGTAAATGAGAAAGAGGCCAATTTGCATTACTAGCTTAGCTTTGATCATTCTAATAATTAATTAAGTTTTAGTCTTTAGAACTTTTTAATCTTTAGCAGGTATTCTGTTTAAAAAATCTATTTAGATACTTTTCTGCCTTGCTTTATTTTTCAATTATTTTACTTTATTGAGATAGTTTCTTACTACGTTACCAATTTAGACTTGAACCCATGGGTTACCAGAAAACGAGGGGACCTCTGTGCTATGCAGTATATGGGTATCAGGGAAATTAGGGCCTCTTTAGATTCCTAATAGTGTTCATTAAAGAATTTAAAAATGGACTGATTAGGAAGCTTGTGAGCAATATTATTCAAGTTTGAAAGAAAACAATAGGGAAGACAGGCGATTACAGGAGTTTCCCGTAATCAGCAGTGATTACAGGAGTTTATGGAGAAAAGGAAGAGAGAAAGCCATGCCTTTTGAGCATGTTCTGCAATGGAGCTACATGGTGGAGTGTGTGTGGTTGGACAGTCTTAGAGAAAGAGTGAAGAAGCACCAATGTGCCAGGAGGAAACAAGCTGAGGCTTTAGCCAGGATCAGAAAGCAAAGAAGACAAAAGAACAGTCAGGCTCTTGAGAGTGAGGATTAAGGAAAGCAGGTAGACACAGCAGAGCCTATTGAGAGCCTCCATAAGAGACTGCGCCAAAGAGCAAGTTTCTGTGAAGCAAAAGCACATTATCTCCCTTGGATAATTCTTCTTCTGATCTCTTTAGCATGCCTTAATGTGAACCAGCTTTCCTGAGGGATGGTCTCTTGGTCAAGTGAATGACAGGCCCGGCTGAATTAATTTTGTTTTTTAAAAATTATTTATTTATTTTATGTCTATGACGGTATGTAGTAACTGTCTTCAGACACACCAGAAGAGGGCATCAGATCCCATTACAGCCATGTGGTTGGTGGGAATTGAACTTAGGACCTCTGGAAGAGCAGTCAGCGCTCTTAACTGCTGAGCCATCTCTTCAGCATACCCCTCCCCCCCCACCGAATTAATTCTTTTTTTTATTAGATATTTTCTTTATTTACATTTCAAATGTTATCCCGTTTCTGAATGTCATTCCCCCCTCTTCTGAAAACTCCCTATCCCAACCCCTTCCCCCTGGTCACTAAACCAACAATTCCTACTTCCCTGTCCTGGCCATTCCCCTACACTAGGGCAACGAGTCTTCACAGGTCCCAGGTCCTTTCCTCTCACTGATGTCCAACAAGGCCATCCTCTGCTACACATGCGGCTGGAGCCATGGGTCCCTTCATGTCTACTCTTTGGTTGGTGATTAAGTCCCTGGGAGCCCTGGGGGTACTGATTGGTTCATATTGTTGTTCATCCCATGGGGCTGCAAACCCCTTCAGCTCCTTCAGTCTTTTTTCTAGCTCCTCCATTGGGGACCCTGTGCTCAGTTCAATGGTTGGCTAAGAGCATCCACCTCTGTATTTGTCAGATACTGGCAGAGCCTCTAAGGAGACAGCTATACAGGCTCCTGTTAGCATTCACTTCTTGGCCTTCACAAAAGTGTCTGGGTTTGGTAACTGTATATGGAATGGATCCTCAGGTGGGGCAGTCTCTGGATGGCCTTTCTTTCAGTCTCTGCTCCACATTTTATCTCTGTATCTCCTCCAATGGGTACTTTGTTCCCCCTTCTAAGAAGGACCAAAGTATCTACACTTTGGTCTTCCTTCTTCTTGAGCTTCATTTGGTATATGAATTATTTCTTGGGTATTCTGAGCTTCTGGGCTAATATACACTTATCGGTGAGTGTATACCATGTGTGTTCTTTTGTGATTGGGTTACCTCACTCAGGATGCTATTTTCTAGTTCCATCCACTTGCCTAAGAATATCATGAATTCAATGTTTTTAATAGCTGAGTAGTATTCCGTTGTGTAAATGTACCACATTATCTGTATCCATTCCTCCACTGAGGGACATCTGGGTTCTTTCTAGCTTCTGGCTATTATAAATAAGGCTGCTGTGAACATAGTGGAGCATGTGTCCTTATTACATGTTGGAGCATCTTCTGGGTGTATGTAAATAGATTACATTTTCATTATCCATTCATCTGCTGATGAACATCTAGGTTGTTTCCAATTTTTGATTATTATGAATAGAGCAGCAATGACTATGGGTGAGCAAGTATCTCTATAGTAAGGTGTAGAGTCCTTTGGGTATATGCCCAAGAGTCGCATAGCTGCATCTTGAAGTAGCACTATCACCAGCTTCCTGAGGAATCCCCACATTGATTTCCATAGTGACAGTACAAGTTTGCGTTTCTACCAGCAATGGATGACTATTTATGATCACCAGCAAGAGCTGTCATTTTTTTCTGTTGTTTTTTTTTTTAATATTGATCTTGGTCATTTTGGGTTGGGCTAGGTGAAATTTCAAAGTAGTTTTAATTTCCACTATTGAGCCTGATAGCTAAAGATGTTGAATATTTCTTTGTTTCTTAGACATTTATGGTTCATCTTCTGAGTTCAATTTTGTATACTATTTTAAAATCTTTTTTTGATGTTCATTAAAAAAGTTCTTTATATATTTTGGATATCAACCCTATGTTAGATGTATAAGTAGTTTTAATTTCCACTATTGAGCCTGATAGTTAAAGATGTTGAATATTTCTTTGTTTCTCAGACATTTATGGTTCATCTTCTGGTTTAATTCTGTATACCTTTTTTTTTGATGTTCATTAAAAAAGTTCTTTATATATTTTGGATATTAACCCTCTGTTAGATGTACAATTGGTAAAAATCTTTCCCCATTCTGTAGCCTGCCACTTTGTCTGAATGATGTAGTCCTTCATTGAACAGAAGCTTTTCAGTTTCACGAGGTCTCATTTATTTTTATTTATTTATTTTTTAATTGAATATTGTTTTCATTTACATTACCAATGATAAAACCTTTTCCGATTTCCCCCTCCCCAAAGACCCCCAACCCCTCCTCCCACCTCCTGCATCTACATATATGCCCCTCCACCTGACCCACTCACCTCCCCGCCCCTTTGATTTCCCTTTGTTGGGACCTCTATTGAGCCTTTACTTGACCAAGGACCACTCCTCCCACTGATGCCCAACAAGGCATTTCTCTGACACATTTTTGGCTAGAACCATGTGTACCCCTTGTTGAAGGTTTAGTCCCTGGGAGTCCTGGGCATCTGGGTGGCTGAAATCATTGATCTTCCCATGGGGCTGTAAACCCTTTCAGCTCCTCTGGATCACCCTCCAGCTCTTCCATTGGGGACCCCATGCCCAGTCCAATGGTTGGCTGCTAGCATCTGCCTCTGTATTTGTAAGGCTCTGGCAGGGCCCCTCCGGAGACAACCATTGCATGCTCCTTTTGGTATACACTTCTTGTTGTCCATAGTAGTGTTGGGGTTTGGTGACTGTTTATAGGATGAATCTCCAGGTAGGACAGTCTCTTTACTTCAGTCTCTGCTCCACACATTGTCTCCCTTATTGCTCCTGAGAGTATTTTGTTCCCTTTATCAGAGGAACCAAAGCACCCCCACTTCAGTCCTCCTCCTTCCTGAGCTTCCTGTGCTGTATTTTTATTTTTTTAAAAGATTTTATTTATTATTATATATAAGTACACTATAGCTGTCTTCAGACGCACCAGAAGAGGGCATCAGAGTTCATCATGGATGGTTGTAAGCCACCATGTGGTTGCTGGGATTTGAACGCAGGACCTTTGGGAGAGCAGTCAGTGCTATTACCCACTGAGCCATCTCACCAGTCCCGAGGTCTCATCTATTAGTTGTTGATCTTAGTACCTAGGTTAACAGAGCTCTGTTCAGAAAGTCTTTTCCCATGACAATCATTTGAAGGTTATTACCCACTCTTCTTTTCTATTAGATTCAGAGTATCTTGTCTTCTGTTGATGTCTCTGACCCATTTGAGTTTTGTGTGGGTTGATAAGTACAGATATATTTACATTCTTCTATATGCAGTCATCCATTCTAATCAACATCATTTACTGAAGATGTTGTCTTTTCTCTAGTATATATTTTTCAGTTTTTTTGTGGAACATATCAGGTGTTTGTAGATGTGTGGAATTATGTCTAGGTCGTCAGCTTGGTTACATTGATCAAAGGGTTAGTTTTCATGCAATATCATGCTATTTTCATTATTATAACTCTATAATACAAGTTGAAATCTGAAACAGCTATACTTCCTACAGTTCTGTTCAAGATGTATGTGTGTGTGTGTATATGTGTGTTTGTGTTTTCATCTGAAGTGGAAGACTTGGAATTTAATGGATATTGTCTTGAATCTATGGATTGCTTTTGGTAGAATGGTCATTTTCACAATGATATTCCTACCAATTCATGAATATGGGAGTTCTTCATATCTTCTGGTGACTTTTTCAACTTCTTCAACATCTTAAAGTTTTTATTATATGAGTCTTTTGCTTGCCTGCTTAGAGTTAGAAATCTCACAAGATAGTTAACTTTTTATTTTATCTTAAAGAAGGTGATGCTTCCCTGATTTTTTTTTTTTTTGGTCAGTCTATTTGTCTTTTGTATTTAAAAGAGCTACTGATTTTTTTTTTTGTGTATGTGTTATTTTTTTGTGTATCCTACTCCTTTGCTGATAGTGTTATTCAGATCAGCTCATAAAGATTTTATAGCCATGGTATTAAGGAATTTGAAATTGGTTCTGGTGGCTGTTGGACACCACTAAGTTTGAAGGCAGGAATAAAGAAGTGATGGTTTACATAGGTATATCTGTAGAGGAGGAGAGGCATACAAATGACCCTTTAATGTGAGAAGCAAAGAGTCGGAGAGTAGAAGAGTGAGAGGCTAACAGGAAGTGCTAGAAAAAATGTCAAGTTAGCCAAGTTAGCCAAGAGCAGATGAAAGCATCCATTGGATGCAGAGACTACAGCTTATTTCCATAAAAGGAGTGGGTTGTCACAGGGGTTGGCGTGGAAGCGAGATACCCATGCCTTCTGCAAGGTAGTAGACTTGGCAGCATTAGAGCTTAAATATTTTGGGGGATGAGGGTAGAGTTAGGGATGAAGGCTGACCTCAGCTGTTGTGGTGCTCAGTGAGGAAGGAGGGACCTTTGGGGGAGGTCCTGGGTACCAAGAATATGGCGGTGACAAGGCCGGGTATAGCATTCATTTCTTTCAAAGGAATTGATGTGGCTGAAGAAGATTTTTTTTCTTTTCATTAAAAAAAAAATTAATGCTGGAGGGATGGCTCAGTGGTTAAGAATACTGACTGTCCTTTCAGAAGTCCTGAGTTCAAATCCTGCAACCACATGGTAGCTCACAACTATCTGTAATGAGATCTGATACCCACTCTTCTGGTGTGTCTGAAGACAGCCACGGTGCACTTATATATAATAAATAAGTAAATCTTAAAAACCAATTAAAGGTGAAATCTCAGGGTTGTTTTGATTTTCATTTCCCTAATGACTAATGATGTTGAGCATTTCTTAAGGTGCTTCTCGGCCATCCGAATTTCTTCAGGTGAAAATTCTTTGTTTAGATCTGTACCCCATTTTTAATAGGGTTATTTGGTTCCCTGGGGTCTAACTTCTTGAGTTCTTTGTATATATTGGATATTTGCTCTCTATCGGATGTAGGGTTGGTGAAGATCTTTTCCCAATTTGTTGGTTGTCGTTTTGTCCTTTTGACAGCACCCTTTGCCTTACAGCAACTTTGTAATTTTATGAGGTCCAATTTGTCAGTTCTTGATCTTAGAGCATAAGCTATTGATGTTCTGTTCAGGAACTTTTCCCCTGTGCCCATGTCCTCAAGGACTTTCCCCAGTTTCTTTTCTATTAGTTTCAGTGTGGCTGGTTTTACCTCACACCAGTCAGAATGGTTAATTCTGACCAGGAGACAGCAGATGTTGGTGAGGATGTGGAGAAAGAGGAACACTCCTCCACTGCTGTGGGATTGCAAGATGGTACAACCACTATGGAAATCAGTCTGGCGTTTCCTCAGAAAACTGGACATGATACTTCCGGAGGACCCTGCTATACCTCTCCTGGGCATATACCCAGAGGAGTCCACAGCATGCAATAAGGACACATGCTCTACTATGTTCATAGCAACCTTATTTATAATAGCTAGAAGCTGGAAAGAACCCAGATGTCCCTCAGTGGAGGAATGGATACAGAAAATGTGGTATATTTACACAATGGAGTACTACTATGCAGTTAAAAACAATGAATCCATGAAAATTTTAGGCAAATGGTTGGAACTGGAAAATATCATCCTAAGTGAAGTAACCCAAGCACAAAAGAATACACATGGAATGCAATCACTGATAAGTGGATATTAATTAGCTCAGAAGCTCTGAATACCCAAGACACAATTAGCTTATCAAATGACTCCCATGAAGAAGTAAGGAGAGGGCCCTGATCCTGGAAAGGCTTGATCCAGCATTGTAGGGGAGTACCAGGACAAAGAAAAAGGAGGGAGGTGATTGGAGAATGGGTGGAGAGAAGAGGACTTATGGGACATATGGGGAGGGGGAAACCGGGAAAGGGGAAAGCATTTGGAATGTAAACAAAGAATATAGAAAATTAAAAAAATCCAATTAAAGTATACCTAAATGATCACCCCTTCCCTTTCCTCCTTCCAATTCCTCTTATATTACTCCCATCCAGCCCCTCCCACTACCCCCCTGCAATTCCAGTGATGTGGAAAAGTAGCTCTCTGGATGCTAAGGTGGAGAGAGAAGGTCTTGGAAGACATTGACATTGGTTTCTACTATATGGTCAACAGAGCTCTGCTCACTGACTTTAGTTTGCATTTAATAAATAGATAGCACTTATTTTCTACCAGAATAATTCTAAGTGCTTTACAAAAGCTAACCAGTGCACTCCTCCTACCTAGAAAGTGCTTAGAATTTATATTCTCATTTTACACAGGCACATTGAAACAAAAAGGTTATTGGAGAGCACTGATAGCAAGAACCAGACATGAGCTGTAGACACATGGAATCTGGTTCTTTCTTGTTTTACTTGCTGTGTTTTCTCAGGTGGAATGCCTTAGCCAGAGCAGAGGGTTCATGGGGTCTGGAGGTAGAGCATAAATGATTAAAAATGGCACCTATTTTGTAGAACCTGCTCATTATAACCTGGTGTGTCAGTAAGAAAATGATCCCCAATCTTTCTTGCTCATGAAGATCACTGGGGAAAGTGGGGTGACAGATGCAGATTCTGAGGCATTTCCCCTTAGATATTCTTTTCTAGGTCTAATTTGAGCTAAGGAACCTACAGGCACCTCATCCTGTGGTGATTCAGTAGCTAAAGGCTTGGACTTGTGAGATATTGCATTTAAAAGGCTACTATTTGCATATCAAACCAGAATTAACAATGGAAATGAGGCACTCAGGTAATTTATTGAAAATACCAGGCTTTCATAATTTCTCATTATAAAAGTACAGTGTGCTCATTTGACAAAATTTCAAAATTTGTACAGTTATAACAAAGGAAGTGGAAATCACTCAAAATTTGATCTGTAGGATTAGAAATGTCTAGTCATGACCTTTGTAAGAACCAATTTTGAGTGGAGATAAAAATATATCTAAAATTATGAGACACATAAATGGAAAATAGGAATTCAATTAACATTCAAACTTTTCAGAACATTTTTTATGTTGTAGGTAATGTATTCCTGTTAATTAACAGCTTTTAAAAATTTGCTAATGTGCTAGACCCTGAGCTGGTTTTTCTTTAGTATTTTATCACAAAGAATTTCAAATACAGAAAAAATTATATAAGGAGCACAGTAATTGTTTACATATTTATTATCGTTTTTGAAATTTTTGTTTATTTTATGCATGTGAGTACACCACTCTTACTCTCTTCAGATTCACCAGAAGAGGGCACCAGACCCCATTACAAACAATTGTGAGCCACCATATGGTTGCTGGGAATTGAACTCAGGACCTCCGAAAGAGCAGTCAGTGCTCTTCACCGCTGAGTCATCTGTCCAGCCCCCATATCTATTATCTATTCTATTTATTCTGACATTTGTCACATATACACATATAACATTTATAATATTGACCAATTATTTAGCAGTATCACTGAGCATGTATTTCAAATGCTTATGTTATTTATGGAGTTATTTGAAAGTAAGTTTTACCTTCATACATCATCCTTTAATATATGTATGCTTTTTCTAATTTATTCTTCTGCAAAGCATGCATGATACTCTTACTGAGCTAAAGCATTTAAAACTAGCAGTTATTATATGATATCCTCTATACCTGTCTAGAGACGTTTTCTTCTTCTTTTTTCCTTCTTCTCCTTCTCCTTCCTCTTATTTCTTCTTCCTTCCTCCTCCTCTTCCTCTTCTTCTTTCTTCTCTTCCTCCTTTTCTTCTTCCTCCTCCTTGTTCATCACCGCCACTACCATTATTATTTAAACAGGGTCTAATGTATCCTAGTCAGTCCTTCAACTTGTTATGTAGTAGAGAATGACCTTGAACCTCTGATCCCCTTTATTTCCTGAGTGAGTGCTGAGATTATAGGCTTGTGCTCCCAGGACTAATCTTATGCAGTGCAGGTATGGGTGCAGAGTTACCCGAGGGTTAGCAAATGCTTTACCGACTAAACAATATCCCCAGCCACCTACTTCTCTTTTCAATCTTATTTTTTATGTCCACTGAGAGTCACAGCACCATCATGAGCAAAATGTAGAGATTTGCCATACTCTTCCCACCCCCATTGTAGTCATACCTCCCACAGCAGCAGAACAATTGCTAAGATGGATGCATCTACACAGAGATAGCTTTTCATACAATAGGTATCAATATTACACGATACATATTGACATTAGTGTTTGCGCTTGGTGTTGTATATTTTATGGGTCTTCTAAGGATGTTAGAAGGATAATAACCACTGTAGTGTTGTATAGAATGGTTTAAATTCTCTAAAAATCCAGGCATCCCTCATACTATTGTCTTTATGGTTTGCTTTTCTAAAGATGCCACAGTTTGATGGATTTTTTTTTAAACACCTACCAGACTTTAGACTTCCCCTTGATAATTTCATTTTCTCCATGCATGATGACTTATGCTGATTCATTCCACTTGTTTCCTCCATTTGTAGGAAACCAGGGCAGGGTGCTTCGAGGAGAGCCATTTGTCAGAGGTGGAGGCCCTGGCTTTGTAGCTGACCTTAGTTTCCTGGACCTGGATAATCCCGCTGGAAACAAACAGCGGTACTCCTCCTGGGCCAACTCTGTAACCAATCTTCCCCAAGTCATAAAACAAAAGGTATGTGAAGACCGGCATGACCCAGGGGGAGCAGTTGTGTTTACTTGTGTTGGAAAATGAGATTACATCAGGGTGATTAAACAGAATTGGCTGCAATTATCATTTCCCGTATCCCAATTATGCTTTATAGAGTAAAATGAATATATACATGATAACAAGAAACAGATGATGTGGTTTATTTGTAAATCAGCAGTAAAGCTTACACATCCTGTAAATCTCAAGACAATCATGAGGATGCTTGTCTTTTCACTTTGGCCCTAAATAGGATTATGTTTTCTTTCAAAACTTTACCTTCTTTGGTTGATTATCAGTGTATGTGTGTGATATATATATATGTATGTGTTATCGCATGGAGGCCCACAGACAATTCTGTGGAGTCAGTTCTCTCCTTCAACCTTTGTGAGGGTCTGGAAGTCCAAACTCAGGTTGCCAGGCTCGCAGAGGAAGTTCCTGTTATCTGCCAAGTCACCTTGCCAGCACCTTAGTCATATTTTCTTTGCTTTGTAATCTGGGGTGGGGGTTACATGTTTTCCAAGAGGAATGCACAGAGACTGGCTTGCTGTTACATTTGTCAGTCTGATCACTTCTCCTCCTGTGCTATAATTTATGGGCTCTGAAATGACAGTAACCTATATGTACCAAATGCCCATATGTACCAAATGACAGGTAAAGTCAAGGGTCTTTTTAATCACAAAAATTTGTTTTATTTTATAACAAACTATATGTATTCCAAACATCAACAAAAACAAAATAAAAACAAAGACTCCACCCCCCCAAAAAAACCCAACCCTTCTGAGTTATGCAAACTCATACAGTGAAGACCAAAGATCATACTGGAAATTGGCTACAACACTCAAAATCTGCTGCGATCTTGACTTAAGAGAAATGGTATTTATAACAACAGATGCAAGGCTTTATACACATTAAATTATTAGAAAATGCACCTGTGCTACCATGAATGAGTAGAAAGCCCTGAAGCCCATTGCCTAGAAAGCCCTGAAGCCCTGTGGGTGCTGGAAGTGTTGTGGTATTTTAGATCACATAAAGTAGAACAGTTAGAAAGCTGGTGGCCAGTTTACCAGATGAGTGGGCGTGGCTTATTGTGCAGCAGGTTAACAAATGTGGAGTTCTGAGCTGTGTGTCCCTGAGCATCGTGGTTCTATGTTCTCTTATTCTGTGCACTTTGTGCATACCACTGCACATGAGAGAAGGCAAAATCTGCAGCACACTCATGTTGTACTCTAACACGACAACCTCCATAGAGCAAATCCATCTCTTCGCTTTATGCTAGTCAGTAACCCAGGCAACGACAAAACAAACAAACAAACAAACAAACAAACAAACAAACAATCAGATACCTACAGCAGCTCTTTGAACACCCCTAACAGCTGTTTGTTTATCTCAAATAAAGCAGGCAGCATTTCAGCATTTCCGGAAAAGCCATTTTCACAGTCCCATAACTTCGTTAGCAATGGAGGAAAGCAGACATTCTTTCACAGCCTCAACTACATCCTTTGTCCACAAGGGACTCCAAACTTGCAGATGTAGCACCTTCCTGGTTGGGCAGGAAGGGCACAATGAAAGGACAGACAGTACCCAGCTTCTGACTGTTCAAAGCCAGTCGTTGTTCAGAAGAGCCTGGCTGTCACATGTCCTTCCAGTCCTGTCCTTGGTGACATCAATTTGGTAATCTGAATTTAGCCATCATAACAGTGTGCAGGAGAATTTAGAATCTGTCACAAAGCAGAGACTTTTTTTTTTTGAATGTGGAAAAGCATGTTCCCACATAAGTTGTTAAAATTTAGCAACCAGACCCTTAACTACAAAGTGGATTTTCTTCTGAAAAACCAAATACAAGGTAATAAGGTTTCCCTACTTTAAATTTCTTCAGGAGAAAGCCTTGGTCTATGGGAAAGAGATTACATCTGAGTCAGAAAATTTAATTCTAAGTGTAATTGTACTTCCTTCCTTATGATAATTTAAGCACAATTTCCTTTCTTCTGTCCTCTATAGAGGTGATAACTCATTGTCTTTGAAGCAATCTTCCATTAACTAGACAATGAATGTTCTCTGGCTTTTGTTTTTTAAATTAATGCGTTTCAAGATGTAAACAATATTTGTTCCCTAGCTGGTTCTAAATGTTCCTAAGATTGTGTAGATTTTGTTGCAGAGAGCATGGAGTCCTCCCCTCTCCCAATTTAAACAAGAAACATCCTCGAAGCTGTTTCACCTTCTTTAGTTTTGGGCTATGAAAACATTAAATAGAAAATTCCAGAAACGGGCGATTCATGAGTTTTATTTTATTAATAATTATTACTGTTAATCGTATGTTGATAAAATACACTCTGCCATAGGGAGCTGGAGAGAAGGCTCATCAGTTGGGGACACTGGCAGCTCATCGGGAGGACCAGACTTTGGTTCCTGTCACTCATATTGAGAGGTTTACGATTGCCTAAAAACAATTTTAGCTCCAAGATATCTGGTACCTTCTTCTTGCTTCTATGGGCACCTGCCTACACATGACATTCATTCACAGGGACACACACACACACACACACACACACACACACACACACACACACACACACAGAGAGAGAGAGAGAGAGAGAGAGAGAGAGAGAGAGAGAGAGAGAGAGAGAGAGTTTTATTATAGGTCCATATATAGGAAGAAGGAGCCTATATAGGACTTGGTTCTGTTCTTGCTTTGGGGACAGTATTAGGGGTCTTGAGACACACATACTATAGGAGCAGGTGCAATGACAGCAAGAATGGCTTTTGCTTTTGCTCCAATGGGGTCGGTGTACATGATAAGAAGCACATTCATTCCTGAAGCTCAGAGGACTGACTGACATCTTTTCCCTGTAGCTGGCGCCATTGTATGAGCTGGTCAAGGAGGTGCCCTGTGCCTCTGTGAAAAGACTGCACCTGAAGCGGGCTCTTGAGGAGTACTTGGACGAATTTGACCCTTGCCATTGTCGGCCTTGCCAGAATGGTGGCCTCGCTACTGTTGTGGGGACGCAGTGCCAGTGTCACTGCAAGCCATACACATTTGGGATGGCGTGTGAGCAAGGAGCCCTCGTCGGCAATCAAGCAGGTCAGCATAATAGGTTTTCACTTGTCCTGAGGGATATCTCGAAAGGAGAGTTCTCCTTGGCCCTTGACAGGCCCTACTTTGTGTCTGAAGAAGTAAAAGACTGGTGGAAGGTTGCATACCAATAAAATACCACAGTGGATTCTAGTCTAGCCACCTCAGATCCTACAATATGCCCTTTGTAATTCTCCCAAGGCCATTACCCATACCCCTATCCCCAGTGAACACATTAGCAAGAAGTAGAGCGCTGAGCTCTGATGTCTTGGTCTATAGCCATAGCCATCAAGAATCTCTTCCTTCTATGACAGGAGGGGTTGATGGAGGTTGGAGCTGTTGGTCATCTTGGGGCCCCTGTGTTCAAGGGAAGAGATCAAGGAGCCGAGAATGCAATAATCCTCCTCCCAGTGCAGGTGGAAAGTCCTGTATTGGAGAAACGACTGAAAGCAGGCAGTGTGAAGACCAGGACTTGGAGAACTTGCGGTAATGGAAACTGCACCTTTTCACAGTTGCCTAGAGAACAGTTACTGTGCCGTGTGAGGTTGATGACTGATGCTCTGAGATGATTAGAAGTTATGTGGTCATTTTTGTCAGTGTTTGCTTTGCTCCTTAGAACTAGAGTCAATGAAGGCGGGAGGCCTGTCGTGGCTAGTAACACTGGCTGTGAGCTTCAGGTTTTCCAGACAACAAGATACACAGGGCTAGTCACTGGGAGTAGGAGGCCAGTGGGTTTGCTCTCCTCTTGCTGTGTGGCCTTGAGCAGCTCCCTTCCTGTATCTTTAAAATCAGAACAGTACCTGTAGATAAGCTGATGATAAAATATAAGAGCTAAATCATGTAAAAGTGACTGGTATGGGCACATGGAAAGTATTAATAAGTGTAATAATTTTCAGACACACCAATGCCTCCTACTTCCTTCGTCTCTGGGTCAAGCATAAAGCCAGACCCCCCTTAGCTGGATGATAATTTGCCCAGCTGGTGGAAATCTACCAGTAACATTACATTGGGCACGGGCATGCTAAAGCGCTCTCAACTTTGTTGATTCAACTGTACCCCTGTGTCAGAATTCTTTAAAATATTTATTATTTATACTTGAGGCAGGGTCTTCTGTAGCCCAGTGCCAGCCTCAGACTCACTCTGTTATAGAGGAAGACCTTGATCTTTCTGCCTTTACTTCCAAAGTGCTGGGATTACAAGTTTGTGTCTCTATGCCATTTCCCCCCCCTTTTCCTGTTGCAGAAATATTTTACTTTTCTAAGCAGGAAATGCAATTTTATTAGAGTTTAAAAGGAACACTCCTAGGGTGAGTGAGCTATAAATCTCCTCAGCTTCCCAGAGGAGAAATAATGAAAGAGTGAAGGGGGCAAGAGAAAAAAAGGACAAGGAAAGCCGTGCCTTGTAAAGTGCCACGGAGGTGAGACGTGCGACACATTAGCAGTCACATGGTGGACAGGAGCTTTAGGGAACAAATAAGAAATCAGCAAATGCGGGGGAAAGCTGAAGTATTAGGGAAGGCATGCTTCGAGCAGAGACAGAGAAGGAAAAGTTGTACTTCCCTGCGTACTTAACGTGGACAGATGTTTGAAGCAGTAGGTTGTACTCTGAAGAGACTGTATTAGCAAGGTGTGTGTGTGTGTATGTGTGTGTGTGTGTGTGTGTGTGTGTGTGTGTGAGGCAAGGCGAAGTATAGGATCTCATTGAAGAAAGAATTATTCTGCCAATCTCTCTAGCATAGCTTAAGGTGAGCCTGTCTGCTTAGGGCAAGTCCCTTGGCTGAGAGACTGATCTGGCTTAACTAGAATTTTAGTTCTTCACAGAGATTCTATTCTTTTGGCCAGAAGGAGGTTTTTATTATCTTAAAAATTTAATTTCTTATTTTTAATCTGTCTATTGTGAGTGTCCATGCCCAAGAAGGTTAGAGGTTAATCATTCTCCTGGAGCCGGAATTATAGACAGCAATAAACAATCTGACTCGGCTGCTAGGAACTCTGGTCCTCTATAAGAGCAGTGAGCACTCTGAACTACAGAACCATCTCTCCAGTCCCAGAGGAGGGTTTCTTATTGGGACTTTATTGTTGCTCTAATAATATCCATACCTTTGAAAGAGGTGATCCTAAAATCATTTAGGAACCAGACCATGGATCCCAGCCCCTAAATACTCCCAAATACTGGTAAAGATGAGACTGCCAACAAGGCGCAAGGTCATTTTTGGGTTTCATCCTCAAAAGAAACAGGCTGTTCTTTCAGGTCTCCTGAGCCAGTTTTACCTCCTTTTCTCGTCATTTTCCCTTCTCAGAATTAGGGTCTTGATGAATCTGGCTTCTAATGTCTGAATGGGGCCACTGAATGTGGCATTTGGGAGTGCTTTCCAGTGGCCCAGCTAAGGACTCCAAAAATGCATGTGTTGGTCTGTTTGTTCCATTTTTCCGAAGGCTAGAAACTAGACCAAACATTCTGGCGGGATAATTTGAAGGCCGTGTGAGCTAAAGAAAGAAACAAGGTGCTTGGGTATATGGATATATACTAGGTGCTATGCCATTGATAAGGACATTGACTGCTTAGATCCTAGGTCTTTCATGCCTTGTTAAACAACAGTAATTCAGTGAGGAAGCCAAAGATACCTGGGTTAGAGTGGGGAAAGCATGCACTCATAGCTCCAAGTGGGTGAGTGTGGGAAAGCAGGTCTTTGTTCGAGGGGACCCATTTTCCCCTGGACTTGGGAAATCACTTTTACACAAAATTAAGCCTGTTTAATGGAGGAATAATGAATCTTTATATATAAAGCCAGAGAGAGAGAGGGAGAGGGAGAGGGAGAGGGAGAGGGAGAGGGAGAGGGAGAGGGAGAGGGAGAGGGAGAGGGAGAGGGAGAGGGAGAGGGAGAGGGAGAGGGAGAGGGAGAGGGAGAGGGAGAGGGAGAGGGAGAGGGAGGGACAGAGAGGGAGGGAGAGAGAGGGAGGGACAGAGAGGGAGGGAGAGGGAGGGAGGGACAGAGAGGGAGAGAGAGGGAGGGAGGGACAGAGAGGGAGAGAGAGGGAGGGAGGGAGGGAGGGAGAGAGAGAGAGAGAAACATTCTAAGTGAAACATAAAAGAGATCTCATCCTCATTCTCCTCTTCCTCTTCTTTTTTGTTGTTGTTCGCTCAAAGAAGGGAATCTAACCTCATCAGCACCAATAAGAAAGTTTTGATATTTCACTGTTCTGGTTTCCTTGGGGTGCTTTAAAAGATGAGGAATTTAACTGAGAAGGAAGTGTCATAGCCTGAGTGTGCTCTTCCTGCTCAGATTTCACTCGCTGGAGTGGACTGGTAGTATATTGACCACAGAGGCATCATGGACAATCGCTGTTTAATGATGGATGTTAAGCGATGGTTGTTAGGATGATCATGGTGATAGCAAATTTTCAGAAATAGCATTGGTGATGTGTCATTAAGGATCTCTGTTCCTTTTAGACTTACTTAGATATTCTTACAAAGTAGAATTAATTTTGTGATAAAAGGATTTCATAGCTCAATGGCAGGAAACACAGAGACAGATGAATCTAGCAGTCATATAATGTATATGCATCATCTAAGGAATTCATCTTTCTTCCTGCTTGCTTTTCATGGTAGTGATCTTGTAGATATTTAAATCTTTTGCTAGATTGAGTTTTCACTCAAGGTATTTACAAATGCAATGTGATCACATATTTGGTTCTGTGAATGACAAAAATATATATCTGTGTCCTTGTATGTTCTATTTGAATGATTTCAGATGTAAAGGAAAAATATAATACAATATAGTATATATCAACTAAACTGTGGAAACCAATCACATTGATCTCCGTTTGTTTCTTTGCAGATTACTTGAGCCACATTGCTTTCATTTGTCTTTGGTTCCAAAAGGATCCTGCCCATCACCCCCGGCCTTAAAAGATGGACTTGTTCAAGTTGGTTATGAAAAGATAAATTGTTCTTTATGAATATTCCAACTTCTATCTCTTCACTTGCATATAACCTATATCTTTCTCCATGATCAAATAGTACTAATATATTTTATATGTGCATTTTTACTTCAGTAGTGGAGAGGATTTCATTCATGACACTTTTTCCTTTGGCTCAAGGTGTCACTACTTGCCACCTGATGAATCAAGAGATACCATCATGCCTATTGAACATTGTCAATGTTACTGTTAATTATGAATCCACACTCAATTTCTTAAGTCTAAGTCTGAAGAATTTTTTTATTCTTTTCATTGAAAAAGATTTTCTTAAAAAAATTTCATCATTGAAATTTTTCATTTACCTTAAATGCCACTTTTAACCACTCCTTGATGTGTGCATGTTATCATGCTTTTACCAGTTTTCGTGTTCATAAAAGAACACTGATCATCTACCACTGGCTGTTTTAGTGACTTCACTTGACATTGGGATTATCTTAACTAGTTCTGCTCCCAGTTTTTCTTACGATTGAGCATTGATCCCAAAATTTAGTGACATCTCTTTGTGGCTCACCCAGGAAACACATCGTCACAAGGATGGCATTCAATGCTGGCAGTTCAACTTCTACATGAGAAATTTTGATTCTTAAATTCTAGGCCCTTGAGTTTACAATGATGAGAGTTTGCTTAAGTGTCCACAGTTTAGACACTTTGAGAAATCAATGAGTCAGAAGAAGGAGATAAAGTAGGAGGTGGAATGTTCTATACGCTCCTGAATGAAACACATTTTGAGAGCAATATAATGTAAATTCACACACCTTAGCAACCAGCAAAGCTCTCCTGCCCTTTCTGTAGCCAACCTTTTTTTTTTTTTTTTTTTTTTTTTTTTTTTTTTTTTTTTTTTGCTTTTTTGGATTTGTTTTTTTCGAGACAGGGTTTCTCTGTATAGCCCTGGTTGTCCTGGAACTCACTCTGTAAACCAGGCTGGCCTCGAACTCAGAAATCCACCTGCCTCTGCCTCCCAGAGTGCTGGGATTACAGGCGTGCACCACCACTGCCTGACTGCAGCCACCCTTTTAAAAGATTTATTTATTTATTATATATAAGCACACTTAGATGTCTTCAGACACCAGATGGGCATGTCAGATCTCATTATGGATGGTTGTGAGCCACTATGTGGTTGCTGGGATTTGAACTCAGGACCTTCAGAAGAGCAGTCAGTGCTCTTAACCACTGAGCCACCTCTCCAGGCCCTAGCCAACCTTTTAAAACACTGTTTCAGAATGTCTACAAACTTCCTTCAGGGAACTTCAAAATAAATATTGCTGCTTGATTCCTGTCCTCCAATCTTCTCTGATTCAGTAGGTTGGAGGTGGAGCCTGCAAGTCTTCTTTTTCAATTGCTATAAGTAGTTTTTGCAGATATAGAAATATTTGCATGGTGTTGAGTTAAATTTCCATATCATGAAGTCCCTCTTGCAAAGTAGAAGACCTGGGAGCTATAGTCAAAGACTGTGTTCCTTCCCCATTGTTTCCTATTAGCTTCTACAGCAGAGGCAGACTAAGCCTGGGATAAAATGTCTTATAGTGATTAGTAGGCACCAGACAATTGGGTTTTATTTGCTAGAGTATCTCCAAAACATCCCCCAGGCCTGTATTTCTTCAGTATTTTTCTGTGGTGGGGCAGAGAACCAGAAGCAAGGGCCCCAGAGAGGGTAACTATCTTCTTGCAGACGTGGATTTGAAATTCTTTACTTTATTGTGACAACTCACCCGCAAATATTATAGACTAATGAAATAGCTAATTCATTCACAGCAGCATTTCCGATACTACAGTGAAAGGTGGAAGTAGATCAACATCATGTTCTTAGAAGTCACCTGGTGGGGTGGCACATACCCGTAATCCAACCACTGAGTTGGAGGTGTGAGGATTCTGAGTTTGAGGCCAGCTAGGTCTCTACAACAATTTGCAGGTTGACGTGAGATGCACAATGAGGCCCAATCTCAAAAATCAAAAACAAACAACCAGATGATATAATGCCCTCAATGAGACTTGCATTGAAGACATTGAGAAGATGCAAATATTTCTGATATGCTGACACTTACGAGATACTGTTGTCAGTGAACAGAATATAGATCCTTCACACAAAGAACTGCAGGACAAAACTACTTCTAAACCTGATGGCAAACAGCATTTTGGTATATGAGGAAGGGAAGGAAATTACCAGATTGTCCACTAAGGTGGTTTTAATAAAATGCTTAGTGTAGCACTTGGTATTTTGGGACCAATCAATACATTGTAATATGTTGGCATTATGGCTTTATTTCAATCAATGATGGTATTGGTGCTGTTGAATAGCGGTGGTATTAGTGTTTTTGAATACAAGGGAAAATGTTTTACATTGATTTTCTAAATCAATTGTTTGAATGTAGGTTGACTGATGATTAAAGTTAATTAAGATTTTCAGGCCAAGTAAAAACTAAAAAAACATTTTGTTAATGAGAAACAGGATAACTCAACCTTCAACACTTTTTTATTAGATATTTTCTTTATTTACATTTCAAATGTTATCCCCTTTCCTCGTTTCCCCTCTGAAAATGCCCTATCCCATCCCTTCCACCCCTGCTCACCAACCCATTCATTCTCCCTTCCCTGTCCTGGCATTCCGCTATACTGGGGCATAGAGCATTCTCAAGACCCAGGGCCTCTCCTCTCTTTGATGTCCAACAAGGCCATCCTCTGCTGCATATGCAGCGGAGGCATGGGTCCCTCCATGTGTACTCTTAGGTTGGTGGTTTAGAGCTCTGGGGGGTATTGGTTGGTTCATAATGTTGTTCCTCATATGGGGCTGCCAATCCCTTTCTCCACTTTTTATCTTTGTTTAGGGTGAAGGTACCATGTTTCCTGTTGGGAAAAGCATAGTATATGCTTGTAATGAAGGATATTCTCTTGTGGGAGATCCTTTTGCCAGATGTGGAGAAGATTTACAGTGGCTTGTTGGAGAAATGCATTGTCAAAGTGAGTGGTCTTAGTTGTAGTGTATATCTTAGGATGGCAGAATGGTAGAGAAGAAAATAAACGAAGACAAATAATCACCTGTGTTAACCTCCACACTAAGGAGTGACTCATTATCAGCTCCATCCTTTGTCTCCTTTTCCTGAAAAACCTGTTAGGAGCCTGTATTAGTAATTTTTCTCACCACTGTGCAAAAAATACCAGGACAAAATAGCTTAAGGGAAGAAAGACTTACATTCGCTTGCAGTTCATAGCAAAGTATAGTCTGTCATAGCAAGGAAACCTTGGTGGAGGGAGATAGGTCAGGCAGCAGCTCACATAGCATCCACAGTCAGGAAGTGGAGAGGGATGGAAGCTGGTGTGTGCGGCACTACAGATAATACTTTATATTCTTTGTATTGCTTTTCATGTTAAATATTTCTATGTTTTTGAATGTTAGATTAGTTCTGACTAAATGCTACTCTATTCGTGAAAAACTTTAGGAACAATTTGAGGCTTGGATGACATAGTTAGAGAAGATGAATTTTCTATCTGGTAAGCAGCAATGAGGGTACTTTATGCGTGGTTAACCTTCATTCCAATGGTGCCTCACCACGAGGTGATACAAATGAAGGGAATGGACTTGCTACCCGGGTATTTCCTTTTCTGACAGAACTGGAGCCCTGGATTTGATCCCCTACCTGTGTCTCTCCTGCACACTCCACAAACAACAATTCAACCTCCGAGCTGCGGCTCTCTTCTCGGTTTATCTGTTCTGCATTATGTTTTTATTTTTATTTGATCTTAGTTGTTTTTTTTTTTTTTCAAATTTACAATGACCTCACAGGGAAAAGCATTACCAAATGTGTAACTACTACCTTAGATTTCTCTTCTCTCTGGAATCTAGGATCTTCAAAACTGCACTTTTTTTTGGCAACTCGATGATTCTCAGAAACATTTTTCTTTTAGTCTTGTGCAGTTTTCCTCTCCGTCCTGGTAGGAGAGAGGCTGTAGATCATCTTTGTGATACATTTGGCAGACGTTCTGTGCCAGAACAAACTCAGTGCCAGATTTTGAAGGCACAGCATGTGGCCTGTACATAGCTTGTCTCCATCATTATACAATATATTTGGCAAAATCTAGACACTCAATAAAATGATAAAAACTGTGCTTGGATAAATGAATGCATGGGTCTTGCTGAAGCACAGCAATATTGTATAATATTGCCCAAAATCCATGAGGGGCATTGCAAAGATTTTTGTCTTCAAATCATGATTTCCAACATGTTCATATCTATGTTTTTTTTTTAGCTGTTTTATTTTTAAATATACTTGAACTAATGAATGTCATTAAGGAAAAGATTGGGATGGGAGAATACTGAACACTTTCAGGCTGAAAGGTGAAAGGTGCTGTGTTAAGTCTTTAGATGGTGACATATCTAATTAGAGTTAAT
The DNA here is from genome assembly GCF_947179515.1 of Apodemus sylvaticus. Taxonomy (NCBI): domain Eukaryota; kingdom Metazoa; phylum Chordata; class Mammalia; order Rodentia; family Muridae; genus Apodemus; species Apodemus sylvaticus. Next base: position 38,368,987 of record NC_067487.1, read on the forward strand.
GATATGCAAATGAGCAAAGCTCTTGGGAGAAGTCTGGTGGGGCATCATCTCACTACAGAGATGAGTGGCAGCTGTGAAGTCTGATTTTAGCAGCAGGTTGGGCTTTGGGGCTCTATTTGTAGGCTTGTTCATTTTAGGCTGTCGCATTGCTTTGAGGGCAGGGGAAGGAGATGACAGCTGTTTTGTCTTTAGTCGTTCATTGGTCAATTATATGTCAGACACAGTGGAAGAGTGCTTTTTGGAGCACTGTGTAAGTAGACTCACTCTTTTCCCTGCCTGTCTTGTGATATGAAAAGGAAGATCAAGTATATTAGCACAACTTAAGGCTATTTTTAGAAAGGTTCCTTAGGCTACCAAAGCAGTGACCCATTCTGTCCTCCTTTACCTTCAGAAATTGCCTGTTTTCTACCTGAAGTGATGAGTGGTATGCAGAGTCACCCCCAGAAACCTTTTTACATGGTTGGTGAGAAGGTGACCCTTTCCTGTGCGGGCGGCATGTCCTTAGAAGGTCCTTCAACCTTCCTCTGTGGCTCCAGTCTTAAGTGGAGTCCTGAGCTGAAGAGTGCCCAGTGTGTGCAGAAAGGTGAGTAGCTTCTGTGTCTCTTCAGTGTCACCCGTGCTTAGACAGGGAAAAGTACATCATTCTCTCCGTCTGCCTCCCTATGAGAGTGAGGTCAGTGCGTAGACTGTGGAACAATAGACTCATGGCATGTAGGACAGGAAGGATAGCACAACAAACTTCACTGAACGAAGAGCTTCGTATTGGTTAGGGTGCCAAGAAAATGAACACTTTCTGAAGGCTGACACTTGAATAATATATTATTTTAAAATTGAATGCATTATTTCTGGACTCCCAATTAATGATATTAAAGTGAAAATTTATAAAAATTATTAAAATATAAATATACATTTATATTTAATGCTGCAACGTAGACATCGTTCAAAGAAGTCTTGTGGTTTGTAAAGTTACTCTTCATAAGGGTGAAAGTTAAGTTTTCAGGAAAAAAATAAAAGATGAGAACTTGGATGAGATCAATAGCGGGAACATGGTTTATTTCGTATCAGAGAGGTGGAATCTTTAATTCTGGCCACCTCATGATCAGGGTACAGGATCCAGTCACTCAATGATCAGAGGTCAAGAGATGGGGGATCCAGGCTTTAGGCTGAGGTTTTTAAAGCTAAAGATGGGGAAGCGGCATGAGGGACTTCTTAGAAGACTATGGAAGTCAGCTGTTTTCCTTAGAGAAGCCCTGTGGTTGCAGAATCTGTTGTCTCTTTCTGCAACCACTGTTTTCTGGCCTCGAGTCAGCAGCCTTTCTTCTGAAATACTCAAATAGCTGTTGTTTCGTGGGACTTTGAGCTCAGTTTCAGGTCCTTGGCTTTTGCTGGGCAGTGTGGGTGTGGGTCTATTTTACTCTTGGTAGATCCAGCAATCTAACATTCTTAACACTAGTCACATTCAAACATTCATTTTCAGAACCTAAAATAAACTGAGTGTGTTGGCCTACATCTTTAATCCTAACACTCCGAGGCAGAGGCAGGTGGATCTCTGAGCTTGAGGCCATCCTGGTCTACATAGTGAGTTCTACCAGGGCTATGTAGCGAGAAGCTATTTCAACAATGAACAAACACCTAAGACAGAAAAAATAATTTAGAAAAACAAATAATGTACTTTCAGAGACCTTTAAATGAGCTAAATTTGTTTATTAAAACATTTATTGTTTCATTGCATATTAATAAATGTAAATACATTGTTTAGTAATTTAAAAAGATAAATTTGTTTTTATTTTGCATATATGCATGTTTTGCCTGCATCGATGTAAGTGCACTGTGTGTGAGCCCAGTGATTGCAGAGGCCAAAAGAGGGCATTGGATACCCTGGAACCGGAGTTAAGAATAGTTGCTCTATGGGTGCCGGAAACTGAACCCAGGTCTGTTGCAAGATCAGCAAGTATTCTTAACTGCTGAGTCTTCTCTCCAGCCTGGAAAGATGCTCTTAACAGTTATAACCAAGAAAGAAGGAAAGCTCATATACATGCTCCTTTCCATAATATTTCTATAGTATAAAAGTTTTTAACTCAGTGCTGAAATCTGTCTATTCTCATGAGGATGAAAGCACTAGATTCTGAGATGAACTGTTAAGGTGAATTAGATGCTTACAACTGAGAACAGCCCTTTTCCACTGGATTATGGTGATGCGTGGCAGTAGAGAGGGGCAGAGCAGACACCTGGAGCACCTTCCACACCAGTTCTCATGCGCTCTTCTCTGAACACATCAGAAAACAACTGCTTTCGTTCCTATGTCCCCTGTCACACAGATATGAGTTTGAGTTGTGCAAAGTAATGCATCTGTATCCATGATTTGAAAACGAAAGGGAACAATATATACTTAATGAGGATATAATTCTGTTTCAAAGGAAATTAGATAGCTTTTCTTCAGTGTTTGCTTCTGTCGTTTTCCAGCATAGTTTAGTATGTAGATTGGCATTAATTAAGGATATTTTATGGACCCATTTATTTTTCTGATTATGTAGATAGCAATAATCACCACACTTAAGATAAACCTATAGCAAGCAAAAGTTCCTACGTTTGTGAGGTTTTAAGGTTGCTATTTAAAAAAATCTGTTAAAGGTGGGAATGGGAAGATGGCTCAGTAGGAGATTTGCTGTGTGTGTGCATGAAGACTCTAGTTCAGCTCTCCAGCTTCCATATAAAAGCTGGACATCGTGGTGTATGTATGACTTTAGTCCCATTACTGGGGACATGGAGACAGTGCATACTGGCAGCTGGAGACTGGCTGCTCTAGCCAAAATGGTAAGTACCAGGTTCAAAGAGTCATCGTGTCTCAAAATATAAGGTGGAAGGGGGACAGAAGATGATACCCCAAGATTGATCTCTCAGTTCTACATATGTATACCCTTGGACACCACCTCTAACACACACACACATACACACACACACACTCACACACACACTCACACTCACACACACACACACAAACTCACACACTATTAAGTAATAAGTAAATAAATTATTAGCCCTTTGAATATTTGATCCTTTAAAAATTGTGCTAAGCACATGAACTCATGCATATTTCATATATAATTTATACAAACACAAAATATCAGTTAGGTAGCAATATTTAGTCTTCAAAATCTAGTCATCTAAAAGTTTGCTAAGCTATACATATAAAATTCACTATTTTAATCATTTAAAATACACAGATAACGAATCATTTAAAATACACAGTGGGATTATGCCCACTCTTTCTGTTGAACAGCCGTCACCTCTACCCATCTCCACAAGTTTTGCACATAAATGTGTTTTGATCTAGCAAATGTAATTAAAAATATTTTGCCAAATAATGACAAATTTTGGCAGTGTAAAGAACCCTTATAGACTACCGACAGTAATGTAAATTAGTTCAAACTCTGTGGAAACCAATTCAGAGATGCCTCAAACCATCAAAACTACAACTACCATATAATCCAATGATATCATACATCTGATGGAATCTAAGACATCATAGGACATAAAACCTGCATATCCACATTTATTATAGCACTTACAATAGCAAAGATAGAATCAGCTTAGATTTCAGAAAAGGGGAGATACTAGATGGTCTGCTGTGGGCTTTTGAATCTCACAGCCCACTTCCAGTGACAAATCTCCAACATGGACACACTTCCTATTCCTTCCAAACACACAGCTTGCAAATATGTGAGCCCATAGTGTGTGTGTGTGTGTGTGTGTGTGTGTGTAGGGACAATAGTCTTTTTCAGGCCTTTATACCTACCATCCTAGTGATATGAAAATCTGAGACAGGGGGAACTCAACTTTAAGGTCAACCTGAGCTATACTATAAGACCCTGCCCCAAAAACAAAGAAAACAACACAACAAAACATATGGAGAAAGAAACTTTGCTAGGACACTCCTGATTAACATGCTATTCAGATAGTACAATTCTCCCTTCTGTCATTTTAATTTCTAGTACCTGATTCAAGCTTCTGTCTTGCATTGGGAGTTCCACCGCATCAAGTGTTTAGAAAATGTGACTGTTACTGAGGTTCCCAGCGGTGGAAGACATGCTTCTCATGGCCGCCATTTTTCCAGTTTTGTGACTTTTTCTTGGGATGTTATTATCTTGTCTGACTTGCTTATGTTTTTCTTAGTAAGGGACATATGTATTATGTAATTTTTTTCCTTCTAAAATCATGTCCTTGAGACATCAAGATGGCTTAGTATGTTAAGATACTTACTGCCTAGCTTGATAACTAAGTTTGAGCCTCCACTGCCCACCAGGTGGAAATTATCTTCTGATCTCTATGCGTGCGCCACACCCACGATACACTAAATACATAAGTTCAGCTAAAGATGAAAAAAAATCCATGATCTTCTCATAAGATTATCTTTATAATATACTAAACGAGTATCTAATTTTATGTCCAAAGCTTGATGCCAATGATTTTCATTAAAATGAAGCTAGCAGAAAGTGGGAAAAAAATGAGTGTTTTAGACTTCACATTGCCATCTGCCAGAACCAGTGCAGAGATTTTCCATTTACATTACTGTAAGCCACACCAAGGTGCTGACTTACGATATTCAAATAGTGGTTCACTTAAAGAAAGAGTTTCTAGATTCAAAATGGTGGATACAATATTTTTAATGTAAGCAGCTCCAGACCTGTTGAGGGCAGACTACCTGCACATTTGTATGTGAGAGGTTATAGCTTTCCTTGGGAACCAACAGTTTCTTCTTTTTTTTTTTTTTTCAACAGTTTCTTCTAAGTTATCATTAATAGACAGTTTATTTATTTATTTAATGTATAAGGGTGTTTTCTCTGTATGTATATATGCACATCACGTGGATAGCTGGTACCTACAAAAGTGGGGAGAGGACATCAGATCCCGTGGGAGGAGAGCTTCAGGCAGTTGTGAACTGCCATGTGTTGCTAGGAATCAAACCTGGAGAAGCAGCCAGTGCCCTTAACCACTGAGCCGTCTTTTCAGTGCTCTAAGTTCTTTTGTGGCTTTGTAAACCGTGGTGGGCTCGTGGCAAAGTGCAGTCCAAGACAGCGAGCAGTTTACAAGGATCGGCTTCACGAATGGGAACCTGACTTACCAGCCATGGGTTCAGACAGATGTGAGCTTAACCCGGCATAGGAAGATTTGTGAGCGATTTGAGAAAGCATCAGTTTCCAAACTTCCTGACCCTCAGGTTTTTCATCTCTTACATAGGCACTTGGCAGCAGGGATCAAATAACAAAATGTCCAAACAGTGTAAGATCCATTAAACATGCCCAGGAAATGGTATCTGTCGTCACTGCAGCTTTTTATAGTGTTCCTCCGTGAAATGCTTTAGAGACTTACTGCATATAAATATATATAACATATGTTTATATATTTTTAAACAAATTATAAATTATATGTTAAATGTTATAATTATTGTATTATGTACAATATGTATAATATATACTATATATTATAATGTTAAATTATATATATATATATGTATGTGTATGTGTATATGTATATGTATTAGTTTCTTTTTTTCTTTTGAGGCAGGGTTATACTGTGTAGCCCTGGTGTCCTGGACCTCACTCTGTAGAAGAGGCTGGCCTTGAACTCTGAGATCCACCTGCTTCTGTCTCCCAAGTGCTGGGATTAAAGGTATACACCAGCACTGCCAAGCTATAATATATATTTTAAAAATTTCCTATCTTCTGAAGTTAAAATTTCCCTCCCCTTCTCTCTCCTAAATATATAAATACAACTTGTTCAGTTCCCATAGTTTTTTTCTGTATTTATTACTGAAAAAATATTTTTTATATACTGATGTCTATTCCTCCTCCCGCAACTCCTGTGAGATCCTCCGCACTCCATATCCACGATTCCGCACCGTTTCTTTGTCTTTAGAAATCAAACAGGTAAACAACAATAAAACCAAACCAGAATTTTTTAAAAAAGTAAAAAATAAGAAACACACACACACTCATACTCACACACACACACACACACACACACACACACACACACACACACACACCATAAAAACACTCAACTGGAGACCATAATATATAAGTAAAAGACAAGTAAGGCAAAAAAAAAAAGCTCTAGCAAATAATATGAGACAAGAGTCTACAAAAATACTATTGAGTTCATTTTGTGTTGGCCTTCCACTGCTGGGCATGCAGCCTGCTCTAAGTGCAGTTAATACATCCAGAGGATGCTTGGGAAGCAGATGTCAATTGGAGATGGTTGTTTGGTTAGGGCCGAGAACTTTTTCCCTTTAATTTTTAAACTGAAAGCAGATTTCTTTCATATAATATGTTCTGATTACGATTCTCCTCCTTCAATCCCTCCCAAGATCCTCTGCACCCTCTCCTCCACCCAAATCCACATCCTTTCTTTTAACTGTAGGAAATCTTTATAGTCAAGCACCCCACAGATTGTGATTCAGCAGTTCTATCGTAAAGCAAGGGGCGTACCCTAATGATCACACTGCTCTTAAATGTTTCTTTTAGTTACCAGCACTCTACCGCCAGCAGCTCCTGCATGCCGGCCCTGGGAGAAACTGCAGAACTCAAAATGCGTCTGTAAAATGCCCTATGAGTGTGGGTAAGCTCTGGCTTTGTTGTTTGCTTTCCTGTTTGATTTTATCCAGGGTAAATGGGATGGCTCCGCAGAGCTTATTGAATTGAAGGCATGGCTTTGGGAGAGCTAAGTGTCTTTGCATCTTCACCTGGCCCACTCCTCCCTGTTATAGGTCATAGGCTGACAGCCACCATATTAAGCAGGATGATGATCTGGAGGAGTGAGACACGGAAGGCCCGCTGGAACACCGCTTGTTCTATATATAAAGCAAAGCAAAATGGCAGTACTGTCACCTGAGGATTTAGAGCTTTAGAGGATTAGGCTGAAATTCCCCAGGGACATAAACTTTTTAAAAAGCAATACCAATAGATAATAGAGCAGCTTCTTTTCCGACACTAGAAGCTTCCTTTCTAGGTCTGCATTCCAAGAATGCTACCCATTTCTCGTCGCCATCACCACTTTTAGAAGCGTTTGAGAAGAAACTCCTGGCAGCCTGTGTCGGAGTCGTAGCAAGGTACAAGTAGTACAATTAGGTGAGGGATAGAAGAGGTTGATTAGCATGCCTACAGACATATGATGTGGGCAGAATAAAGTGCATATACTAGCACATGTGTTTGTCCATACCCAGGCCTGAAAGAGGGAGAAAGGCATGTTACTTAGCTCTAAGTCTACTTAGGTCAAAGAGAAAAAAATAAAACTAAATAAAGCATGTGAATGTAAAATCTCTTTGTCCAGTATATAGAAATATGCTTTGGGTCCAGCAGTGGTGGTACACACCTTTAGTCCCAGCACTTAGGAGGCAGAGGCAGGTGGACCTCTGTGAGTTGGAGGCCAGCCTGGTCTACAAGTGAGTTCCAGGACAGCTACAGATACACAGAGAAGCTCTGTCTCAAAAACAAAAACAAAACCAACCAAACAAAAAGCTTTGCTGTCTAAGAGGACCCTGCTATACCACTCCTGGGCATATACCCAGAGGATTCCCCAGCATGTAATAAGGACACATGCTCCACTATGTTCATAGCAGCCCTATTAATAATAGCCAGAAGCTGGAAAGAACCCAGGTGTCTTTCAATGGAGGAATGGATACAGAAAATGTGGTATATATACACAATGGAGTACTATTCAGCCATTAGAAACAATGAATTCATGAAATTCTTAGACAAATGGATGGAGCTGGAGAACATCATACTAAGTGAGGTAACCCAGTCTCAAAAGATCAATCATGGTATGCATTGATAAGTGGATATTAGCCTAGAAACTTGGAATACCGAAGACATAATCCACATATATCAAATGATGTCCAAGAAGAACGGAGGAGTAGCCTCTGGTTCTGGAAAGGCTCAGTGCAACAGTATAGGGCAATACCAGAGCAGGAAAGTGGAAAGGGGTGGATGGGGGAACAGGGGGAAGGAAGAGGGCTTATGGGACTTTCAGGGAGTGGGAAGCCAGGAAAGGGGAAATCATTTGAAATGTAAATAAAAAATATATCGAATAAAAAAAAAAAGACTTGCACCTATATTTACCTGTAACAATACTTTTCATATCCATCAGTATTCACAAGTGGAATTTCTTTCAGGATGGGGTGAGTGTGGGAGTTGGGGATGAGTCTGAGACAGGTCTTGTATATTATATCCAGGCTGGCCTTGAACTCACTGTGTAACTGAGACAGGCGTTAAACATCTTTTTCTGCCTTTATCTCTCAAGTTCTGAGATTACGTGTGCCACTCTGGGCATGTGCCCAGTTTAGGAAATATTTATTTTTAAAATTATATTTCTAAATAGCTATATTGTACAATTTTTAGCAACAGTAGTTAAGAAAAAACCCAGTAAGATGTTTAGTGAAAATATTTCTAAATCCTTTGTAAGCACAGACACTTTTATTGGTGGGGTGGAGAGTGTCATGTATAGCACAAGTAAGGAAGTCTGAGGACAACTTTCTGGCGTTGGCTTTCTTTTTCCACCATGTTGGTTCTGGGGATCCAACTCACATTATTTGAATTGGTGGCAAGAGCCTTTATTCATTGAATTCTATCATTGGTTATACACATATTTTTCATATTTTTAAAAATAATATTGAAGTGGCTGGGTGGATAACTCAGTAGTTAAGAGCTCTTGTTCTTCTAGGGTTTGATTCCCAACACCCTACATCAGGCACTTTAAAACTGTCTGTACTTCCAGCCCCAGGAGACCTAACTCCTCAAGCCTCTGCAGCCGCCTGCACTCCTGTGCATGAGCGTGCTCATGCACACTCGCGCACACACACACACACACACACACACACACACACTCACACACTCACACACACATTCACACTCACACACACACACACACTCACACATACACTTACACAGGCACACTCACACACACTCACATACACATACACACACTCACAACAAATACACACACACATACAGACACACACACACATACACACACACAGTTAAACATAATAAAATAAACAAAAATAACATTGAGAAACTTTCATTTTCCCTTGCTTACTTAAGGATTTTAGTGAGCAATGCTGGATTACAGACTCTGTGGGCTGTTGAGCTGGGAGGTCAGTGATTTCTCATGATCTCTTGGAGGTGTTTGGTCTTTGCTACTTTTCTGTTTCCTTTGGTATCAATCCATCCGCAGTTGCTGGCAGAATTCTCCTTCTCATCCAATTTGCTGCATTTGGTCTGTCTGAGAGGAAAATAAACCAGCACTACGTTTCTGGTCTTATAAAAACTTTGTACACCAAAAGAGCAGGCACAGTTTTTTTGTGGTTGTTGGTGGATTGACTGCGTGTAGGGTTGTGAGCACAAAGTCTTGCTTTCAATCACCTTTCTTAGCTTTGAAGAAAATAAATCTTGTAAATAATGTAATTAAAATACCCCTTTTAGATCCTCCTTGGATATATGTGCCCGGGATGAGAGAAGCAACAGGATTCTATCTCTGACCATCTGCAAGATGCACGTTCTCCGCTGTCAGGGAAGAAATTATGCTCTCGTTGGCAAGGACAGCTGCACACCGCCTGCCTCAGCTGAGAAAGCCTGTGGTGCATGCCCGCTATGGAGCAAATGTGATGGTAAGTAGCCTTCCATATTTGTAACTGGAAGAACACGAAGGCAGTGGTGCCAACAGTTTTAAGTACAGTAGTTCTAGCTTATCAGCAGATATATTGAGATGTCAAATTATCTCAGATTGACTTGACAGTAAAATTCCTCTTACGTTCTTCCAAGCCTCTCTAATTTTCATTCTATCTTTGTGGCATGTACGCAGGCATGCATACAGGCAACACTACTCATACAGATAAAGTAAAAATACAAAAATGAAAGGAGAGAAGAAGAGTTACAAAAAGATGGGCACTCACACATATGTGTGCATGTGCACACACACGCACATGCACACACACACACACAAATAATGGAACAAAATATACTTGAAGATTTGAGTCAGATACTACTCTGAGATTAAGGACAACTTCTCCATGTTATAAGGGAATTTAAGAAGTTTTAGAGAGGCGTTAAAAATTACGAGTGCCCAACTGACACTTCATGAAATAATCCAAAGACTTTGAAGGGAAAAGAAGAGGGACTTACATCCTCGGATTGTGATCCAGTAGCAACTAGGATATGACTGAACAGAAGTTAGCAGTGATCTTCAGCACCACCAATGTTTGAGGCATATGATGAATGGGAAAGGCTGGGCTGCCGCAGGAACCAAGCTTCTGCCCTGGGTTTCTTTACCTGTAAAGATGGAAGCTAAACTATGTGGTACATACATCTTCCAAACCCCTCCTTCTCTGTCCTGTGTGCCCCATGGGGACCTCTCCTCCAGTTCCTCACAGTTGTAGTAGGATGGAGACGTATGGAGCTCTGGCCCCATCCGGCTTGTTTTGGCTTTACCCTTCTCTGGTTAACCTTGTCACTCTCCACCCGGAGGACCTGGATGATGTGTTCCCACTGTGTCATTTCCCATGTTTTCTCCGTGTTGCTGATAAGGTTTTATAGGACAAGCACCTTCTGAATGCCATACTTTCTCTTTGGAATAACTTTTTATTCCTTTCTTTCTGTGTCTCTGAGCTTTGATGGTCTAGTCTCTCCTGAAACCTTCTTAGTTGGTCTGGGGAGCAAAGAATTATACTTGATTTCTGGCTCACAAAGATGACGGTCTCTATGAGGAAAGAGATGGAGAGCTACCTCCTGTGTGTCCATCCAGTAGAAAGCCTGGCCCGAATTTTCCAAGCCCATTTATTCTGAGTGAAGAAAAATGGCCCCATTTGCTGGTCTTACTGCTCTCCCAGCAGATAGTTTACTGTATTGCTCAGGGCAGGAGCTCTCTAATCACACGCCATTACTTTAGAGGTAATGTGCTTGGGCTCTCCCACCCCCTCAATGTGCCATTAAGTCTCCCTCACTTGTTCTTTCCAGCTCAGAACAGCAAATGTGTCTGCAGAGAAGCATCGGAGTGCCAGAGAGCAGGCTACAGAATCTGTGTGGAAGTGAATGGCAAAGAGGAGACGATGTCTGAGTGTGAGGCTGGCGTCTTAAGGTGCAGAGGGCAGAGCATCTCCATCACAGCCATCGAGCCCTGTGCCGAAGAAGCCCAGTAGGACCTGGAGGGGGCGGGGCTTGATCCTCTTTGCCAGAATCTAGTGGGTAATGGATGCTGGGCGGAAACATCTGTGACTGGTTCTTAGACCACTTCTTCCCTGGCAGGAAGGCACAATCCTTTCCTCTTTCTCTTCAGTAGTTACTTCTCCCTTCTGTGCTCAGCCACCTGTGCAAACAAACCCTTGGTTTTCTCAAACCCCAGTCCAGATTTCCTTCCTTTGCAAGCAGAGGTATGAAGAACACCCCTGAACCACATGGCACGCTGAGCTATTTGGGAGGTTTCAGAAAAATGTATTGGGCTTTGAATCGAGACAAATGTTCTCCATGCATTCATCCCTGTGATTCTGTGGACTGTGACTGACCCAGTCCACCGGCTTGTGTTCCTCCTCTGAGTTGATTAGGAAAACAGAAAGAATGTAATTTCCTGATTAGGGAGGTTGAATTTCCTCAGTGATATAAAACACACACACACACACACACACACACACACACACACACACACACACACACACACACACACATTGGGAGAAACAGGCAGACGTAATTATTTACATCCTGAGGGGTAATGTCACGCTTCGCCCTCCTAAGCCATCCCCACATGTAGAATCCTTCTTCTTGTCAGAAGATCAAACTACTTAAATGTCAGAGCAGAATTCATCATGCTATGGTCACAGGGCACCGTCTGTCTTCTTGTCTGAGAACAAATATGATTCAGTCTCTTGGGTGTTTTCTTCAGTATGTGTCAAATACAAACCTGAAAATCACTCTGCTTTTGAAAGAAGCGTCGGTTTATGCTAGAGCTATTGAGTGATGCATATTTGAGAATAATCTTCCCTAATGTGGTTGCACCCCTACATTTTCCAGAAGCACACAATTTAAGACATTGGTATTTGGTTTATTTCTTATTTACCTTTCATTAAACACAACAACAACAAAAAATCCAGCTGTGGAAGGTGAAGTGTGTGGGCTTGAATAGAGCCTAAAATATGCATAAACACTGTCTCTGTATTTTTTGAGGCTGTTAGCTATATTTCAAACAAACTTTAAGTTGCTAAGGAGTGGAAAATGCATTCAAGACGTTATTTTTCAGATGTTTTCAAAGTGTAGAGTTTCTGATGTGACTACTCCAGAGTTGGCTTTTCATAACAGTTTCCTTTGAGGTTTGATGCAGATGTAATATATAGAAGTGACACAGTTGTGGGTTTCATCTATTGAAAACAATTATACCTAAACATATTATCTGCACTGATTTAGAAGATATAATAGATTTAACATCTTCCCTGGAGATAGGGATTGATTTGGAAAATGCCAGGGTTGGCTGTTGACCCCCATCAGAGGAAGCAGATATGGAATCGTTTAGGAGAACTGATCTTAACATTCTCCAGTCTTTCACTTATTTCCTTGTTTAGCCTGGGGTTAAATTTCCACCACCTATGAGCACTTCTAATTTGAAAATCCAATTTCTCCAGTGCTTTTAAAATTTAAAACTGATTGATGACATGATAGAAAACTTCCATGAGTAAAAGAATTCTCCGCGTCTGCTCTCATCAGGACAGGTCACAATCCAAGTGCTAAAAATGTCATGTAAAATGACTTCCAGGTTTGTGTGACTTATAAACAAATTCTGTGTCTAGTTTTGGATCCCATTCTCCTAAATATCTCACCTTGTGTGTGTGCAAATATTGTAAGTCCAAAAATATCTGAAATTGCAAACTCTTATGATCAAAACGTTTTGGTCGAGCACATTTCACAGCCAAGGTATTTGAGACAGAAGTTTCAACAGCTTTCCTGGAGGAGACACAAAAGATGGGTGAATCACATGACGGGTGGTAAGAGGGAAGGTGGCTGTTGATAGGTATTTTGAGATATTCTATTTGCATCCTACCCTTCCCGCTTCCCCCATCAGAACTTTTTTTTTTTTTTTTTTTTTTTTTTTTTGCCTATTGTCCTTTCCTGTAGTCATACAGGGGCATTCACAGTTACCTACAAGGAACCAGAATTCTTGTAACAGGTCTTCAGGAAGAAAGACCTATTTTTGATAATGACTCATTGAAGATGTTTTGAAAATTTAAAAATAAGCTCTGTAAGCAGACGTCTGTGAGAAAAGCAAGGAGGAATTGTTTATAAATAAAAGGCAGAGAACAAATCCTTCCTGTCTTCGTTTCCCTCTCTCAAACCAATGGAAAATTAGGTGATCGATGATAGAATATTGCCTAAAAGTCAGAAATCAAGGTGGTTTGGATCTAGGAGGAGGGGAAATGGGTCCTTTACGAACACTACTTCCAGGGAGCCATGTGGGAAACAGATCTTCAGCCACCATTTGCAGACTTTGCAAGTTACTGATAGAGACAGCCTTGGAAGATGTCTTGACAGTGTTGGGAGCTGCATTCCTGTGACCTCACACACTTCCTGTTAACTGATTAAGAGAAGTGCTGCTATCAGTGCCCTGGGTTTTCCTAGACCCATGGAAGAAACTGTTACAAGTGTAGCCTCTCCATTCCACATCTGTCCAGCAGTCCTGCATTCTTCCAGACTGAGGGGAGAGCGTGACTAGTCACATGGGGTATGGTAGGGTAAAATGGTGAGTATGTTTGCTGAAAGACTCTATAACTCCAGGTTTTCTTGTAACTATGCTGATAACCAGCTCTCCTCTCACCTGGGAAGCTGATGGCTGATCTCAGCTTCACATAAAATATGAACTTATTAAATTGTAGAGAATATGTTCAGAGTTGAAGGTACCGGCACCTGATTTACCCAGTACTCCCTGAAATGGTGTTAGATATGTCTACAGAGAGATCATTACTACTTTCCCATCAGGTTCAGAAATTTGGATCATACTGCTTATCATTCTATATATTTTTCCTATTTCAACCCAACATTCTTATACTCACATACATCAGTTTACTGTATCATCTATCTTCCCATTATTATAACAAAATACTCGAGACAATCAATTTATTAGAAAAATGTTTATGATGGTTATAGAGGCTCCAATCCCAAGTGGGCTGATTCCGTGGATTTGAGCTTCAGGTGAAGCTGTGTCATTACTGCAGAGGCACATGAAGGAGCAAAATCAGGAGCCATGATACAAAAAGAAAAGAGGAAGAAAGTAGAGTCTTCCATTTTCCTGTGAAGATATATCTTCATTGACCTTCTATCGGGTCCCAGTTACAAAATAGCACCACTTCATGGAAACAGCAAAACAGTAGCATCTGCCTAGACATTTATATCATTTACAAGGACAGGGTCAAAGCTAGCAGATGACATGATTAACTTGAAGATGAGATAAAACACCGAAACCTCTCATGAATGATGCCGTGCATGTTCCAGGCACGATCACGATTCATCTTCTTCTGATAGAGGAGTAAATGGACAAGGAAAAACAAAGAGGAGAAAAAGGAGGCACAAGAGGAGAGGGGAGAGGAGGGGAAAGAGGAAGAAAGAAAGGGAGAGAGGGAGGGAAAGGAGGGAAGAAGAAAAAGAGGGAGGAGATGGAGAGGAATAGGAAGAGAGGGAGAGAGGGAGGGAGGAGATGGAGAGGAATAAGGAGAGAGGAAGAGAAGAAGGAAGGGAGAAAAGGACGGAGGGAGAGAGGGAGGAAGGGAGAGAGGGAGAGAGAGAAAGAGCACCATTTAAGAACAGGATTAGAAGTACTATGACACTAGGTTAGCCATGTCACCTACTAGCCCACAGAGACCTTTCTTCATGATAGGCTGGTTAGAGGTATTTGATATTTGTGTTGGAAACAGAATGGCCTGTATTTCTTCCAGAATACTAAAGCAGAAAGCAACTTCAGTAGGAGGCAATTTCGGTTAATACTGAGAAACCAGAGAGGTTTATGTCTGCCTTTCAATTACCCTGGTCTTTCAGGCCGTTTGCACATTTGGGAACATGAAAGCTGATGGCACGATAGGAGTCCCTGCTGTGACAGCCGCAGACCTACAATTTGTCTTTTTATTTGTTCCTGTCATGCTGTGAAGGCAAAGCTCCAGATTTTATACTCAAAGCATCAAGTTCTGTTGAAATACTTGTTTCTTTAGCCTTGGGTTGAGCAGGAGAGATAGAGAGGCTGCCATTGTTTCTGAGGGGTTGTGTGCTAGAGGTGAGGATGTGGGCAGGAGAACACAGAAGGTTCCCGTCACGGGGTGGAGGATAGCCCTGCTTTGCTTTGTCATTGTGATTTCCATGCTTCTTGGTGAGAGGATGCTTGGGATAGATTCCAGAGGAAGGAGGGCCTTAGGCACAGACAGGTCATGATTATCAAGAAAAAGAACTACCTGCAACATTATACATGCTGTAATATGCATCTGTAGGTCAATACCTAGTCACAAGTCAGTCCTGGGAGCAGGGAAGGCAAAGAAGAAAGGGGCATTATTGTCAATAGTAAAGTACAATTTTCCCATGAATGAAAAATTTGGCCTGAGAAGTGCATTGTGACAATATCTGATAGGTGGCCTCTGTGGAGCCCACTCACCAGAGCTCTGTGTCTTCTCTAAATAGATGGCACCGAGAACAACTCCTGCCAGGACTGATATAAAACCATGCCTAGACCCACTTACCTGACTTTTGTGGTTGTATAAGATGGGATGATAATGAACCTTCCAAAACACCTCAAAGATTTTATTGACTTAATGGATGTGGTATATAGATTCATAGAAGTAACAGAGAAAAGCATCTTTGAGGAGATGTAGGCCTCAGTCTCCTTCAGCCTGGCTCAGGTGTTTCCAGTGCTGAACATACCAAAGGCATATGTTCAATAAAATATCTACGTTGCAAAACTGTCCTAGTTTTAACACCTAGTCAGCAGAAAGTCTGTGTGCTCAGTCTGGAATTGGCTCTCCTGACTCCCATTCTCTTCCGCCATATTGCTAACCCCTTAAAGAGTAGGGGTGGCTTCTTGCTATGGTGTTGTTCCTCAGAAGCCCTAGCATAGACTGAAGTGAGTGAGTGTGGTGGTTTGAATAGAAATGGCCCCCACAGACTGACTCAGATGTCTGAATGCTTCTCTTAGCATTAGTGAGAGTAGCACTATTGGGGTGTGTGGCCTTGTTGGTAGAAGTGTGTCACTGTGGAGATGGGTTTTGAGTCTCCATTGCTCAAGCTATGCCCAGTGTGGCACACAGTCCTGTTCTGCTGCCCACAGACCAAGATGTACGACTCTCAGCTCCTCCAGCACCATGTCTGTCTGCACACTGCCATAATTCCTGCCACAATGACAATGGTCTAGACCTCTGAAACTGCAAGCCAGCCCCAATTAAATGTTTTATTTTGTAAGAGTTACCTTGGCCATGGTGTCTCTTCACAGCAATAAAACCCTAAAGAGGACAGCATGTCTTTCATTTTTTCTCTGTGGGAAGCACTTCACTCTTCTCCTTTTTTCCTCTTGTTTTTTTTTTCTTTCTGTTTTTCTTCTTTTTTCCTTTGCTGGTGATAAATAATAAAGAAATGTATCTTAAAATAAGTTTTGGATATACACACAATTTTCCCACTTGATAAAGACGAGAGGAGGGGGGTGGGAAAAGAGGTTAGTTGGTGATGCATTTGTGGAAGTATGAGAGGACCTGAGATGGATCCCCAGTACCTACGTAAAAGGCATGGCATGGTGATGAGCTCTTGTAATCCTAGGGGCACAGAGGCAAAGGCAGGTATATTAAAGCAAAACAAAACAAAGGCATATTAAAAAAATAAAGACACACAGACCCCTGGGGTTCATTGGTCAGCAAGCCTAGCATGGTTGAGTCCGAGGTCCTCATGAGAGACCTTGTATCAAAAAAAAAGAGGCAGTCCTGGAGGAACACCACCCAAGGTTGACCTCTAACCTCTACAAGCACATGTATGTATGTGCGCATATTCCCCTAAATAAGGCAAAGGTAAAAATCCATACTAACACAATGGATGTGTGTGTGTTTATTTTTATATAGAGAATAAATATTGGTTGATTTAATACTTCAGGACATAAGGCAACTTCAACAATTGTTAAATATAATCAATACTTTGATTTTTATAATGGTCAAGCTGAGGATGTTGCATCACATAAATATATGGTACAAAGTGGGAGAAGTGTGTTCACCATTTCAAAAGTTATTTGAAGTTCTGTCTTTATTTTGAACCCCAAACCACTAGTGATTTTTAAGAGATAAAACCCAAGTCAACAACTCAAGCAGCAATTAAAAAAAGAATCAAATATTCTAACACAATTCAATCTGAAGATGTACCAATTTGATCCAAGCTGCCAAATGACAGTGAGGAGATAATGCACACTTTACTTTCCGTAATTACACCATTTTGTTTCTATAAGAGCAGAGACTTTTAATGCATGATAAAAACAGTACAACAAATAACAGCAAATAGAGTCTTAAATTTGAACTGAGGAGTTTTAGCCAGCATTGCTGCCATGCCACGTGAACTCAATGCTATGGATGCCAGATGTTCAGAACTAAGAGCTGCCAGCAACACCCTGGATTTGTTACATGTTTGATTTTTGGCCATTATGCACTTTATTGTTGCCAGATTCCTCTTGACTGCCACATTTAGCTATACAAGTCCAAATGGAACTCATAAGACTCTGTAGCTTCAACAACCAACCATCATCTATCCCTGTTCAGAAAGCTAGAAAATCAAGATCAAGAAGATTTAGTGTCTGTGGAAGACTGTTTCCTGCTTTGCACATGGCTATCTTCTTATGGCATCCAGAGAGGGGGGAGGGGGAGGACAGGGAGAGAGAAGGGGGGCTCTCAAATTTTTTCTTTTTTTAAAAATTTTCTATATTCTTTGTTTACATTCCAAATGATTTCCCCTTTCCTGGTTTCCCCCCTCCCCATAAGTCCCATAAGCCCTCTTCCCCCCGCCTGTTCCCCAATCAGCCCCCTCCCACTTCTCTGTCCTGGTTATCCCCTACATTGCTGCATCAAGCCTTTCCAGGACCAGGACCCTCTTCTTCCTTCTTCTTGGGCTCTCAGATTTTCAATGGGCACTAATCCCATCTTAAGGGTCCATTCCTATGTCTTCATCTAAATATACTGTTTCAAGAACCAGATCTTAGCTTGAATACTGGGTTCTACTCAAGGGGCCTGAAGGAACTGTAGCAGTGTTTTTTCAACCTTCCTAATGCTACAACCCTTTAATAGTGTTCCTCATGTTGTAGTGACCCCCAACTAGAAAACTTCATAAATGTAGTTTGAAGCTACTGTAGCTTCTCATTGACCTTAATCACAAGGTGTGTTACTTTCAAGAGACATCCTAGATATCTCTCATATTCCAGACATGTGCTTGGCAAGCCACCCCAGGGCTGTATAGCAGTCTGTTTTGCCCCTGAGTCATCAGAATCAATCATAATGTCCTATATTGCAACAATCGTTTACAGACCTTTGCAATCTGATTTAGGACGGATGTCCTCAGAGGTATGGTCGTGAAAGTGTTTTGCTGCTCTTTTTAGATGAAGGGAAATTGCTTTAGATGATCTTTACTAATAGGTCTGGAGAGAAAAGCATTTGGTAGATCAACAGCTGCACACTAGATGCCAGAGGGTTTGTTAATTTATTTAAACAATGAAATCACATCTGGTGCAGCAGCCAGATGCTGCTGGAGTCATCACTTGGTTGAGCCGTTGGTTCTCTACTGCTGTTCTCTAAGATCCATTTCTCTTCTGTATGGACAAACTATATGAATTAAATGGACACTTGGAATTAGTCAGAACCCCTCATCATTGAAGTCCTTGATTTTGCCAATCCCTCCAGAAATGCAATACTGTTTTGGGATTAATATTTTACTAGATTGAAGCAGTTCTATTACTTTCTGCTTGGATTTTCCAACCATAATAGATTTGACTCTCTAAGTCTGAGAAGTGATATAGAACTTCCGCCAGCTGCTGATGGGGTGTACTGTATTACACATCCTGGACTGGCAAGATAAACACAGGGCACATTCCAGCCCCCCATAAATAGATGTAGGTCAAAATTCCATTGATTGCTTGAGCTTCACAACTGCCTGGCCTGGAGGGCCTAAGTGTTGCTTTGTGTCTCTTGGACCTGGTGTCTGTGTACCTGGTGCCTGCTGCCAGAATGCAGCAGTCTGAGAAATGACCTCTTGTTTTCTTTCCAAAGTTCATTGTCTCCTTGGTAAAAGGATACAGGAAGCTAGGAAAGAGAGAGTTTCAACATTCAGCAGTGAATTAGGGATCTGACCTCTCTTTCATCAGAGACTATAGGTTTCTAAACTAAGTTTGGAAATTGAAGGAGCTGAGACTCTGCTTTCATTTCTCAGCTTTTATTTTGAGTTTTAATCCATTGCCCTAAAATGTTTCTGCTCATACAAGTCAAGAATCAAAGAAACATCTGATCAATTTCTTCTCCTTCATTAGGGACACTGATCAGCCATAGATGGTTGCTTTGACCCTGCTGCCCAGGTTGCTAATCACACACATCTTCAGTGCTGCCCGTGTCTGATATCTGCTTCCTTGATGTCTGCTAATTTCTATTTCATTATGGTCTTAATTCAATGGCTCTGCTTTCCAATGGAAGATCTTCGAAAAGGCAGGTGACCCTGGCTCTTTTAAGTGATGCAGGGGCCTACCAGTCTGGGTGAATAGATCTATTAAGATAAATCCACTCTAACATTCCAATCTTTCTAAAATTTTGATTTCTACATTAAGCCAAGGTGAACCAGGCATTTCCTATTCATTCACTGTGGTCCTCACTTTAATCCCACAAGGACACAGACTAAGTAGTAGAGGAGGATTGTAATAAATGGTACCTCTCATTAGTATGGCACGGAAGTTCTTAACTTGTGGATAGCAACCCCCTTTGGAGGTTGAATATCCTTTTCACAGGGGTCACCCAAGGCCATCGGAAAACACAGATGTTTACATTACAATTTATAACAGCAGCAAAACTACAGTTATAAAGTAGTAATGAACATAATTTTATGGCTGTGGGTCACCACAACACGAAGAACTGTATTAAAGAGTTGCAGTATTAAGTTGAGTTAACCATGTTTAGTTAATCAATTGAAATGTTAAACTCTTTCTTATTTCCTGAGTACTGATGTCTGCTCAGTGAATCCATATTGACAAATCGGTGAGACCAAACCTTATTTCATCAACATCCAAATCCTACAAACACTTTCCATCCTCATGCTCCTGTCTCTGTAAAATGGGAAGGCTCAGCTTGCTCCTTTGAAGCATAACACACCTTCTTTTGGACTGTAATTTATTTGTACTTCACCTTTAAGATGACATGTTTGGACTTGAATTTAGGTAGAGTTTTAGAAGCCTTATTAGAAGTTTATTTTGCCTTACAGTTTTGTACTGGCTGGTTTTGTGTGTCAACTTGACATAGGCTGGAGTTATCACCGAGAAAGGAGTTTCAGTTAGGGAAGTGCCTCTATGAGATCCGTCTGTGGGGCATTTTCTCAATTAGTGATCAAGGGGGGAGGGCCCTCGTGGATGATGCCATCCCTGGGCTGGTGCTCTTGGGTTCTACAAGAGAGCAGGCTGAACAAGTCACAGGAAGCAAGCCAGGAAGAAACATCCCTCCATTACCTCTGCATCAGCTCCTACTTTCTGACCTGCTTGAGAACCAGTCCTGACTTCCTTTAGTGATGAACCGCAGCGTGGAAGTGTAAGCTCAATAAATCCTTTCCAACTTGCTTCTTGGTCATGATGTTTGTGCAGGCCTAGAAACCCTGACTAAGACAAGTTTGAAGGTACAATTGATCATAGCAGGAAGATAGAGATGGTAGGAGCTTGAAGCAGTTGACCAACAGCATCTGAGGTCATCAAGAAGAGAGTAAAAGATGGATGCTGTTCAACTTTTGTTCTTTTTTTTTTTCAACTTTTGTTCTTTGTATTCAGTCTAAGACCCCACCCAGGAAATGGTGCATCCCATGTGTAGGGTGTGCCTTCCTACCTCAGTTGACCTAATCAATAAAATTCTTCACAGGCATGCTGAGTATAATGCATCTACACAGCCCCTCACAGGCATGTCTTGAGGCTCCTTTTCTAGATGCATCTAGATCCAGTCAGTTGACAGTCAACACAAACAATCAAAGCATCTTTGCAATCTTTGGAATAATCCCTTGTCTTAGGATGGAAGATGGTTGCTTATATTTAATATGTCCTGGTGCTTCAAGAGTGCTGCTAAAGGGCATTATTGCTCCTTGAGAGATGCAATGGCAATTCTACTGCTTTTTTTTTGTTTTGTTTTGTTTTGTTTTTTGGATTTGGTTTTTTTTCAAGACAGGGCTCTCTTTATAGCCCTGGCTGTCCTGGAACTCACTCTGTAGACCAGGCTAGCCTCAAACTCAGAAATCTGCCTGCCTCTGCCTCCCAGAGTGCTGGGATTACAGGCGCATGCTACCACTCCCCGACTAGTTCTACTACTTTTATAAAACAATTTTATTCTTTCTATTTTCCCCTCACTAACCTTTTCCCTGTTATACATGAAAACATTAAAACTGTACATACAAATTCATGTCATGCAAACTAATTTATATAAAATTCTGAAACTGACACTAAATATCATTGTTCTGGTGAGACTTTGGGGATGTATAGAGTGCATTATCATTTTGTGTAGCTGCTGTGTCAAAACTCATCAACTGTTCTTGCTCCTATGTGACTGAAAATATCACTCATTGGTCATTCTTTCCTCATTCTTCCATTCTTTCTGCTATTGCTGGATCCTGGTAACGACCATACTTTCTTGGCTTCTATGCTATTGTGTTTTAGAGTCTACACATGGGTAAGACCATGTGACACTTGCCTTTCTGTGCCTGGAATTACCATGATACCTGCCCATTCCGTTTATTTAGTCACACGTGGAAGAATTTCATGTTTTTTAATAGCTGGAAAGATCTTCTGTTGTGTGTATGCACCACATTTTCATTATATGTTCATCTGTTGATGGACATTTGTTTCCATTTTTTGGCTATCGTGCACAGGGCTGCTGTAAATGTACGAGTCCAAGTGTCTCTTTAGCATGCTGGTTTCATGTCCTTTGAATATATATAGTCAGCCGCTAGATTGCTAGTTTTATATGATACATATATGTTCAGTCTGTTGAGGTGTGTCCCTGCCATTTTCACATTTACATCTCTATCAACGTGTACAAGGACTCTATTTTCTCCATATCCACACCAGCTCTGTAATCGTTAGATTTTTTTTCTAAGAGCCATTGTTCTTGAGGTAATAGCTCACTGTGGTTTTGAAGTGCATTTCCTCTGAATCACCCTTATCTCTTAGTGAAACCTTTCTCCTGTCCAGATGGGACTTCAGTCTAAGATGTAACAGACTGGAAAATAATAGATTAGTCCTTCCCACAGGTCAATATAACTCCATCTGTAGGTGGGGCACACTCTTCCATCCCCAATTACAGGCTATGAAAAGAATGTGAAACTGTAGTTTTCTTATGATTCTATTGGAAGCAGGGAAAGATCAACTCAAACTTCTCCCTACTTTGTGCAGAACTGAAATGTTCTGGTAAACCTGTCCTGTAGGCAAAGCAGTTCCCCAAGCTGTTTCTAAAGTAGAGCCAAATTTTGACTCCTTTGCAGTTAAGAATGGATTTAGGAAACTAACTTATCCCTAGGTTTTGCCTATGAGAATATTTGGAAGAAGTGGAAATCAATACATAAAGAAAGATTTTTTATCTTGTGTCATGCAGTGGCTCTCAAATTGAAAAAGAAGTGTGAGTTAAATGTATTTGGAAAATCATATTCTCCAAATTTATCTTGACTTTTGGATAACTACATAATTTAATAAATAAAATTTAGGACATTTTGTCAGGGTGAATTCGTGTAAGAATGTTTGTTGCATAAATAAAGTTTGACAAGTACAGGCAGGAAAAAACACCATTATTTTAGGTAATGACTTTTTAGGGTAGCTTTCTATGCATATAGACACACAGCTCTCTCTCTCTCTCTCTCTCTCTCTCTCTCTCTCTCTCTCTCTCTCTCTCTCTCACACACACACACACACACACAGTTTTACTTTGGTAAAGGATCCCACTGTCCCTTCCTCGTGTATCTCTTGATCTCATCATGCTTTCTAGTGCCCTAGTATAAGAAACACCCGCAAGAAAGTAATAGAGAGAATTGCCAAGGACCTAAAATTCTGTATACTTGAAGTCAGAAAGCTGTACTTTGCCACTGGTTTCTGGCTAGTTCCCAGACTACTAACATATCTGATTAACTGTGATTTCTCTAATTTCTGTACAAAGGTGATTTAAAAGATAGTTGTCTAGGCTCAAGCAACAAAAAGTATGATTAGAAACTAATTACTTAATTTCAGAATCTATTGAGGGCTCCAGATGAAATGCATCATTCTGAATTTTATCTTTTGGAACTCTGGCAATGCAGAGACATCTTTTCCTAAATGATTCTTTTGGACTCCTATTTGTTTCTTCCGGTCTGTAATCTCTGTTCTCTATTCCAGTAAAACTGTCCTTGTCTAACAGTCAGCAGAGCAAAACATCCCTAATTTACCAGCAGAGCGCTGGCTCTCATCATTGGGTTCAAGGGAAGTACACAGGATTGCAAAAGAAATACGATCTATGGCCTTCTGCACCAGTTGCTGGACCTTTTGGGCAGTTTGCGAACACTGCAGAATCTACCTTACAGCAAACATGAGCGGAAAAGTGATTGCACACCATAGTAACAGTGAGACAAACAGCAGAAGCCACACTAGCAGGGGTCTGTAGTGTCTCCTATAGAAAGCCAACACATTTCTTCTGTGCCGCTAATTCCCCACACCACAAGGGCTCTTTCTTGCATGCTAAACTCTTAGGAAGAAGCACACTGTGCTCTTGGAGGACAGATTGGGAATATTCTTGGTGACTATGAGACAATTATAGTGAGTGGGAGAGATTAATAAAAAGCATCTTATAAGGAGAAGATCTAAGTTTCTTCTGCCACAAAGACTATTTTATTTATTTGGTTTATTCTGTGAGTCAGTCGATTCAGGTGTTATATAGATATGAAGAACTACTGAGAAAAGAGCTAAATCATTACTCTTTGTTTGGATTACTGTTGAAGATTATCTATGATTCCAGTGTGTCTCAAACCAATTTATATATTTTCTGTTTTGTTTTAAAGATAGAGTCTCCTATGGGCCAGGTTGGCCTTGGATGTGATGGGAAGTTATAGAAGACCTTGATCCTCTTGCCTCTACCTGCTAGGTGCTAGCGTTGAAGCTGCCTGTCACCTCTTCTAACTCCAGCCACATTCTATTAAAGATTTCACTATACATTCTGAAGTTACTCAGCACAGTGTTAAAATGGAAAACTATGCTTGGATCCATACTTAAAATTAATCGAGACTAAACGAAATTAAAAATTTAACTTTTCAGATGTATAAACCACTTTTCAAGGTTTGTATGGCTTGTGGCTATCACATTGGTTAGAGTAGAAAAATGGAATTATTTAATCAGTGAAGAAAGTTTCATTGGAGAATGCTATTTTGAAAAGTTATTTGATTTAAAATAACCTGCCAAAGGAGATCAATTAAACCCACATTTCTCTATTATTTTTATTGCTCTGTTTCATATATGTTATGATTGGGAATAGTTTGCTATTCTATTAGGAATTTAATGAAGGCCATTACCCAGATAATGTATCTATTTGATTAGACACAGAAGTTTGCAAATCATTTTGTTGGGATTGTTGACCCCCTGGGCAATGGTTATCTACAGGTGCATAATGAATTACCTTCAAAACTTAGTGGCTTAAAATGCAAAGATTTATGGTCTCAGTTTTGTGGCTCAGGAGTTTGGGAAAGCTTAGTTTGATTCTGGCTTAGATATCTCGTCAGAGTGCACTGCGTCTCTGGAGTGATCAGTTTAGAAGAACGTGGTATCTTTTAAGAACCCGTCTTGGCTACTACCTGCAATAATTCACAGTAGCTGTGGTCACCTGCACAAGATCTGCACAATATCAAGCCAACCACCGTTCTAATATAGAGGGAGAAGGGGTTCACAAGATCCCACTCCTGAGGATCTCTGGACAGTTGGTGTCTTCTGGATGAGGGAGGGAGTCAGTTTTCTTTAAGAATGTGTCCCTGGTAGGTTAACCACACTCCAGTGGATTGTCATATACCTAGGAGTATATGGGCAAATTAGACTCAATATTATTAAAATAAATGTAAAGTTGGGAGAGGCAGGGATGTGGGGGTATATGTATGTAGGAGATGAGTATGTGTGAGTGTATGTGAATATGATTAAAATGCATTGTATAAAGTTTCCCCTCCACAAAAAGGCATGGTGCCTTGTATACAGCAAAGACTAAATAAATGGGATTATTGACTAAAAAAAGAAGCCCTTGTCTTGGGCTTCCAAGCAGAGTTTGTCATTTTAATACTGTGCTGAGTGACTTCAGAATGTATAGTGAAAGCCTTAATAGAATTTGTCTTGATCTAGGAATAGTGATAGGTACCTTCAATGTCAGCACTCAGCTGGTAGAGGCAAGAGGGTCAAACATCTAAGATCTTCTATAACTTCCCATCACACCTAAGGTCAACCTGGCCCTTGGGAGATTCTGTCTTTAAAGCAAAATTGAACCATCATTTCTGAAACATTCTACTGATTGTACTACAGTCAGTCCTGTTTACTGATGGAAGAAACTACATGGGGACCTAACCACCAGGATCCAAGATCTTTGGAAACCATATTGGAGATTGGCTCCATCACCTAGAACATACACAAAGATTCCATGGAACATTAACTTCATAAGGACAGATTATTTTTTCCTCATGACTATGTTGCATTGTTATGTTATGGCTCTAACAATGATGTAAATATTGTAGATACATAATGAATGTTTAAGAGAATGAATAAAGGACTGTAGGTCCATATTCTTCAACTCAAAAGACTACTTCAGTCTCTAGTTTTGTAGCAACAAAAGGTTTTTCCTTGAGAATTTGAGAGTGAGGACAAGAGAATGTAACTAGTAGGAATCTTCAGGGATAGTCTATCTAGAGAGAAAGAACAATACCATTGCTAATACATAAGTATGCTTTATAGTTTTTGTTGTTAAATGATTATATAAGTATATATGTATACATATGAAGAATATCTATATATACACACACATAGATATACACACACATAGATATACACACACATAGAGTCTGTTGCTGTAGCTTAAAAATAGAAACTTTGCATTTTAGCAGAATGTCAAAAATGGTCTTTTGCAGAATAACACCTAGCACAGGTTTGAAACATAAATTATAACCTTGGAGACAAGAGGCAGGTTAAAGTTTATCATGGGATAATATTTGGTTGTGGGTAGTGATTCAAAGTCTGACAGCAATATTAAAGTCCTATGTGTAAAAGATAACAGTAGCCCTCTTCTTACCAGCAGGCTAATGTGAGGGTTATACCACTCTTTGGTGTCTGCATCTGCTTGGGTGTACATTTCTCAAGAGAAAGGGCTAATCAAAGCCATGTGGCTGCCACTAATAAAATGACAGGCCATCTCAAGAATGGATTTATAAATTTCCTATCAATGGAACCCCCCTGGAAGACTATGGAGTGTAAGGAATATACTTGAATATTCTTATCTTAGGTGCCGTGTCTGCCTTCAAGAAGATGCAAGTCTGTGAGTTCATAGGACAAAGACAGGAGTTAGTTTTAGAAAACGCCTAGCAGTTTATTTCTTGATGGTTTACAGTGGGATGCTGATCTCTTTACACCTTCTCAGGAGGGTCTGTAAGGTAGCTTCAGCAGCTCTCTGGACACTGATACAGGGGTCCTGCCGAAGTGCCTGCAGTCCTGGGATGGAAACAGAGAGATGAACAAGAAGGGTCAGTGGTTAGTAGGAAAAGCAACTATAGCCAAGGCCTGGTATATACAGCCCCGCAGGGCTGTCCAGGCCAGTCCGGTGTGGTTTCAAGTCAGTGCTCACCTTCCGCTCTAAAAGATGAATAATAATGGACGGTTGGAGGTGGAGCTTTGTGGTAGAGTGTGTAGTTTGAAATTTAAGCTTCAATCTCCAGGAGAGGGAGAGAGGAGAGGAAAAGGAAGAAGCAGAGGAGGGAAAAGAGGAAGAGGAGGGAGGAGAGGAAGGAAAAGAGGACAAAGAGGGAGAGAAGGAGGAGGGAAGGTAGAAGGGAGAGGAGGAGGAGGGAAAAGAGGAAGAGGAGGGAGGAGAGGAGGGAAAAGAGGACAAAGAGGGAGAGAAGGAGGAAGGAGGGGAGAAGGGAGAGGAGGAGGGAAAAGAGGAAAAGGAGGGAGGAGTGGAAGGAAAAGAGGACAAAGGGGAGAGAAGGAGGAGGGAAGGTAGGAGGGAGAGGAGGAGGAGGGAAAAGAGGAAGAGGAGGGAGGAGAGGAGGGAAAAGAGGACAAAGAGGGAGAGAAGGAGGGGGGAGGGGAAGAGGAGGAGGGAAAGACACGGTAGCGGCAGAGGTCATGGTTGTGATCAAAAGGACATCATTGGGATATCAGCAAAGGGGTGGAACTGGAGGCTGTGATCAATTCATAGAAATTCTAGGGTCTAGTCAGCTTTAGAAAATAAGTGGATACTGAGGTTCCATATTTCTGGGATGATCTGGAACTTGGAATAATCCATCTCTCTCTAAGAATGGAACAAAAGTTTGTAAACAGTAGGGGTGATACTTACGCATGGTGAGTTGTTCTCTGTCTAATAACTCCACATATCGATTGGTCAAATGGAGAATGATGGCATCTAAAGTCACCAAAAGAAAAGGTTACTGATTTCACTATCAGGGAACAGTGGACCTGATTGTATGTAGTCAAAAGGCTAATGGGCTGATTGATGACTGGATAAACTATATAAGTCCCCATGCGTCTCCGAGGCTGATGTGAGGAGAGCTTCTATTGGGTGTTGAGCGTCATCAGTGGAAAGTGTTTGCATGTCCAGTTCATTTAGAAAATCCACAATTTGGCCTTCTTGGGGTGGGGAGAATGTATTGTCAGGTTTCAAACCTGCATGAGATAGTGTTTCTGAATTTGTCAAATTTATAATGTAATTAAGGCATAATGTAATTAAGGCATGATCTAATAAAAACGTGGAGTTAACCTGACCACACCAATGGACAGGACCTGCTTACTGTGGGATGGGTTTGTTAGAACAGGCTTGCAGAGACCACTTAACATTTTATAGTAGAAGAGTCTTTAGAGACTCACTCATTTTCTATGTCGTTGACTTGGCATGGGGGTGACACAGGGAAGTGAAACGTCCCACGCCACACAGCAGAGCTAAGGGCCCCTGTATCAATGTGCTCCTCGTTTACATGATCTTGCTGTTCATGTGCTCATCTTGAGAACACAGCATGTGGTTCATAGGAAAGAAAGAGGCCAAGTATTTATTCTGTGGTACCAGGCTAGGAAACAAGTCTCTGGGAAAATAAAGACCAAAGACTTGGACCAGTGGATCTTGGAAGACTTAAGAGACAAACGGTCAAGTCAGGGCACAGGGGCTGTGGCTGAGGTGAAGAGGCTGCACTTAGTTACTTGTGAAAGAAAAGATGATATCACAAGACAGAAAACACATTTCTTCTCACTGCCTGACTTCCATCGTTTTTTTTTTCCTGCCATACCAGTTTCATACCATTTCAGGGAGAGTTCAGTCAGAGCGAAAACTAAAGAGGAAAGAACAGGCTTGTGTGGGTTGGGGCCTGGAAGGGAAATTCACCTGTGAGCTTCACAGCGGCGCTCCTGATCATCTCCCAGCTGCTGGTGAAGAAGGTGAATGAATGGGTGTGGAGGATCCACAGAATTTCCTGGTTCTTCTTGGCCTGGAAGAAATGTGGATGAATTCAAAGACAGCTATTGGAAAGTGACCCTTGATGACATTTTTCATTCCATGTGAGCGAAATGCTAAAGGCTAGTTAACAGCCACAGCCTTACACCGAGTGACTCAAAGTTGTCTTAGAGCCATTGCAACAAAGATTTAATCAGGGAGGCATTGGAGGTTAAAGAACTAGCTTAACAGACTTAGTTCCAGGACAAGAGAAGAACTGATACTTATTGTATGTGAGGGAGAGGAGAATGTGTGAGAACACTATGGACTGTTGCATCCCAGCAAGGCTATCTTGACCGTGTTGTTGTTATTTCAACAAAACACAATGAATATAAGAGATGTGACCTGAAGAGGAGACTTCAGTCAGCTTCATGTTAGAGATTGGTACCAATTATATACATCCTCCTGAGGTTTGTCTAGACTCCTGTCTTGCTATTTCGGCAACACCATCTGCTGTACGCTTACCAGTTTCATGCAGAATTGCCTATAGAAGTCCCTGGCCCGTGGCAGGTCCTGTTCGAGGAGGTGGTCTAATATTCCATAGAGCTCCTGAAGGCCCAGGAAAGGGATACAGATGACCAAGACGTCACGGCAAGCCTAGAAAACAGAGCTCATTTGCTATCACAGCCCACAACATCAGGGTCATCTGTCATAAGGGAGAAATTGCTCACGAATACAGTGAAAGCAACAGTGGAAGGCTGTGGCTTGAAAGAAAGGGGGAAAGAGATGCCAAAATGGAGTTCTGAGTGGGAGGAGTTCTGAAGGGTGACTTCTGTCCTAGTTTCTGGTTCAGAGAGAGGCTTGTTGTGTGTCTCAGCCCTGGAGGAGAGAGAGAGAGAGAGAGAGAGAGAGAGAGAGAGAGAGAGAGAGAGAGAGAGAGAGAGAGAGAGAGAGAGAGAGAGAGAAGAGAGGGGGGAGAGGGAGAGAGGGAGGGAGAGAGAATGAGAGAGAGAATGAGATAGAGATAGATAGATGAGAGAGAGAGAGGAGGTGAAGGTGTTTGCAGGCCTACTTACAGCTCCAATCTTGGGGTTAGGATCCCAGAGGTGGAGGAGGAAGGAGATCATGCTCTTTTTCACTTCCTCAGCAAAAAATATCTTCCATCTTCTTCCTGTCAGGGAGGCTAAGTCCTCAAATAAGAAGATGGCTGTCAGTCTCACATCATCTTGTTCCTGTGGTGACAAAGGGATCTCCTCACAGGCCAGTCCCTGCTGGCACCCCTTTGGTACCCAACCCCACCTTGCCGAACACTTCAAGCAAAGGAAGGAAGGTGGGCATCTGGGCACTAGTGTATCCTTGTCGCTCTCTCTTGTGCATTCCAAGGACTCTTCATAAAAATGTACACAGCTTCCAAAAAGAAATCCTCTAGACTCAGATTTGTTTTAGAACTGAAGACTTGATTTTGGCCTTTGTGGGGAGATATGACTACAGACATAGACAAATGAGGAGAGTTGGTGGCAGGAAGCCATGGGCGATTCCCATTTGTTATAAACTTTCATAAAATGTTATGGTTGCATCATTTAACAGACAGCTGTGGGCTGTCTTATCTAAGCTGCACAAGGCTCCCTGCTCTTCTTTAAGATGCCAAACGTCTGTAAGGGCATGAAAAGCTGCTCCCGAATCCTGACATTGGGTCTCAGGCCAAATAAAAACTTGACCGGTAGAAAGATTGTCTTATGCCTGCTTGGATGTGGAACCTGTCAATAAGAAATCTGATGGCCTACAACTTAGCAAGGAAATAGAAGATATGACCTCTAGGAGGCAGAAAAGATTCTGGGATAGCATGAGCTACAGGAGGCTCCCCCCCGGGGAAGATGTGATGAGATGGACGAAGGGTACCTGATCATGTGGCAGAATGTAGATTCGAATAAATGGGATATTTATGGTTATGATCTAGTCAGAGAAGAGCCAAGCAATATGGCCTAGGCATTGGTAAATGTATTTTGAGTCTGAGTATTATTTCTTGGAGTATGGGGCTGGGAGGAAGAACTAGACCCAAACTGTACAATGCCTATTCATCCTCCTGTGAACATGTGAAGGTATGGAAAAATATTTTTTTGGTCCAGCACATTTGGAAATGATTTCAAGGAGCAGCATGTGAGAAGACTGGAAGAAAAGCCTCTGTTAGCTCATGCGTACTTTGTGGATGGGGGTTCAAAGTTACAAGACAAAGAAGCACAGGTGAGTTTTCTGTGTGGGCCAACAAACCTAGTTTAAAAATTAGGGAATAGCTGTCAAGTTCAATATTCTCAGTTTTCAGTTGAGGAAAATGGATCACCACTGAGTGAACTGATTGCTCATGGTGGCAGTGTAATAAGCAGGGGACAGGAGGGGTGTGGCATGGGGGCATAGTCACAAGAGTGTAGCACAGCCACATGGTTTTACTTCTGCCCTTCATACTGATGGGAAAGAGGAAAGTTGACTGATAACAGAATTGTATGCTTAACCTGTAGCGAAATACAGAGGGCAAAGTATTACTGAGTTAAGCACATTGTAGGACATGACACTTATAGAGGGAAATTTGCATGTCTTTACTAACATCTAGATTCTATAAAAGTTTTATTCATATATGGTGGAATTAATCCTTACTGGGACAGAAAAATGCCTAACCTAATAACCAGAAAGTATTTGTATATTTTTTCTTTTATCATAACACAGTGTAACGTTGCTTTGAAATTGTTAAGAAGACTTATAACTTACGTGGGACTCAGATCCAAGAGAAATATTATTCTTTCAACAAGATCTCAGGAATTTAACAGATTGGGCCTGAAAGTCAGACTTCAGTTAGCCCCTTGCTAAAAAGTGACATCAATTATCTGTGGAGTGAAAGGGAGACTTTTTTTTTGTCATAAAACTCTATATTGGGTGGGAGCTCAGTATGCATTTTTGAGGATAACTTGGGAATTAAACTGATGCTAGTAAATTAAGGAAAATGGTTGGCAAAAACAAGCAGAGAGCTGTTTTCACACAACAGGTCACTCTAGAATAGAAACAAAGAACAGGGTGCAAAAATACAGCGCCTGAGAATTAATGGCTGAGGGTATATATTACATATTAAATTAAAATAATAAATTAAAATTATATGTAATTAAAACCTGAAGCTAATAAATCATCAAAGTTTCAGAAAGGAAGAGAAATATTAAGATATTTGAGTAAATAAATAGGGAAATGTTGCACTTGAAAGGTAGTTTTTCTTTAAATTCTGTTTGATACTTCTCAGACCTCAATAGGAGATTTAACTAAATCAGTTTCCTATAAAATATATAATGAATAGAAAAATTAGTTTGTGATGAACAGTGGAGGGAATATATGTTTTCAGCCTGGAGGCCGGAAGATAAATAAGTAATTTAATGAAGCTTTGATGCTTGTGAAGGCAAAACTAGAGAGGGAAATTAGCAGTTCTCCAGCTCCTCAGGCAACAGGCCATGAGGAAAATGTTATAGATGATAAAAAACATTGGGTTGAAGTTGTTGTGAAACAGATTTTTACATCCACAAAAGTAAATAAACAAAAACAAATACTAAGATACAGTTCGTCAAATAAAGAAATCAGTCCACAGTTTGTACTGATACAGAATGAGTCCCCTTCGCCTAAGATTGCTTAGTGATCTTTGGCGATCAGCCAAATAAATTACTATTTATGAGCCCCATGACCCCTTCATCAGTTATCAGCCCTGTAGGTGGACCGTGAAAGCCACCACGGGCAATATGTCATCAGTGAGTGTGGCTATGTTCCAATAAAACTTTATTGACAAATGCTGGGTTTGGTTCATGAGTTTAAAAGAGTCTTTGGGAAGTGGAACAGGTCATGTCAGAGGAACTAGGAATTGTCTTGATGTCTGTATTCCAAAGCAAATGAGTTGTGAGCAATTTATTTGGGAGATACACCCAGGAAACAAACCTAGGGAATGAGAATCAGGTAGGGAGAGCCGGGCAGTGGTGGCGCACGCCTTTAATCCTGGGAGGCAGAGGCAGGCAAATTTCTGAGTTCCAGGACATCCAGGGCTACACAGAGAAACCCTGTGTCGAAAAAGAAAGAAAGAAAGAAAGAAAGAAAGAAAGAAAGAAAGAAAGAAAGAAAGAAAGAAAGAAAGAAAGGAAGGAAGGAAGGAAGGAAGGAAGGAAGAAAGACAGACAGACAGAAAGAAAGAAAGACAGACAGAAAGAAAGAGAATCAGGCAGGGAACAGAGGAAAGAATGGACCGTTTGTGGGTATGCTCCCCTCACAGGCAAGTGGTATTCAAATCTCCTGTGAAGTGAGGACGCGAGGACCCTGAGAAATTTGTTCAAGTTTCTTCCCAGGGCTAGCTTCCTCTGTAACAACTCTAGCCCACTCTGCTTAGATCAGTTGTGTTTTCTGGGCCAGAGTGCATGCTTGGGTAGAGGGATCAGGTAGAGGGACATAGGGAGTCAGCAGCCTGCATGGGAACCGTTTGCGGAGGCTCTCCGGAGTGGACACAGAGTGCTGGTGGGACACCCACCGTCTTCTCCAAGCACTACGCTGGCCGCTCACTCACTTCTTCCAGGGAACAGAGACTCCCAAATAGGCTCACTTACGTCTTCAAAGAAGGTTCTTGTTTGCAGCACTATTTCCTTGAAGTAGAAGCTGATGTCTCTGTCTGTGAGCAGTCCCAGGATCTTTTTCAGAGCTTTCAAGCTTTCACAGACGACTTCGGTGCGAGCCAGGTGGTACAGGCCTCTGATGATACATTCTAACATTATCTGCTTATGCTTCCTTACCTGCAAAGAAACAAGGTCTCTTGACAGATAAAATGATTCTGTGTGTCTCTTGAAGAGGGTGGGAACTCCCGGGTGTCAATGACGGCTAAAATTGGGCTATGAGCACATGTATTTTAACCCTAAAGCTGTTAATTAACTCTGTTTCTATGAAGCTACCAGATGGGTGTAGCTAGATTATTACCTTGAAACTCTACTTAAACAAGTCCTTTCCCCCAAGAATGCCTCTTACCTTGTGAGGAGCCCCGCTTGCTGTATTGCCTAGTCCCCGGATGGCCATTTGCCTCAGAATGGCGTTGGAATCCCGGGCATTCTGATCCATGAAAATCAGTACATCTCGAAGATTTCCATGCTTCCAAAGGATTGGCTCCTTCATGAGCTGAAACCAACAAACTCTCCCCTTTATTTAAGGGAGTCCCTTCGTTTCAGGGGGATGGCTAAAGGCATCTTAGCTACAGTTAAAGATGGCTTCTTACTGCTGTGGAGTGGAGGAAAACAGCCCTTGCAAGTGAACCAGCAAATCTTGTAGTGGCGGAGCTCCGGATGTGAGCTACCCACAGGTCAAGATAAAGAAGACCAGACTATCTAGGTAGGAGGATTTACTCAAGAAGCAGCAAAGACAGAAGTTATGCATCCCATTTCTTCCCAAGGTTGGCTAGCCTTATGCCAGGGGAAGGGCTAATGACCTGCTGATTTTGCATTTTGCCCCCCCCCTCCTCACATTTATTATTGTCCCTTCTCTGACCTGGAAGTTTGGTTTTCACAGAAGAGGCAGGAGACGGTTGTGAGAAGGATTTTCTTTCTCTTTCACCAGGCTGCTTTGAGCCCCTTCGAAATGGGTCCCCTCACCACTAAAACTCCCTTTAAAGGGCCCCTTCTATAGCTCCACGTCTCACTAAGCGACATGTCCTACGTGAGCAATGTAGTAGCAGGGGGACTAGTGAGCAGGCTCTGCTGAGTGTTTTTCCTTGCCTCAGAGAAGAATGCCATGCCTGTTATCCGGTAGTTCTCAGAGGAGGAGGTGAGAGACGAGAGTAGGTGTCCCATGATATCCAGTATGACACCATGTTGCCAGACCGCCATGCTCCTGGAAAACACACATGTTAAAAGGGACTTAATTGAACTTCTTAACCTGTGGGTTGCAACGCCTTTGGCAAACCCCTGTCTCGGAAAATATCTACATTACGATTTGCAACAGTATCAAAATTATAGTTATGAAGATGCGACAAAAAAATAATTTTACGGGTGGGAGGGTCCACACAGCACGAGGAGCTGTGTTCAAGGGTGGCCGCAGGCAGTAGGGGGGTTGAGAACCGCGCTGGAATAAGCCGTAGCGCATTTGCAGGATTTTCAAGCCAATACTTAACCTCTGAACAGAAATATTAGATGAAAGCCAGCCAAGCCTTACCTTTTAAGACGACCCATCCAAAAAGTAGCAAATTTAATTTAGTTTATTTAAATTAGTTCACTTGAATCATTTTTGTTTGTTTGTTTGTTTGTTTTCCTTTGTGAGAAGCGGTAAGTTTGGAGCCCAAACTGCCACACGGCTCCCTCTTTCCCAAGGGGAATCTTTTTCCCGTTGTGTTGGCTTGATTGCTAGCGGTGGCTGTACTGCATCTTCACTCTGCTCTTTACGCTCTTTGGCATCCGTCCCGGATCACCCGCACATACCTGGCCAGTGCACAGACGCCTATGTGATGGGTATCGGGATTGCTCAGGAGGGTCCACAAATTGTCGCCTTCATCCGATTCTTTCGCAAGGCCTTCTTTCATGGCTTGGGCTTGCAGGCATTTCAGAGTTGCAGTTGAGAGTCTAGAAGAGACAACGGAAGCCATAGAAGTAAACAAACCCTCCATGAGAAGTTGTGAATTCTCAAGGTGACTCTCCCTAAGCCTTGTAAGCCTCTCCCAACTGTAGGATGTTGTGCAAGACAAACAAAAGACAGCCCCATCCTCACAGTTCAGTCTTGGGGGTCAAAGGAGACAAAAGGCATGCGAGGCAATAGATAATGACATGAAGCCTCGACAACTGCCCATAGGGAAAAACAAATGATTAAAACACTCCTATAGCTGGGCTGTGGTGGCGCACGCCTGTAATCCCAGCACTCTGGGAGGCAGAGGCAGGCGGATTTCTGAGTTGGAGGCCAGCCTGGTCTACAGAGTGAGTTCCAGGACAGCCAGGGCTTTATAGAGAAACCCTGTCTCAAAAAAACCAAAGCCAAAAACCAAAAAAGAAAACAAACAAACAAACAAACAAACAAAAAACCAAAAAAACCAAACCAAACAAAAACAAACAAAAAACAAAAACAAACAAACCTCCTGTAAATGGAAACTGAAAAATAGTCTAGTTTACTGGATCTTTGAACTGTGCACCCATGAGTTGCTAGGATGTGGCTGCTATTGTCTGTGCATGCACACAGGCATGTTTGCACTCAGGTACGGCCCTTTATGCTGCTGCCAGTTTGGTGAAGTGCCATGCACTGCAGCACACATGCAGTCTAAATGCCGTTTAAAATGCCTTTTAAAAGGTTGCATTATGATTTGACGTTGGAATGAGAGGCTGTGCAGAAGGTCAGGGAAACAATGACATGATGGAAGGTAAGAATCTGTACCCACAATTCTCATTCAACTCAATTCATTCGCATTCAAATTCAATTCTTTATATTCAAATTATTCACACTCAATTTATATATATTCAAATTCAATACAATTTATATTCTCGATGAGCACAAAACATTTCAAAATATAGGAAATATAAGTCAGTCAGTATTGGCCCACACATGGCTTTAACCCCATCGCTCAGGGGGCAGAGGCATGTGCATTTCTGAGTTCGAGGCCAGCGTGGTCTAGATAGACAGTAAGTTCCAGGACAGCCAGAGCTACACAAAAAAATCCCGTCTCAAAAAACAAAAATAATGAATTTCATGTTTTTTTTTTAAATGGATTTTTGGTTTTATTTTGTCTACTTTTTCTTTTGGTCTTATTTTTGTTTTCATTTTCATTTTTGGTCAGTGTGTATGTGTGTGTGTGTGTGTGTGTGTGTGTGTGTGTGTGTATGTGTGTGTGTGTGTATCTGTGTGTGTGTGTGTGTGTCTGTAGGTTGAGAGGGTCTGGGAGGAGTTGGAGGAAGAAAATCATGGTAAAAATGTCTTAAAAAATTTTAAATAAAATGATTTTTAAATGAAAGAAAAGAAAGCACTGATCTATGGTTTAATGGAAGGTTTTACTTTATAGGGATGAATATTGCTGTTTTCAGTTGCTAAAGCCTTAGATTAGATGGAATATAGTTTTCTTTTTCTGTAGCCTTCCATATCACAGATTTCCAGCTTTCCTAGAAAGATCCCCACAAGGGTAACCATTTGCCTTTTAAGGAAGAAAGCATAGCCCTTGCTTCTAATGTGACCATGCTAGGCAGACACCTTGGATATTGCCTCAGGAAAACCAACCACCGGCCTGGCGTCATGGTTAAAGGATGCCAAAGCCTCGCCTGTTCCATCCGGCTTCCTTCGGTTCGGGTGTGATACCAGGGCAGGAGGCACAGACTGTGAGTTGCACAGCTCCCCTTTGGGAGTATGAGACCAGAACCGTCATCTTTCCCTGAGGGGCCGCTTACCTGCAGGGGTCTGGGAACTGCTGCCTTTCGCCGAGCTGCATTACACGTCGCCGTTGACTAAGGGTAGAAGCTGGCATTTTCTGGCCCAGGGAGCAGCTGACCAGCTTCAGGAGGAGGGTGAACAGCTCTGGATACAAGTGAGTGATACGCACCCCTGTTAAGATCACTTCATACATAGCACAGGCCACCTGAGGGAAGAAAGGACCTCTCCATCAAGTCAAGCACTTTCCCTTCTTCCAAGGCCATTTTTTTTCCCACTAGGTTGCTACAGACTTTCTCTCAGGGACTATTTTCTAATCTAAGCATGTCCATGGTAAAACACACACACAAAAGGGACCATAAACTGGTCTCTAAACTAGTGTCGTGACTTAGGGTAGACACACTGCAGAGTGTGACATGTTTTCCAGCAGAGGGGATTTTCAACAACAAACAAAACGAAATTACCAACCATGATCCTGTGGCTATATTGAAGACGACTCTTTGGAAATGTATTTTCTTGGGGGCTGGTGAGAAGTTTGCTTCCAAAAATGACCAGCCACAGACAACACTGCTGCCACACTTGTTCAATATGAACTAGACCATAGTTAAAGTTAGGTGTTTTAGAAATGTGGTTAATGCTACCTTACCTGGGAGCAGGTGGGAGCAGGCCACAGAGGTGATAGGAGACAGAGGCAAGAGATCAAACGTTCAACTCACCGAGATGGCGTCTGTCCCGGCTATATCATCCTCTAACCGGCCTTCCAGTTTCCTTATCAGGGCTCTCATGAGTTTGCTGCTGGAGGCTGGGTTTTCAGCCAGTGCTTTCCACAATGTCTTTGTGTCCCTAGGGTGACAAGCCGGGAAGTCGACAGGTAAGGGACAATTGACCGGATGGTGAGCTTTCTTCTATCGGACTTACTTTATGACCACATTATGATGGTAATCACACATGCAAAGGCAGATAGACATGTCAAGAGGCAGTTACGATGGTTTGGTTAGCAGCCCAGCATCTTAGGCCTGGAGAGGCATGTAAGTGTCCAAGCAGATGGAAACCTCTCACACTGGTACATTCTACACAACCAGAAAGAGTAGGAATACTCCCTTTCAGTATTTACTTATTATAAACGTGATGCATTTATTTATATTTTAAGAGGAGAGCTCTTTCGCATTCAATAAAATACTTGGAAAACTATCACTTGTGGTTCAAACATCAATTTTAAAATTGTTGTTCAGGTGAGATGTTTTCAACCTTTGCCATCTTTCAAACAATGCATCCTTCCCGGTGCCTTGTTAGATGGTCTTTTTTGGGGGAAGGGGCCAGATACAGTAAGACTCTACCTGTCAAAGGGCAGAGGCTTCTGTAGCAGGTTGTTAACAACAGCGTCCATGTGAAAGCTGGCAATCTGGGAGATGGCTTCTAGCATAAACTGAAAACTTTCCTCCTTCTGTCTGAGCACAGGCATGTGATGGTAAATGGTGCTTAGGATCTCCAGAAGCTAAGAAAAAAAACCATTAAGTGGCCCCTCTCTCTCTCTTCTCCCTCTCTCTCCCTCTCCCTTTCCCTCCCTCCCTCCCTCCCTCCCCCTCTCTCCACGAATGGCAAGAAAGAATGGCACACTGCGGTGGGTGATTGATAAATTGCCAATAACATTAAAGGCGGTGACTGGTTTTTCCTAACAACTCATTTCTCAGTCAGTATTGCTGGTGAACTGGGTATCCGTTGTGAACACTAGAGAAAGGGAACACCGTGTTGGGCTACACGGAAGAGATGAAGCCAGCTCCAGAGGGCGAGGAAGGCAGTCAGTTTTCTGAATTTGGATGCTGACCAGCGACAGTGTGGAATACCTTTATCTACATTCAGATTTTCAATATGGATAAGGCCATGTAACTATGCAATGATTCTTTGGCTCCACTAGAAGTTTCCTTTTCTTGTTTTGTATAGATATTTAAATTAAATTTAATTATTAGAATATTGTTTTTATCATAAGTGTAACATTTTCTTCATCATTCAAAAAGTATTACAGGTATCCCTTACAATGATTATCTCAAAGTCCCAGTTCAATGCTAATTGGGGACAGTTCAATTCCCTTTTCAAAATCTTTACCACATTCTGTGAACCAATCACCTTATGCCAATCACACACAAACACACAACTATCCTGTATTTATCAACCATTATTTTCTCACATTTAGCCTCACGCCCAACATATAGTTTGCCAAGTTTTTAAAAAGAAACTTACTATAAAGTAAGTAGGCAGGACTACTTTCTAATAACCTTACTCAGTGCTGTGTAGTTGAGAATTGTGACAAAGGGGTATGGGATAAGAACCGCATTCCTTC
Organism: Apodemus sylvaticus; assembly: GCF_947179515.1. NCBI lineage: Eukaryota > Metazoa > Chordata > Mammalia > Rodentia > Muridae > Apodemus > Apodemus sylvaticus. The sequence goes on from NC_067487.1 coordinate 38,408,592, forward strand.
TGAGATGCTCCCACTCCATTTTGTTTTCTTGTGTGCTTCTTAATCTTGGAGTAGTGCGTGTTCTGTCTTTGACTTGAGGAGTCAGGATGATAGAGTGTTCCCATTTGGAGCACTTAACAGAGATTCCTGCATTTAACTTCTGCACTTTCTGCCTAAGTTCCCAGCTGTGACACAGGACAGAGCTCTTTCCCCAACTCTCTGTCAACCTCCTTACAAGATAACACACTCTTATGGGGTGTGAAAGAGCAATAGTGAATTGAATGGAGACCCTCCCAGGGCTTGGTGGCCATCTTAGAAGCATGCACCTACCTGTTCTCAGCCCCACGAATCTACTAATCTAATTTCCCAAGGCTAGAGCTGTTTTCCTTTTTCCAGACAGAGTAGGGACCATTTTGAGTGTGTGTGTGTGTGTGTGTGTGTGTGTGTGTGTGTGTATGTTTGTTTGTGAAGTTCATAATGATGGCCTTGAACTTCTGAATCTTCTGCCTTCATCCCCCAACTGCTATTGTGTTTTGAAAGTTGGTGTAATCAGAGATTTAGCCAGGCCATTCAACCTTGTTAACATAAAGGTTGTAACTCTGCTGAGGCCCCTAAAGCTCCTGCTTGCTTCCTATTAGACTCTAATAATTGAGAAGGAACAGAATGGAAATCCGTCTTGGCGTTTCAGAGGTGCTACAGTCTTGCTCTGTGACAGGGCTGGTTGTCAGTTTACCTGATCTTCCAGCAAAGCGCCATGCTCCTTCAGGGCAGCTAACATCCATATGCCACAAGCTCTTGTGCACATGGGGTTGAGAGTTTCCAGGCCATCCAGGATTTCCTCCAAGAATGCCTGAATTTCTTCATTGGGGATGAATTTGCAGACAATCTGAGGATACAGCCAAACATGCATTATCACATACCTTACCCTACATACCTAAACCTGTGGCTGGGGTATGTTTTAGGGTAACAGAAAACCACTGTGCTTTCCAAATGGTTAGCATATGACTGAAGTCACTGAAGCCACAGAGACCAGAGAAAATAAGACCTCATCTGACTTCTTGTCTCTAAGTAAACTCTACCTGGGGTGGCCTCTTTTGTCATTTTATGTTTATTGGCTCTCAAGCCTGCTGTGGCAATTTCTTCTCCAAATCCAAGGTTATAGCATATTGCAGAATGGAAAGCAGTGGAATGAATATACATACATACATACATACATACATATATATATATATATTAACACACACACATATATAATCTTCACATACATTTTATATATTATAGAAATGTTTCAAGTTCATGAGAAGTTGTCACATATACTGCGAGCCATGATGAATAACCAAGTGACTGGCAGTAAATCCATTCTTCATTATTAAGATCAGTAAATAAGGTCAAGGAAATAAAAATGGCAGTTTTGGTCTCTAGGTATGAGAAGTTCAGAATGTTTGATTGATAGCAGTGTGTGGATGTGAATGTCTATGTCTGAATATAAAGCTAATGACTGAGGGTAGGCAGCCAGGTGGAGGTTGGCAGGTTAAATGAGCACCTAGGGACATCATCTTGGGCTTTTAACTCTTTTGAGTTGGCTGTACTTTATTAACACCAGACCATGCCCACACACAACCGTCTCCCCTCGGTGCTAAGTGCTCTAACGATGTTTCGTTGAGAAGATAATGAACTGTTCTTTTTGTCTTTTTTCCATGAATAGTTGCTCATGAAGGTCAGGCTGCGAGTTGTCCACTTCCAAGAGAAACTGTTCGGGCTTCTGTGATAGGCCACTAGCTGACATCTCTTCCCCATCCTCGTCAGCTTCTCCTCTCTGCTGACACTGCCACCTTGACCCCAATTCTCTCCCCTAACAGCTGGATTCTTGGGGTTCCCTTCAAATCGTCTTTGGTAATTTTGCTCTTACTTTCCCTCACCCCCTCACTCTCCCGATAGCAACTCCTGACCTCTCAGATCTTAGACCCACCATGATAAATGCACCCTGTCAGGATGCTTCCCTCTACCCTGTGGACATGCTGTCACACCCTGCTGACTTTACTGGAGCCTCTTTCCCTCCAGATGCTCACCTCTAACCTATTCATTACCCCCTTACTTGATTTCCTTGTGTTCAATTATTATTACTTGATGTTTTATTTCTTTTCTCAGACTTCCTTGACTGGGATGCAATGTAACTTTGGTTTCTTATTTATTAGTGCCTAGAGTTGGTCTTGACATATGCTGTGTGTTCAGGAGACAGTAAGTGAATGAAGACAGGATTGAATAAAAGGTAGAATTGATCAATCAGTCCTCACAGTAACTAAGCAATAAGTTGTAACCTTTCATAGTCTGAAGAAGATGAAAGTGCTTTAGGCAGTGTATAGAGGGTGCATTTGATTGGCTGGAAAACACCTTCACTGTCCATTTTACTCCAGGGCCTTCACTTTCGGAGGCCGATTGCTTCAGAATGTTTCCCATATGGCCTCGTTAATCACAGCAGAGGGCTTGGAACATGTCCTCAAAGTCAGTAAGTAAGCTTAGTAATGGGCAGAACAGAAGGTCTCTCTGAAAGACTCCTTTGGACATCTAAATCACTGCCTTGCTGTTCTCATGACGGGGAGGCCACAGCTTACTCATTTGGAAATTAAGCCGGTAATATGTTTACAGGGCTAGTCTTTCCCAGTCATTACCTTAGCTATTTTAGAGGATATCTTGATCTGGAGCTGTTCATCCTCAGAGTCCAGCCCTTCCTGCAAACCTTGTAGTCTGTCCACCTCCTGGCAAATGCCTGTAGTTAGTGAAGGGAGAAAGACAGGGTTTCAAAAAAATCCCAATGGAGTTGAAAAGTCTGGCGCTGTCTTTTGATGTGACAGTAATTTAACTCTCGGATGCTTTTTTTTTTTTTTTTTTTTTTTTTTTTTGGCTAAACATTAGAAAAGTCTGCCTGATGGGCTGGTGACCATAAAAAAAAGTTTCTACAGGTAGCTCTACGCTAAATACTCTGCACCCAGTGATCTCAATTTCCACCCATAGAGGTTATCTGAGGTTTGTTCTCTGCTCCTGTTTCTGTTTTTTGCAAGTGAAGCAGCGCTGGCAGAGAGGTGTGAAGTCATTTGCCTGAGGTCACACAGTTAACTAAAGATAGGGCTGCCTGATTTGAACCCATGTTTGTCTGCCGCCAATTAGTAACTGCTATTTCTACTATTCTTTTTGAAGTTTCATTCTGTGGTCAATTACCTTGAGAAAAATTAAAAGGAAACAATTTTAATATAACATTCATCAGTAGCTGCATAATTCATTATTGGTAAGACTTTATTAATAGGTCTGAACAGTAATGACTTCTTGTCATGTGAGCGTGCATTAACTGTAGAACTAAACTTTGGGCCATTTTTTTTTTTTGGAGGCAGCCTAGCCCAGTGGAACAGACATGGACTTAGAATCAGCTGTAGCACAGCCAGGGTGGTACACACCCTTAATCCCATCATCCAAGAATCAGAGGCATATGGAACACCAAGAACTAGAGGCCAGTCTGATCTACAAAGTGAATGAATTACAAGCCAGGTAAGGCTACAATGTGGAGAGACCCCATTCATTTTTTTTTTTAATTTTGTTTCCTTTCCTTTCCTATTTTTACTAAAAAAGCAAATAATCAAATATACTTAGCCATAAATCCCTACTTTATTACTTTTAGTGGTGTAAGTACTGTTCTATTTCTCAATATCTAATTTCCTGTCTTAAAATGTATTGAGTATTTATGGGTACTTAAGTGTCACACAAGGTACTTGTACCTGGCTTATGTTTAATACTACACATACTTTTCCCTGTCTCTGTGTTGCTTATTTGATCAACCAAAGCAAAATGGTGATGATGTAATTAATTACTAATGATAGGGCTGTCTGAATTTGAACCTGTGCCTGTCTGACGTGACTGTCTAGATAGCTGGCTTGCTTCCTATCTTTTCCTTTCCTTTTGTGTGTGTATCTGTGTGTGTATGAGTGTGTGTTTGTGTGTCTGTGAGTGTGTCTATGTGTGTGTGTGTATCTGTGAGTGTGTGTCTATGTGTGTTATGAGGTGTCTGTGTGAGTATGAGGTATGTATATCTGTGAGTGTGTGTATGTCTGTGTCTGTGGGTATATGAGTGTCTGTGTGTCTATGTCTGTGTGTGTATGAGTGTGTCTGTGAATGTCTGTCTATGTTATGAGGTGTCTATGTGTGTATGGGTGTGTGTATCTGTGTCTGTGTGTATGTGTATCTGAGTGTGTGTCTGCCTCAGTGTGTTATGAGGTGTCTGTGTGTGTATAAGTGTGTCTATGAGTGTGTGTATCTGTGTGTGTATCTGTGTGCATGAGTGTGTGTCTGCCTCTGTGTGTTATGAGGTGTCTGTGTGTGTGAGTGTGCGTGTCTATGAGTGTCTGTGTGTATCTGTGTCTCTTGTGTGTATGAGGTGTCTGTGTGCCTATGAGTATGTGTGTATCTGTGAGTGTGTGTCTGTGTGTGTATGAGTGTGTCTGTGTGTGTGTGTGTACACCACAGTGCCGGGTGTTCTCCTCTCACACTCACCGCTTTCTTCCTCTTTCTGGACCCAGAGCTGGACATGAGACCTCCAGAGACCCTCCTGTCTCGTCTCTGTGCACTGCTGGGGTTCAGGTTATGTGACCGTGCGCAGCTTTTGATGTGGGTATTGGGGATTTGAACTCGGGTTCTCATTCTTGTGCAGTAAGTGCTCTTACCCCCTGAGCCAGTTCCCAGGCCCTCCATGCAGTACCCAAGGCTACACTTGATCTCTGTGGTGCTGTTTCCTACAGTGAAGAGCTGCTGCTGGTGATGCATTCGCTCAGTTAACCTTAACTAGAGGTCACAGTTGAGAACAAAGTTTTAAACTCTTTTAAAAAGAATTCTTATTCTTTTTTTTTATGTTCATGGTTGTTTTTCCTGCATGATGTCAGTATGCCTGGTTCCATGGACACCAGAAGCCGACACTGGATCCTCTGGAACTGGGAGTTACAGATGGTTTTGCACTATCACATGAATGCTGGGAATTGAACCGAGGTCATCTGGAAGAGCATCGAATGCTCTTAACTGCAGAGCCCCAAATTCTTCTTTTAAAGTACAGACAGTTATTCACACATAACTGAAACACTAAGGGTGGGAAACTCCTTGTCTCCAATCTGGAAACAAGACATCCACAGAATGCTCTCTTAGGGAATTCTGAAAAAGTTATGCAGCATCTTAGTAATTGTGTAATTTTCTCTTGGAGCAAAATATGAGTGATGTAGAGATACTGCTAATATGTTCAACTTCTCTGTGATTTAAACCAGAGACATTCAAAACATTTTGACCTACTTTAAGAAATCATTCCAAAAAAAAAAAAAAAAAAAGGTCTCTCAGGAAACCAACCAAACAAGATGTAAAAAAACTAGGTAGAACTACATCATAGCATCATAGCTGGACGAGATAAGCCAGGAGGAGGAAAAGGGTTCCAAGTTGGGGGGGGGGCATGGGAGAAGTGGAGGGAGGGGCAACTGGAGTAAAGACATAATGTAGAAGAGGTAAAAAAACAACATGGAAGCTGCTTATCTGTATTCAAAAAGGAAATCATTGTAATGCTTTAAAAATTATTTTTTAATTTTTTTTAAAAGCTGGGTGTGGCGAGATACATCTTTAATTCCAGCCCTCAGCAGGTAGAGGCAGGTAAGTAGATCTCTGTGAGTCCCAGGTCAGATTGGTTTAAGTAGTAAGTTCCAGGCCAGCCAGAGCAGCACAGGGGAAAAAAATAATCCCAGTGGGGCGCTGTACACCTTTAGTCCCAGCACTTGGGAGGCAGAGGCAGATGGGTCTTGTTTGTTCTCTGCCTTTCTCTCACCTTTTGCACAGAGCAGACCGATGGTGGAGCTGGTTGCCGCCTGACGGATGGTGGCCAGGGTGTCACAGGAGTGCGGAGCCAGGAGGCCTAGGAGTGACCCGATTCTGAAGTTCTGTGGCGCCTGGAGAATAAAGGAGACACCCGTGTGAGGGGGTGGCTTAATGGTACAACAGGGTGGGTAATACGTCCATTTTTTCCCCCTCTGCAGGCTCTTAGGATGAAATTCAATCGGGAACACCTAAAAAGGTACCTGATTTCTTATGGACCGTGGAAGACTGAGCGAGCATTTGCGCAAAGTAGCTGCAGCGCTTGCTCGGCTCTGGAAATGCGGGCCACCACCTATGGCTTTGCTGTACCCTTTCTCCTGAGACCTGAGAGCTACTAGACAAGAGTCTCAGACGTCCCCACGGCCCACTAGCAATGCCCTCTCTGCTTAAGGGAGCACTTGCCTCAACGTCTTTCGTTAGGATTTGAGAGGTGACGTGGAACGCTCTTTCTCTCTCCCACTCTTTCTGGGAAACAAGCCACATCCGGAGAAGCTGTTGGGCAGAGATGGAATGTCTTTGCTTAGTATTCTTCATTTGCATTTGATATTTTTTTCTTCCCTTCTCCCTCAATTTCCACCTTTCTCGGCTTCTTCTATAATGGGTGGGGTAAATGGATCATGCTGGGTGGGTGGGGCTCGTCACTGTGTCTAACCTGCAGACGGGTCGGGGAGTTGGGCAGCCAGTGTGAGTGGTGCCCCCACTCACGTTAAACATTTCTTCACAGTTCTGTGCGTCAGTGTCATCCCATATCATGGACCTCAGGAGTTTCCCTAGAGCATCTATAGACCGGTCGTAGAGAAACTGAAATCAAGTGTGACTGTTAGTCTCAGGCTGCAGTGGAAAATATCCCCACGGGAGCTTTTGCTTTCCTCTCAGGCCCCGGTCACGTACGTTAATGCGTTCCTTGTCCTTGTCCGTTTCGCCCTGATTTTTAAGTTTTTCCAGAGGTGGAAGGGGCAGCAGCCTCCGAATGTTCTCTTCAAGAATATTCAGGTGGTCGTTTAGGGAGAGCGGAGGTTTCAGTTTGCTGAAATGAGAACCACATGGAGCAAAGGGCAGAATTACAAACAGACCAGTCAGGAGAGTGCCGAAGATCTGTCTAGAGAAAGCCGAGCAGGTGACAAATAGGTCACACTTTCTGAAATATGTTTGAGATATTGAGAGAAGTGACGATAGTAAGACAGATAAAGGGGATCAATTGCTCTTTGGGCTATTGGTAAGATGTTAAGCACTATTAAAGCTCTGTTAATATCTGTTAAAATCACTATTGATAAGATCTGTGGGCATTTCCAGTAAAATGTAAAGGGCATTTCCGGTTTAAGAAGAAGCAAAGATTCCCTTCTTCCTCCCACCTCCCTCCTCCGTTCCCAGCATCCAAACATTTACTATTAAACATCACAACAAAACTTGACATGTCTTGGGAAAAAAAAAAACAAATGTTAGTTCGACATAAGAAGCCCATTCATTAAAATTTGGAAAAATGTCAATCAGGACAACAAGGCACACGTCAGAGCTTCCACCCTAGGAACATAAATTAGAGATGAAGATGATGTTAGAAGAATGCCGCCAGCAAGGTGCTCAGAGAGGAGTGTGAATCGTACTGAGCCGAGAGGACTACCGTTCTCTCACTGTCATTGTCCGACTATTCTCTTAAAATCAACAAGCTAGTGTAAAACTCGTGTGCAATGAACTGCATCTACCCGAGGTCTTCACTTCAATAGCTTTTGATGTTGTAGACACAAATGGAAGCAGTGTGGTGACCGACACAACATTTCTAGCATCCCCCGATTTTCTCTCTGCCAGTTTCCAGGTTATCTCTTTCTCCCGCTTTTTTTTCTCCCATACAATCAATAGCCTTTTGTGTATGATTAGAGAATAGTCTAATTCTATACAAACTGGGTGTTGCCATTGGCCACTGCAGTTGTTACTGTGAATTGAGATGTCATGGAAGTGTAGCACATACTGAATTTTAAGAATTTTGAATGAGAGACAATATGGATTAAAAAAGACTGGACACATGACGAAATGATAATGTACTGGACATATAGGGTAGACTAAAACAAAACATGCAAAACACGCTATTAGGCATTCTTCTTCTTGGTCCTGATCCTGGAAAGGATTGATCTAGCATTGGAGGGGAATATAAGGACAGAGAAAAAAAGAAGGGAGGTGATTGGAGAATGGATGGAGAGAAGGAGGTTTATGGGACATATGGGGAGGGGGGTTCTGGGAAAGGGGAAATCATTTGGTATGTAAACAAAGAATATAGAAAATAAAAATATATAAAAAAAGAATTCTTCTTCTTTTTTAGAGCTGGGTAACCTAACTCAAGGCTTTGCCCATGCTCTATAAGCACTCTATCAGTGTATTCAATGTACTAATTCTACCCAGCTCTTACTAATGTGAAAACTTGTTGCAAAGTTGCAGTAATCAAAATAGTGCATGGACTCCTAGGACAGAATAGAGAGCCTAGAAATAAACCCTCAAATGATATAATGACTGATCTTTGATGAAGATGCCAAGACCATTCAGCGTGGGGTAATAAGGATGATGTTTTATTTTCTTCAGATACGTTTACTGTGTGCATTTTAGAAGCATACTACATGACATATCAATTATATTATTTATTTATACTTATACAATATCATAATTGTACGATATTATATATATATCTACCATAGAGAAACAAATTAACTTATATAAAGGTCATATAGCCTCCTCCCTTCCCACTGTGGGAGGATCAGCTATAATTTACTCATGCAGCTGAAATCTTGAATTAGCACGCCATTTGGAAGCACAGCTGCTAATGCTACACATTGTCTTCAGATTTATTCATTGTACCGAATACTACTCTATATTCTTTGATTGACATTTTCTTATTCTCCTTGGCCCTGCATTTAGTAACCATTGTTTAATTGTCCATTTCTTTTCTATTGAACTTTTAATTTATATTTTCCATATAAGGAAGAACCAATAGCAATTTTTCTTTCCATGCCTGGATTAGTTTATTTGGTATAATGTTTTCTGGGTGGACGTATTCTAATTTTAAGGCCAAGTAATATTCTACTGTGTATATGCTCCCTACAATCGTTTATATCCTGGTGTATTTATGGATGCTTAGGTTGCTTTCTTACTATCGCTTTTATGAGAGACCCCCCCCCCCAATGAACACTGGCATTAGATGTTTCACACGATGTTTCATGTTCCTTGGGTATCTACCCACAATATGGATTGCAAGGTTGCATGGTAATTCTGTTTTCAATTTCTGTCAAAACTTCCATACTGTTTCCCACAATGTACCAACATCCATGCCCAAAGTCATTGTACAGGATTCTCCATCACCCCCACCCCCACCAACACATGTTTTTTTTGAGCTAACAGAGATCTAACAGGCTTTGATTTTCATTTCCTTGATGACTACAGATCTTAAGTATCTTTATATATAAACTGTCATGCAAATTAATAAATAAAATGTCATTGTTGATGGCTCGATAATAATGTGGGAATTCATAACAGGAAGTGAGAAGAATCAGCATAAAAGGTCTCATGCAAGCAGGATCTCAGGTCTGTGAAGAAAGTGAGGACCAGAGATAAGGGTGCAAGTGATGTTGACAAATACATCAACAAGGGCAGTATCGGTGAGCTTTCTTATTTTTAACTTTACTCTACAAATTTTAACAGCCAGGGATATAATTCCTTAGCCACAGTGGGGAATATGACTCTAAAAAAACGTGCACAGGTGCTGAGGTGGGCTGAGACAGATAGATTAGTGTTCTGGTGAGCAGAGAAAGGGTCCCATGGGCTAGTCAGTCTATCAGGAACTGTGAAGTCCAGGATCAGTGAGAGATGTGGTATAAAAATGGGCTGGAGAACAACTAAGGAAGACCCTCCATGTCCACCTCTGGCACATGCACATACATAGGCATGTGTGCACATAACACACACACACACACACACACACACACACACACACACATACTTGCACTAAGAACAACAAAGGTGTCTTCTACCTTAGGTATCTGATGGCAATTAGGACTTTCCACCGAATAGGACTGGCCAAGGTATTCAGGGGTTCATCCTTTATCAAGTCCTGTAACACATACACAGGCAATGAGGCAAAATATTTCAAAAAGGCTTGGGTCTTTGCCTTGCATCAGAAGGATGCGAGACATGTGTTTCCATGATGGCGGTGATGAACGCCATTGCTTTTGCATGGAACACTTGGGGACCCCATTTCTTCCTTCTTGGGCACGAACCAGCATGAAACCGATCAACATCTCCTTGTAGGTGAACTGGAACTTCTGGTCCTCAGCATCTTGGACAGCGATGCCAACCTCAGTGATGCTTCTGGTGAAACTCATTTGCAGATCCATGTCCTGAAGCAAATGAGCCCCAGTAAAAGTCAAGGTCTTAGGCACCAGGCCTGGGTCTACAAACATGTGACCCACGGGTGACATATTTGCTCCCTTATCCATCTCCACTCTTCACCTAGGGTCTGAACGGCAGGAAAGTTAGGATATGAAGGTCAATCTCTTCCCACATACACTGGAGTTTCTCTAGAGTGGTGCTGTTCAAACTTTTTTTTTCTAACCATAAACCACAGAAGGAAATAACATAATTAAGACTTACTTGCACAAACAAAATCTAAGCGATACTGAAATAAATATCTAATAATTCTATTGTTATGTGCATCATATTGTTTATCCTTTAGTTTTCCTGTTTATGACTTACTAACTTGATGTCATGGCCCGCTTGAGGTGTGTGGAGGAGGGTATTCCCGACCTGCAGTTTGAAAGTGCTGCAACGGTTTCTACTTCTAAACTATCTGGAGCCTTAATATAGATTTTTGTTCTTAGATTAGACTTAGGGGGTGTGGTTTCAGATTGGGTTAGTGAGTTGCATGTTCAGATCTTCTCAAAAGAAGCAGATCAAGAGGTTATCTACACTAGACATGCTTCCCAGGGACAAGTGTACTCAATGCATTTCTTTCTGTCTTGTCTGTATCTGTTTGTCTGTCTGTGTCTGCCTGCCTATCTATCTATCTATCTATCTATCTATCTATCTATCTATCTATCTATCTATCATCTATCTGTCATCTCCTACCTTATTTATGACAGACACGCCCAGAACCTGCAAAATTAAAGACAAAAGCAGACACGGAGTTAGCAACAATCATAGACACTTCCAATCCCCAAAGACACAGCTCTTACGCTGAGGCACAGCCTCAAGGGGAGTCTTGTCTCACTGGTAGGCACAATAGGAGCAGCAACAGCAAGAAGGGTGAAGATGGGTTTCTCAAGCTCAAAAGGCTCTACATTTGGCAGGAGGACAGGCAATAAGGTTCCTGGAATAAATCATGGGCAAAGCTATAAAATGGAAAGCCACAGTGTGGCTGATGGTAGAACTGGACTAACAGTCAGATCTATGGTCAAACTTGTGCTGGGAAGTCTGACTCTGTTGGTGGGACTGGTGCATTCGTGATACCTTTAGAACGAGGCAGTTTCTGTTGCTTTTTTTTTTCTTCAGAGATTGGAAAGGTGTGCAGCTGACCCAAGCTCTGACAGAATATGCAGGGTCCTCACATGCACACAGCAACCAGTGAGCTCATTAACAGTGTGCTGGGAGCCTTGCTGTCTGAATCTTGTGTTGCAACTGTCCACTGGCCTTGAGACAGCTGTCCCTCCATCATCTCATAACTAACGTTAATACTGAATTCAGGCAAAAAGATACCCACACAAACATAAAAATGACATCAAAAATAACAGGAAGCAATAATCACTATTCCCTAATATCTCTGAACAACAATGGACTCAACTCCCCAATAAAAAGACATAGACTAATGAAATATTTCTCATGTAAATCTTCAACTTTTTCAGAAAATGTTTGTAATTCACCTTTTAATTAATTTAGTAATTTTTTAAATCTCTACCGAAACTTTGTAATTTTATGAGGTCCCATTTGTAAATTCTTGATCTTAAAGCATAAGCTATTGGTGATCTGTTCAGGAACTTTTCCCCTGTGCCCAAAGTTTCTGTAAGGCAAAGGACACCGTTAAAAGGACAAAACGGCAACCATCAAATTGGGAAAGGATATTCACCAACCCCACATCTGGTAGAGGGCTAATATCCAATATATACAAAGAACTCAAGAAGTTAGACCCCAGGGAACCAAATAACCCTATTAAAAATGGGGTACAGATCTTAACAAAGACCCCAGGGAACTAAATAACCCTATTAAAAATGGGGTACAGATCTAAACAAAGAATTTTCACCTGAAGAAATTCGGATGGCCAAGAGGCACCTTAAGAAGTGCTCAACATCATTAGTGATTAGGGAAATGCAGATCAAAACAACCCTGAGATTTCACCTTACACCAGTCAGAATGGCTAAGGTCAAAAACTCAGGAGACAGCAGGTGTTGGCGAGGATGTGGAGAAAGAGGAACACTCCTCCACTGCTGGTGGGGCTATAAGATGGTACAACCACTGTGGAAATCAGTCTGGAGGTTCCTCAGAAAACTGGACATGAGACTTCCAGAGGACCCTGCTATACCTCTCCTGGGCATATACCCAAAGGATTCCCAGGCATGCAATAAAGACACATGCTCCATTATGTTCATAGCATCCTTATTTATAATAGCCAGAAGCTGGAAAGAACCCAGATGCCCCTCAAAGGAGGAATGGATACAGAAAATGTGGTATATTTACACAATGGAATACTACTCAGTAATTAGAAACAATGAATTCACAAAATTTTTAGGCAAATGGTTTGATCTGGAAAATTCATCCTAAGTGAGGTAACCCAATCACAAAAGAATACACATGGAATGCAATCTCTGATAAGTGGATATTAATTAGCCCAGAAGCCCTGAATACCCAAGGCACAAATTGCATAACAAATGACTCCCATGTAGAAGTATAGAGAGGGTCCTGATCCTGGTAAGGATTGATCTAGCATGGGAAGGGAATATAAGGACAGAGAAAAAGGAGGGAGGTGATTGGAGAAGGGATGGAGAGAAGAAGGTTTATGGGACATATGGGGAGGGGGGATCCGGGAAAGGGGAAATCATTTGGAATGTAAACAAAGAATATAGAAAATAAAAATATTAAAAAAAATCTCTACCATTTTATCTGCATTATTTTTCATGATCTTCAATTTTAATATGTCTTTTTATATACTTCTTTTTTTAACAGAAATGTTTTCAATGTAAATATTTGATTTTATCACAAATGTTTCTAATTCCTTTTTCAATTTAGAGCTTTTATATCTACCATTTTTTAATGTAAAAATTTTCATGAAATAGTCAATTTCAACGTGTTTGTCTTGAATTTTACCAGAAATATTTTCCATGTAAATTTTCAAGTTTATCAGAAAATATTTATAATCGCACGTTCAATCAACTTAGGAATACTTTTATACCTATCATTATTATAGCTATATAAAATTTTCCATGATAATCTTCAATTCTAACATATTTTTTCTACATTTTCTATAATTTTATCAGAAATATTTACCATGTAAATCTTCAATTCTATTATAAAATGTTTTTATCTCATATTTCAATTAATTTAGCAATGTTTTACATGTCTACCACTTTACTTTTTAATTTTCCATGAAAATTGTCAATTTTAATGTGTTTATCTGAAATATTTTCCATGTAAATCTTTAATTTTATCATAAAGTGTTTTTACTTCCCTTTATTTCCCTTTTCAAAAGATAAAAAAAATAAAAAAAATACTGAATTCAGGTGTTTCAAGGTACAATGTAATTTAAAAAATGTATTCTCTAATGTTAATTACTTTTATTTTGTGTTTTACTTTTTATTATTTATTTACTTGAGAAATGGTCTTGTTATGTACCCCAGGGTGATCTCAATTTCTCCTTTCTTCTATTTTTTCCTCTAGCATAGAAAGAAATGGGTTTTATTGTGATATTTTGATGTTTTAATGTATGTAAATCATCATACTTCTAACTTCCTTCCCCGCTGCCTCCCCCAAGCCTTCTCTTTGCCGCTAACTCGTTCTCCTTTTTGCTTTTGTGATACACATAATTCCATTACTTGTTGCTGAGCACTCTTCATCCTGCCTTTAAACATAGGCTCCTTTTTATTACAATTCCCTTTTACTTTTATGACTATATGTATCCAAATAAACTCAAACACATTTATTATGCTAGAAAATGCAACATTTGTTTTTCAGGCTTATTTTGCTTAACGATAATTTCTAATTTCATCCCTTTCCCCTAAAAATGTAGCAATTTCATTTTTTGTTTCTGTTGAACAAAATTCCATTGCATACATACATCACATTTCCCTTTCGTCTGTTGATGGACATGTGTAGTGTTTCCACATTTTGTTATTATGAATAGAGCTGCAATAAACACGAATGCAGAGATATCTGGGCTACACTTAAGAGTCTTTTTAGTATATACTCAGGGACTCTAGAGCTGGGTCATATGGTAGTTCCAATTTTAGTTTTCTAAGGAACCTATGTATTATTTTTTCCATAGTAGCTATACCAGGAGACAGGTCCACCAGAAGTTCCTACGATTTTCTCTTTCCCTACATCCTTATCATTTGCTGTTACTGGTTTTCTTGACAAGAACCATTTGGTGTGGGAGTGAGATAGAATTTTAAAGTGGTTTAAACATGACTGTTTTCCCTGTGACTGAGAAGATGAAAAATATTTGTTGGCTATTTGTGTGAGAACTGCCTATTCAATTAATCAGCCAATGTATTGATTTGATGGCTTGTAAGATTAGTATTTGACTTTTGGATGCTCTGTAGAGTCTATCTACTAACTCTGTATCATATGTATAGTTGGCAAACAATTTGGACTATTTTGTGGGCTGTTCCCCATGCAGATGATGGCTTCCTTTTCTGTGCCAAAGTTGCACAAATTCACAAAAATCCCACTGTCAGTTCCTGGGTTTATTTCCTGTACTTTGTAAAGTCTCTGCCTCTCTCTACAACTTCAAAATTTGTTGAATTACTCCTTAAGAAGTCCCATAGATTCATGTCATATATTAAAGTCTTTGATTTTGAAATATTTTGTGTGTGTGTGCAGGGTAAGAGATTTAGATTTATTTCCATTTTTTACATCCATTTTTTATAAAACATCCAGTTTTATAAGCACTGTTTATGGAAGAGAGTTTCCCCTTCCCAATTACTGCTTTTGACATATTTATCAAAGACCCAATGACTGTGGCTATGAGAGCTTTCCTCCAGTCTCCTTTCTTTTCCATTGGCCATTGTGCCTGATTTGAGCCAGCACCGTACTGTTGGTGTTACTCTGGCTCTTTAGTATAATTTGAAATCACCTATTGTGACACTTAGGAGACTTCTGGGTATTTAGGCTTCTCCTGGTTGCGTATTTATTTTAGGATGGTGTCTTAGTCAAGGTTCAATTGCTGTGAATAGAAACCATGACCACAGCAGTTCTTATAATGGAAAACACTTAACTGGGACTAGCTTACAAATCAGAGGTTTAGTACATTGTCAACATGGAGGGAAGCATGATTATACATCGGGATCCGTAAGCAGCAGGAAGAGAGAGTGACACTGGGCTGGCTCGAGCATTTGAAACCCTAAAGCCACCCAGTGTCATCATCCAGTGAAATACCACTCCAACAAGGCCACACCCACTTCAACAAGGCCACACCCAGTCCAAGGCCACACCCATTCCAACAAGGCCACACTCACTCCAACAAGGCCACACCCACTCCAAGGCCATACCCATTCCAACAAGGCCACACCCATTCCAACAAGGCCACACCCACTCCAAGGCCATACCCATTCCAACAAGGCCACACCCACTCCAACAAGGTCCTAGTACTGAAATTTCCCTATGAGCCTATGGGGGCCATTTTCATTCAGTCCACCACAGATGGATTTTCTATCGTTATGAAAAATAAGATTAAACTTTGAAAGGAGATTCTTTTAAATCTATGGGTCAATTCCCACAATATAGACATTTCACAATGTGAACTCTGCCAATTCATGAGCATACCATCATTCCTTTCTATTTTCTATGTCTTCTAAAATTCCCGCAGTATCTTAAAGCTTTCACTATAGAAGTAATTTACATCCTTGATTATGTTTTTTTAAATATTTTTTCCTTCTAAAGTGATAGCAAAAGGGATTTTTTCTTGATTTCTTTCTTGACAAATTTGTTATTGGTATATAGAAAAGCTAATGATTATTGTATGCTGATTTTGTGTTCTGATACTTTGCTGAAATTGTTTATTAGACTAAGAATTTTCTGGTGGAATTTCTAGGGCCTTTAAAGTATCAGGTCATGTTGTTTGTGAATAGGAGTATTTGGTTTCTTCTTTTCTTCTTTTCATTTCTTTTATTCCTCTCCCTTTTCTTACTGCTCTAGGTAAGGTTGAGTGTACTATAATAAGAGCAGAGTGAACACCCTTGTCTTATTTTTGATTTTGGAGGGAATTCTTTCAGGTTTTTCTCATTTAGTATAATGTTGGCTATGACTTTATCAGGTATAGCCTTTATTGTATTGAGATGTATTATTTTAATTCCTGGTTTAAGATTTTATCATAAAGTGAGATTGAATCTTGTCAAAGATTTATCTATTGAGACAATAGTATGTTTTTTGTCTTTTAGTCTAATTATATACTGCATTGCAGTTATTTATGTATGCTGAACCACCCCAACCTTTCTGGAATGACATAAACTTAGTTATGGTATATGATCTTTTTAATGTAGCCTTAAATTCTATTTGCTGAAGTTTTATTGATTTTTCTTACATGTTCAAATTCTTCATCTCCCCTGTCCCACATCTTCTCAAGCACCATGATTATAAGCACATAGTAACACACCAGACTTTATTTTTATAATATTAGGCTTCTAACTTTGTTTTTAAAGAATATACAATAATTATTTTAATATAATATCCTAGCCACTACAAGCCTTATGTATTTTCTTTGTTTCATTTTTCCATATATTATATTTTATCAGAATTTCTTACCCTGAAAATACATTCATATTCTATTCAATTGTCTCTATTTTTCTTTTATTTTTGTAGTATTGCCTCAATAGATGACTAAAAAATTAACGTATCACAAGAATGTCATAATTAAAAAATATCCTTATTGTTGCTTATTAGACTTGAGGGCAACAGAATCAGGGCCTGATGAAATTAGAGCCCTAGTCCTTGTCATAACTGATTCTGGTTGACCCTCTCTGCCTCTATTTTAGGACTTTTTTCCCACTTCCCAATTCATTCTCTTGAAGATACATGGGATATTAGAAATGACATGACCAATTGCTCAACATTTTTATAGTAGGAGACTGAAGTCATCCCTAAGTGACAGTGAGCCTTGTCAGACAGATTGTCCTTGAAATGAGTGTGATTATCAGTGATGCTGAGGCTGGACCTCATTGGCTGCCCTCACAGGAATGAGATTTCTCCCCTTAAGTGATGTCAGTGCTAACAATTTCCTCAGGACCTCTTGCAGAACCAGAGCTGAGACAACGATCAATCAGACCACTGCTCTGACCTAGACTATCTACTCTGTCATACCCTGGCCATTTTCTTTGATTCCCTGTCTGATAACATCTCACTTTTCTGTGAGCTCCTGGAAGCTGGAGCTGAGATCAGTGAGTGCCACTCTCTCTGTTCTTCCTAACATGGACACATTTCCCTAGAAATATGAGGGACTTGCCAAATATGCAGATTTTGCCATCTATCCCTAATAACTGACTTATAAAATTACTACTTGTGAGGGTAATTCTCTGGGGACTAAGTGGTACGGGACTTACCACCCTGCACTCTTTTCCTGGGATGTGCTGTTATCTAAAATTTTATGAATTTCCTATGAACCTATTCTTATCACATATATATAGGAATATGAGCCCAGGGCACTGTTACGGTCTGTATGTACCCCCACAGGCTCAGGTTTTGTGCTTCATATCTGCTGTGGATAGTCCTGGGCTTGTATTTTGATGCTAATTCCACTCCTCAGAGGGGCTGCAGATGAGGAGTTGCCTTCTGAACCTTCTCCCCGCCTTAACTTTTCAAATAAAGGCTTGAGCCCATGATTGGGCAGAAGGAAGTGGGAGGAGCTGAGAGTCTAGGGGAGGAGCGATGGGGAAAAACCGAAGGGGGAGGAGTTTTGGGGGATCAACAGAGAGAAGGCAGAGAGAGAAACCTGGAGGCCTGGAGAAACCGCGAGTTCTATGGGATAATATAGATGGAAATAGAGTAGTGTAGTGGGACATCTGCCCAGTCTAGACTTGTAGCTTGTTTTGTTAACTGATTGAGTTGAGCTTCCTTTTACCGGGGAATTGGGTTGGAAACAAAGTAGCAACAGATATCAGATAATGATACTATTTTGAGACTTTAGGAAATGTTAGGAGGTGGGGATAAGCTCAGAAGATAGGGAAGAGCTTGTTTTTGGCCTTTTCTTATCCGTTCCCCCATCCTTCTGTGTACTGTGGAGAACCTTCACCCTATTCCTGCTACCAAATTGGCCTACCCAAGCCTATGGGGCCAAGCAACCATGGAAAGAGCTCCCGGAAACCATGAACCAGGATAAAAATTTACTCCCTTAAGTTGCTTCTCTGCGAAGCATTTTGTTCACAGCAAAATTTTGTCAGGTTCTGATAGCAAGAGGACCTGCCAGTGGAAGGCAGAAGCAAAGATGGAAACTATCAGGGAGACCTCCCCACACCTGCTTTTGGATAAGAATCCCTCAACAAGCCTGGCAAGTCTACAGATCTGCTGACTCCTTTTGTGACCTACTTAACCAACCTTTCTGGAGACCTATGCGGTAAAGCTAAACTTTGAATTCAGCCCTTGGTGCCTGACTCTTCAGGGCTGGGTCTACTTGACTGTGGCCTGAAAAGAGGCTTTGAAACTTGGTAACAAGTATGAAACAAAGAGTGTGCTGCGGGGGAAGGAAGGTTCAGATGAGTTGTGACTCAGTTTGGTGGCTCTGAGGCTGGCCTCACACGTGAGCATGGAAAAGGGTCAAGGAGGTCAGGGTGCCTGGGCTGAGTGCAGAGGAAGAAATGATACAAGATGAGGTGGGTTGAGTAGCTTGATAAAAATGACACATTTTGGTCACTTTAAAAATAAATACATGGTGCTTATTATTTAATGCCATGGGTGACAAATGCGATGTTAAATAGCTGACACTGAGTTATACTTGGAAGATTAATACACCAGGGACGTGATAAGCCAGTGGACCTACAGTAGTGTGGGACATATTCAAAGAAGGTCGAGATCACCATGGGTAGACCTGGCCTGGGAAGGCATATGGGAGAGACAAAGGACATGAATGTCCAAAGACTCGGGAAATAAACAAAACGTTTATCCTCAATTCCATAAAATAATGTCTTTGTTCATGTGTTCTCTAACACGCTACATCTTATTTATTGGTTTCATCTGTATCCCTTTGGCCTGGGTGATTTTCCTAGGAGCTGCTGAGCCTCTGTGAAGTATGGCAGTCCTAACCTGCAAATAGAGGCAGTCCTGTGACAGGGGTTACCTGACAGCATTGACCATAGAGAAGCAGGATTTGACTCATGATGCCTTCATCAAGCCTGGCTAGAAGTTGCTGTTTAGGGGCATGGAGGGCCACAGCTCCGTAGATCAAGATGAGGTCAGTCTTGGTCAGGCTTTTTTTCCCAGAAAAAATACCCTGAAGACAATAGAAGAGAGATATAAACCAGGTGAAGGAATCTTTGTCTCATATTTTGTCTTAATCCTAGTAGACCACCACTAGGGTTAGTTAACTGAATTGAGACGATTCCAGTGATTCTAAGACAAATACTCTTGCTTGTACAATTGCCAACAAGATGGATGGTGATAGGGGCCATGAATCTTTTGTTAATTTGTGTCTATCCCATCCCTCCTTCAGGGAAGTAGGGTATATATCATTGAAGCTGTGATAGGGCAAATACAGGCACATTTAAGCTTTCTTGGTTAGCATTAGTGCCAAAGAAAATGAAGTAGACTCCTTAGTTACACAGCTGGCCATCCTGCCAACTCAAGGCTCAGGATGGAGGACAAAGGGTAGGAATAGTGTGGAAAAGGGATATTGATTGAAGAAATAAGTATTGTTTGCCTCTGAGGGATTTATGAGCTTCAGAGAAAATTACTCCTTTACCTTACACCGATTGACAAAAAATTTCTCCTTATCTTGGAATGTCTTAAGAACGTTTAAAACAATATCCAAGTGGCTCTCAGCGCAGAATCCTAAAATAGATGTTGTTCCCTAAAATCAGAAGGAACAGTTTTTTGAGTGTAATCATGGCGTTCAGTCAATACTACCTGAATACTTACCACTGGGTGCCAGAGACGTTTCTGGCCACTGGGGATACAGGGTTGAATGGAACACCCTGATATCCTTATCCCTATGGAGTTCACAGTCACTTTGGCTGCTTTGTGGCAACAGGGGAACACCATAGAGTACCAGGGCATACTACAGAGATCCAGAGAGGGAGGGGGCAGTGGCTGATGAAGACTTCTCAAAGTCTGTGGTGTAAGTAGGGTTAAGGTAGGTAGAGATTCGTGTGCAAATGCACTAAAGTTAGGCAGAAGCAGGGCCCTGATTAGCAAAACTGTGAGGTGCTGGGATTCCTATGAGGGAGTTTCAAAAGCAAAGTGAGCACGAAGGTCTGGAGCCTCTGAAGAAAGCTGAGGGAGTGCGCATCAAGGTCAGTGCACCCTGAGGTCTATAGTAATCCTCAAGAATTTGGATGCACCACTAAACGTTTTTAACTTTTATTCCCAACTGACAAATAAGAAATATATATATTTAAATGGTACAGTATGAAGCTCTGATACATATTCTATTCTGTGGAATGTTTCAGTCATACTGAATATCATATTTGTTGTTCTAAATACCTACAGTTGCATACATATGCCTAAACCCTTTTAGGCATTTTGAAATAGGTAATATATTATTATCAGTAATGCTTATTGAAAAAATTTGTAGAGTCAATATTCTATTGAAACAACCTCATATCTGAGGTACCTTAATTCTTGAGGGCTGGTTGCTGGGATCTGGTGGTATCGTATCCTAATTATACAGGTCCTCCTACTTTATTGCCCACTGTTGATGTCACCATAAAAGCTTCCTTATGATTCTGACAAGAATCTTGTCATGATTCATTGATGGTAGATGTCATGGTTTGATGTCACATTTAATTTGGCCAACTATGGCCCTATTTTTAGTTCAGAGACACAGGCTCCTATCAGTGGCAGGCAGTTGGCACACTTCTTTGACAGTCTGTGGTCTTAGTCACCACCCTAAGATACACATTCCTTTGGATCTTGTAGACTGTTTGTATGCTTGCCCCATAATACTGTGCCTCTCCTCATCCAATTCACCTGCCATTTTTAGCCCACCGAAAACCAGTTCCTGAACACATGGCCTCTTAGTTTATTCAGCACTGAGCTGCTCCAGAACATAGGAGAAAGCTCAACCTTGGAGAAGGGTTCAACCTTGGTAGGGCCCTCAAATCCTTAGATGTCTTAAAGCTGTTGTTTAGTTTTCTTTCTCCATTTCCCGCAAGTTTCCCTCCCGTCTGAAAAGGCTCAGTAAAGTTCATGCCCAACTGTGCACTCTGTGTTGTGTATGCGTTCATTTCTCCTCAGTTTGACCTTGGAGGAACCAAGCCACACAGCAGGGAGGTTGGCAGTCTAGTGTTACTTGATTGCTAATCATGTTTGGTAGGTGCACAGAAGGCCTTGGTCTCACCATGTCATATGTCTGCATGTAACTCACATACATGGCATCCCTAACTGGCTGAAATTAATGTGACACTCACTAACTTCAAGGAAAATAAACAAGGTTTCTGGAAAGCTCAGAGGAATGGCATACTTTCTTATAGTTTACTCTTGAAATTCCAAGAGCTTGAATGAGAGCCTTAATGGATGCTTACACTGGACACAAAGTTACATTGCTTCCTAGTCTATAGCTGAATGAAAAGGGACAGGATGATGGGCAAAGTAACAAATTGGGAAAACATCTTCACCAATCCTAGATCTGATAGAGGGCTAATACCTAATATATACAAAGGACTCAAGAAGTTAGACCCCAGGGAACCAAATAACCTTATTAAAAAACGGGGTACAGACCTAAACAAAGAATTTGCACCTGAAGAAATTCGGATGGCCAAGAAGCACCTTAAGAAATGCTCAACATCATTAGCCATTAGGGAAATGCAAATCAAAACATCCCTGAGATTTCACCTCACACCAGTCAGAATTCCTAAGGTTAAAAACTGAGGAGACAGCAGGTGTTGGCGAGGATGTGGAGAAAGAGGAACACTCCTCCACTGCTGGTGGGATTGTAAGATGGTACAACCACTATGGAAATCAGTCTGGCGGTTCCTAAGGAAACTTGACATGACACTTCTGGAGGACCCTGCTATACCTCTCCTGGGCATATACCCAGAGGATTCCCCAGCATGCAATAAGGACACATGCTCCACTATGTTCATAGCAGCCTTATTTATAATAGCCAGAAGCTGGAAAGAACCCAGATATCCCTCAATGGAGGAATGGATACAGAAAATGTGGTATATATACACAATGGAGTACTATTCAGCAATTAAAAACAATGAATTCATGAATTTTTTTAGGCAAATGGATGGAACTGGAAAATATCATCCTAGCGAGGTAACACAATCACAAAAGAATACTCATGGAATGCAATCATTGATAAGTGGATATTAATTAGCTCTGAAGCTCTGAATACTGAAGATACAATTAGCATATCAAATGATTCCCATGAAGAAGAAGAGGGCCCTAATCCTGGAAAGACTTGATCCAGCATTGTAGGGGAGTACCAGGACAGAGAAAAGGGAGGGGGAAAGACAGGAGAATGGATGGAGAGAAGAGGACTTATGGGACATATGGGGAGGGGTGAACTGGGAAAGGGGAAAGCTTTTGGATTGTAAACAAAGAATATAGAATATATATATAAAGAAACATCACTTAGAGAGATTTCTGGTAACAAGAGCTGACAAGAGAGAACAGTGGTACAGAAGTAGTCTTATACACTCAATGAGGATTCGTGGTTTCTCCTATTTACTGTGAGAGAAAGCAACACAAGCATCACAGAATTTCTGGGGAGCGATATTAACAACATAGTACAAGATTTTCCTACTAGCAATTTCTAACAGGTACACCTCTCACCACCGTGGCATACCCTAGGCTATGTAGAGAGTGAGTAAAAATGCTTCCTTGTATCTCTTAAGTTTATGCTCATAGTCTTTGTAGACGGCCATTGAGGTCACTCTCAGTTTGAAAATTTAATGATCTTGGTGGTCATCGTTATATTCCAAGAAACCAGAGGCAAGGAACATCACAGAGCAACAATATTTGAAATGCATTTTTCAGTATTTTTACACACTTGACAAAAAGAAGTGAGGTATTGACATTTAAACAGGGAAACATTTTTCTCCTGGGAAGAAATTCTTTTAAATTTTGTGAATAATACCTGTTGCAGGATTTTCTCTGTCCCTTCACATTAGGGCAGTGGGAGGCCTGTGATTGGACAGGGAAAACAGAGGCGAAGTTAAGAGCTGAGGAGAGAGGACAATCTCAGGGTAGCAAGAGGAAGGAAGACAGCTGCTGACCTGTACCTGCATGATGTTTTCCAGCCACAGGTAGCTATGATTTCACAAGGTTAGAAATATTGGGATAAAGCTTTTACCATTATCAATTGGCTCTGAAGTTATTGTATTGGCATCTTGCAAATTGTGATATTATTGATATATAAATCTGATTGGTTAATTAAGCTTTAAGAGTCACTTTTCTACTGGGTAATTCAGTGTTGAGCTGACTGACTGTGGGGTGCATGGGCATTGTGTGGTAGCGAGAGGAACGTTGGAGAGATGGTCCCGTGGGAGCCCTGTGGTTCTGCGTGGCTGGAGAGTTGGAGGGCTGGCAGGACCACAGGCGTGTGGGGCAGCACCTCGGAGAGTTGGCGAGTTTATTTTTTAATATTTCCCACAACAAATACTGGTACTAGTAATGGTACTAGTGAATAATTCTGGTTAATAAGATATACCAGGATTGTCCCGTGGTTTTGTGGTTAGGATTAAAAGCTAGTACTCTAAGATGGAACTTAAAAGGGATTCCCACCTGTCTTTGGTCTCCCAGTAGGCTGGGAGTAACCAGGAACTCATTGATCTGTGAGCTCACAAAATCTTTGTCTTGGCAGGATGCTAAGGTTGTTCCCAAAGCTTTCCAAAGAAATTTCTGGAAGACAAAAGATGAACAGGAGAATTCAAAAATTTAGGAAAGGGGAGGAGTTGAAGTCATCATAAGAAAAGGAAATAAAAAAACCCAAATACCATGAGGCCTTAACTTACAAGTGCTTAATATCTGCATACCTCACATTTTCTCTCTCTCTCTCTCTCTCTCTCTCTCTCTCTCTCTCTCTTATATACTCTCTTCTTGAGAACATTTCCTTCAGGCTCTGTCTTCACTGGAGCTTCCTGCATACCTTCTGAACCTTTTCCTAACAGTTTCATTTTCTCTATATCTTCTTTTTGAAAACTTATACATATATGCAATGTCTCTTGGTCACATCCATTCTCACTCCCCCTTCCAGCTCTTCTTGTCCCCCTCTAACCTATCTCCCATCTACTTCCCATCCCATTAAATCTAGTGCTGCCCATATGAAAGTGTGTATGGGTGCCCTCCACTGGGGTGTGGGTAACCTACCAATGGCTTCCTCCAACCCCAACCAAAGAAAAATTCATTGCCCTTTCTCAGCAGATATCTGAGAGTAGCTCGCAGCCAGGGATGGAGCTTCTGGATACCTCTCTCCTCCATGCTGGAATTTTTAACTCTCTTTCACTCCTGTGGCCAAGGAAGACCTCACATGTTATTACCATATGAGGTCAAGCATAAGCTAACCAGTTAGAAGTGAGACTGAGACTACATGGACTAGAAACAAGCTGTCGTAACTAAGACTGTGATGGGTGCATCAAACTCTAGTTTATGCTGCAAGCCCAACTAGGAAGACTGAAAGGTGAACCCAGCCAGGTTCAGTTCTGAGACAACTGTCAAAAGTACAGGACTGTAGAATGAGTTGAGTGGCTGTATTTCAGACAATTAGTGGTAGCTTGTTACACAGCAAAGACTAACTGGTATACCTTTACTTGTTTTCAGTGTAAGGATGGACCAGCTGAGAGAGTTCACTGCTTAAATTGTTGTCTCTCCAGGCACGGTCGCTCATGTCTATTATCTGAGCACTTAGGAACCCGAGGTAAGAGGATTGCCAGGAAGTTCTGGGTTAGCTTCAACTACAGAGTAGAGCCATATTTTTTAACTCCCCCCCCTCAAAACTGGCCTGCCTCTTCAGAGGATTATTATCTTGGAGCAGTGTTGTAGGTTTGGAAAGTCCTGGATGAGTGATAGGACCTTAAGAACACAAGGCCAGTCTATGTGATGAAGACTAGGCACTGCTTATAAAGTCTCCCTCCCCTCAAGACAGGGTTCTTCTGTTTAATAGCCCTGGCAGTCCTGGAACTTGCTTTGTAGAGAAGGCTTGTTCACAAAGTCTTTTTTTTAAGAAAATTTATTTATTTATTATATATATGTACACTATAGCTGTCTTCAGACACATCAGAAGAGGGCATCATATCTCATTACAGATGGTTGTGAGCCATCATGTGGTTGCTGGGATTTGAACTCAGGGCCTTTGGGAGAGCTCTTGGTGCTCGTAACCCCTGAGCTGTCTCTCCAGCCTGCTCACAAAGTCTTTTTTTTTTTTATTCGATATAATTTATTTACATTTCAAATGATTTCCCCTTTTCTAGCCCCCCCCACTCCCCGAAAGTCCCGTAAGCCCCCTTCTCTTCCCCTGTCCTCCCTCCCACCCCTTCCCAGTTCCCCGTTCTGGTTTTGCCAAATACTGTTTCACTGAGTCTTTCCAGAACCAGGGACCACTCCTGCTTTCTTCTTGTATCTCATTTGATATGTGGATTATGTTTTGGGTATTCCAGTTTTCTAGGTTAATAACCACTTATTAGTGAGTGCATACCATGATTCACCTTTTGAGTCTGGGTTACCTCACTTAGTATGATGTTCTCTAGCTCCATCCATTTGCCTAAGAATTTCATGAATTCATTGTTCCTAATGGCTGAATAGTACTCCATTGTGTAGATATACCACATTTTTTGTATCCACTCTTCTGTTGAGGGATACCTGGGTTCTTTCCAGCATCTGGCAATTATAAATAGGGCTGCTATGAACATAGTAGAGCATGTATCCTTATTACATGGTGGGGAATCCTCTGGGTATATGCCCAGGAGTGGTATAGCAGGATCTTCTGGAAGTGAGGTGCCCAGTTTTCGGAGGAACCGCCAGACTGCTTTCCAGAGTGGTTGTACCAATTTGCAACCCCACCAGCAGTGGAGGAGTGTTCCTCTTTCTCCGCACCCTCTCCAACACCTGCTGTCTCCTGAATTTTTAATCTTAGCCATTCTGACTGGTGTAAGATGAAATCTTAGGGTTGTTTTGATTTGCATTTCCCTAATGACTAATGAAGTTGAGCATTTTTTAAGATGCTTCTCCGCCATCCGAAGTTCTTCAGGTGAGAATTCTTTGTTTAACTCTGTACCCCATTTTTTAATAGGGTTGTTCGGTTTTCTGGAGTCTAACTTCTTGAGTTCTTTATATATATTGGATATTAGCCCTCTATCTGATGTAGGATTGGTGAAGATCTTTTCCCAATTTGTTGGTTGCCGATCTGTCCTCTTGATGGTGTCCTTTGCCTTACAGAAACTTTGTAATTTTGTGAGGTCCCATTGGTCAATTCTTGCTCTTAGAGGATACGCTATTGGTGTTCTGTTCAGAAACTTTCTCCCTGTACTGATGTCCTCAAGGGTCTTCCCCAGTTTCTTTTCTATTAGCTTCAGAGTGTCTGGCTTTATGTGGAGGTCCTTGATCCATTTGGATTTGAGCTTAGTACAAGGAGACAAGGATGGATCAATTCGCATTCTTCTGCATGCTGACCTCCAGTTGAACCAGCACCATTTGTTGAAAAGGCTATCTTTTTTCCATTGGATGTTTTCATCCTCTTTGTGGAGGATCAAGTGGCCATAGGTGTGTGGGTTCATTTCTGGATCTTCAATCCTGTTCCATTGATCCTCCTGCCTGTCACTGTACCAATACCATGCAGTTTTTAACACTATTGCTCTGTAGTATTGCTGCTCACAAAGTCTTAATTGCATCTGCAGGCTTTGTGGGACAGTCTGGAGAGCTGGTACTCTGAACTAAGTCAGAGTGAATTAGGGCAAAGAATTTTGACGATTATATAGAAGAATTGAAGTTTAATAGTGATGATAATTGACTGTTGAATTTGGTCTTAGAAATTGTAAAACTTAAGAAATATCTTTATAGAAAACTGAAATTTATCAATGATTTTAACCCAATAAGGACCATGATCAAAGCTGCTTTTTTAAAAAAATTGAGAAATTTATTTTTTTCATGAATAGTAAGCAGAATTTTTCATGAAATAGTAGAATTAAAGTACAGAAATATACATCTTAAGAAAATTGAAATGATACTAGGATCTGAATGACAATTACACATTCATGGCCAAAGGAAAAATGGACAGTTTAAACAAAGAATTCACTTTAAAGTTTTTGCTCAATAATTTACCTGAAATTAAACATATGAGGAAAACTGAGATTTGGGCACCTCGCCAAATGAAATAATGCCACTTCATCTTTGTCAGAGGAACTGACCTTAGTAAAACCATGGTTTGGTTCCCATCACAAAGCTCTGTGTCTTCCATTTACAACTGTGTTAACTATCAGTCCTTTCAAAATTTTGAGGATGCCAATTCAAAAAATACTTTCTTTAGGCAACAAGCAATAGATTTCTCTAGCCTCATGTGAAGAATTAGGGAGAGCACCCCAAAGCATCGGCTGGTCATGGCTTTCTTCTACAGTTCACTGAGGTCAATCTGTCTTAGTTACTTACAGCAGCCAAAATTCATATCTATATATCTGTATACATATTTCCACACTGTTCATATTTACATGACCTCGTCAAGTACTGAATTGTAGAAATAAGAATGCCATTCACAAAGGTGTTCATTTCGTGCCCCAGTGTTATCTTCTTGTGAAAACTAGAACTTCCCAGACTCCCTTGGAAGTAAAGACAGTCCACATTGCAGAGGCCACCATTCATTGTTAAAGACCCAAAGCTTTCTAAAATATGATTGTTCTCGGCCAGCTCCTTAACGTAATGCCTTCCATCTCCTCCTTTAACTTCTTCATACCAAGAGTCATCTCCACTAAGGCAGTAGAACTGGGGTAGATAGGGGCCATGGCTTTTATACCCACACATGTTGTACTGGTTGCTTTGCTTAGGGCTCTGCTTCTGCACCTGTTGAGACCCTTGATATATACCAAATCATGAAGTACTCTGAGGATTCAGAGATTTAAATAGTTTTCTCCAGTCTACATTAGGAGGACTCAGCCGACCCACAGATTAAAATCCCAATTAGAATGGGCTATGGGCATGATACAATTGAACACAAGAACTAGATTTTGAAAAACCTCTTGCCACTAACCTTGCTGAATTTTAGTGCTGTGTCTGGTTGCCCAGCTTGTGACAATGGCATAACAGAAATCAAAGCACAGACAGGCATTTAACCTGTTCTGAGATTTACCTTCCTGTGTCCATTATTCCTTCTTTAGAGGAGATTCCTGGATTATAGGCAAGTGCATACCTATTGTATGCCAATAGTCCTTAAAGATGCATGGGCACCTGTAAGCATGTTGGTCTACATGTTGGGTGAAGAGAAGAGAGTACTCAACACTCAGCAAGGGACTTAAGGGAACTCCTTCTCTAATCATTCCTTTCTCCTTTTAGTTGTAGACAAGACAAGATGGAGGTTTGAGCAGCCATTTTAGATCATAAGGTGGATTCCAAAGTCCCTTTGTTGAGAAACCAACCTTCTCCATAGAGGTGTTGGAGTAACTGTCCATTTGTAGGCTGAAGTCCCGACTCAGTTGGCTGGTCCAGGCCACATCACTGATTTTCCATAAAGATTCCTTGAGCAACTGTTGCAGGAAGTGAAAGGTAGATGTGAGTTTGACTATTTTGGGGATTTTCCTATTACTTCTCTCACTTTCTAAAGTATAAGTGTATATATAATTGGGACCATTCCTTTCTCATTAAGTAACTTGTTATCTTGGAACCTTTCCCTTCATTTATTTTTAAAACAACTTTCTGATATGCTCTGAATTCCCATTAAGACAAAAATACACAGATGTCGAAATTACATAAGTACCTTCGTTTCCTCTCTTAAACAAAACTTATACAAAGATTAAAATAGAATACAATCAGAAGCAAATTTCAGTTAACATTTTCCAAGTTTTGATAGAGTTGGAAAAACTCCATTAGTCAATGTTTGTGTGTCTTATTGCCTATGAAATATGAGAGCAAGAGAGAGAGAGAAAGAGTTTTCAGAGAGGGAATGAAATGTCTTTAAGAACCAAACAGAGGCACAGGTGCATTTCTACCAACTTGCCCTTTTCTAAGTGGATCTTCTTGATCTTACCAGATGTTCCCAAAAAGAATCAGAGAGGAGACTCTTGAATCCTTGTATTGCTTCATGGGATGATGTCTTAAAAGGATTTTTTTGTCTCATTGGAGGACAAAAATCTGTTAGGATTTTTAAAACATATTATTTCTTTTATATTCTCTCTTCTCTAAGCTTAGAAAAGAACACTTAGTGTCAAAGGCCCGTGGAAAGATTGTACGCACTTTTAAAACCAGAGCTCAGCTAGTGGGCCTTTTAAAGAAAAGAAATGGAATAGTCTTGGAACTTTGAGGGAAGAACATATGTTACACGGCTTTGAAAAAAAAAGATTAGCTGCACACTCAAGACTGGAAGAAGGAAAGAAACTGTTCTGGAGGCTTCCTGCTAGGAAAAAAAAAGAAATTCCTCATCACAAAAGCTATTTTAAAAACAGTAGCTGGTAAATGCATGGTGGGGATTTTGAGACAGGAAGGAGGAATATAAGCAAAGTAGGACTGTAAGAACCGAGGACAGGCTGAGCAGGGCTATCACTTTCCGATCTCCCAGTGCATCATTTTTGTCCAACAGAAACAAATGTTGATTTTGGAAGAAGCATTGAAAGGAGGCAGAGGAAGTAACATGGAGGGGTCATTGAAAACTAACACTTTTGCAATTAAAAAAAAAAACCCAAACCAACATTTACTTATTGGTTCATGTGTAGAGGTGCAAAGGCCATTTGTAGGAGTTGGTCCTCTTCTTCCTCCATAGAGGAATGGTGATGCAACTCCGGGTTGTCAGTCTTGGGAACAAGCTCTCTGATCTGCTGAGTTATTTTGCTAGCCTGGAAAGTGGCATACTCAAGAAGCCACAGGAAATTCTTAGGCAGACAGATTATGATGGGAAATCTTCCATACCAAGCAAAAAGAAAAACAAAACAAAACAAAAAACAAACAAAACCCCCTCCCTGTCTCTGAGGTTCTCTACTGCCTGTGGATTCCTGAGATGGAAAACTCCTGCCCTCTCATGCCTGCAATTTGACATTCCCTGAAGCAATGTTTAGATTTAGAAGTCCAAGGAGTTTCTTGGTCACAGAGGAGACTGTTTTCTGGAGAAAGGATACAGCAGGGGCCTTTGGGTTTTAGAAACTAGGGGTGGGTGAGGATAACAAGAAACAGGCAGAAAGAAAGAATTTCATTTTGGAGCACAGAAATGGGATTCACATTAATCTGTCTTTGGTGAATTACAAATGAAGGGGATAAAATTCCTTGTAAAGTCAAGATTTAAGAAAGAGAAAGATACTAAGTATACAATCATCATAACATACTCTTTAACACAGTCAAACTGAAGAACAAATACTGTTTTCATTATGTCTTAAAGAAGATTTAAGAGAGGATCGTGAACATGCTAGTCATTTTCCCAAGTCAAGATGCTTCTTCCTCTTTACAATGCATTCTTTTGCTGTTAATAAGAAGAGGGATAATGAGGTGATTCGCTGTCCATCATCAATAGTTCTTGAGGATCCCTCCTTACCTGCTACGCATCAGTAAGTTAGGACCCACCCTTACCTGTAACAGCATGGTTTCCCAAAGCACGACGCTGGCATTATTTCCTAGAGATGAAAATGATGTAGTAACTTCAAATCAGTCAACTTCAATTCTCCCTGACTCAACATCTAGTGGATAAGGGTGTTCCAACCCAAGCTTTCTCTTAGTTCAGGATGAGTGTTTTGAGATGAAATTTACTGTGTTGGCAACTTTAAATCTCTTGTCAAATAGACAGTGTCCTTAATCTATTAATATCTATTTTTGTTATTTTCAGAATTAATGGCTGAAATAAACACATTTTGTTATGCATATTTTAACATTAATGCTATTTTAGTTTGTTTTGGAAAGCTTTAACGTGTGTGTGTGTGTGTGTGTGTGTGTGTGTGTGTGCATGTCCCCCCCAACCTTCCAATGCATACTCTTGAACACATATATGGAGGTCAGAGGGCAACTTTCAGGGACTGTTTATCTTCTACCATGCAGGCGCCAGAGACCCAACACAGACTGTCAGGCTTGGTGGCAAATGCCTTTAGCCACCAAAACATCACCCGCCCCCCCCCCCCTTTTTTTAATCATATAGCCCAACCTGGCCTCAAACTTCACTGTGTATCTGAGAATGACTTTGAATAAGATTGTTTCCACATCTCAATTATGAGAATCAGAGGCATGCATCAGCAAGCAGCTACTCTTAGGTAATAGAAAAGAAAAATGTTTCTTTTCTTTTTTTTTTTTCCTACTGTTCAAAGTTTATTTGGTGTATTCATTGGCATGACACTTGAGTGGTTGGTTCCATCACCCATAGGCAGATCTTACATTTAACATAATATTGCAATGCACACTACACACACATATATACATAAAATATCCTGTAGAACAATTATGCACAAGATATGCATAATGGACTTACACACTGGCAACAGGTTATGACTAACTGGGAACTTGTTAGCCTAGGCATGTTTGGTGAGGGTACACAGGGCAGTAATACAGCAGGCTCACAGGGTAATCCAAGCCTGCACAATGTTTCTGTATGAGGGAAAGAAATCAGAGCAAAAAGAAAAGTTCCCAGAGAGCTGCCACCCTGACCCATGATCTAGATGGTAAGGAGTCAAGTCAAACAAAACAGGGCTGACTACCTTTCCCATCAAGGTCATTGCCTTCATTGCCTAAGATAAGTAGTCTTGCCTTATGGGGTTACAGATAAATGGGGCATTTCTCTGTGGTCTTGCCTCCTAACATAAAGATACAGCCACATTCTCTCATACCTTCCAGAGGCTGCAGGAGTGCAGGCATGCGTGTTTTCCACATCTCTACCAGTTTAGGATGGATTATCTCAGGCATTATCTTCAGAAGACCTATTGCACCGGCCCCACACAACTGCCCTAAACTGGCCAGTATAGAGATCACCTACAAGGCAGAGCAGGAAATGAGCGAGTGAGAATGTGTATACTAGGCCTGCTTTTGCTTTGTCCTCACACTTTCCTCTCATCCCTAAATCAGATGCTCTTTTTTTTTTTTAATCAAAGAAGCTAAGTCTCTTCTTACTCAAGGATGAAGTTAATATTTAGACTATTCTTTCATTTCTCTGTTCTTTTTCCTTCCTTTTTTCTTTCTTTCTTTGGCCTGAGGATAAAGGTGAAAAAAAATACATGGAAACAAGGAACAGAAAAGTTAAAGGAAATAATCAATATTTGGATTTACTCATTGTTCTGGCTGGTTTTGTGTGTCAGCTTGACACAGGTTGGAGTTATCACAGAGAAAGGAGCTTCAGTTGGGGAAGTGCCTCCATGAGATCCAGCTGTGGGGTGGGGCATTTTCTCAATTGCTGATCAAGTGGGGAGGGTCCCTTGTGGGTGGTGTTCTCTCTGGGATGGTAGTCTTGGGTTCTATGAGAAAGCAAACTGAGGGGAAGCCAGGGGAAGCAAGCCAGGAAGAAATATTCCTCCATGGCCTCTGCATCAGCTCCTGCTTCCTGACCTGCTTGGGATAAGGGATTTGATTGATGGTACTTACACGTGAGACTCAGTATACATTTATTTTAATTTTAATTTTGGGGGGCTCATCTTGGATCTGAATCTGCGTCCCACGTTTATTTTTAAATAATTAAGTTTGGTAAGAGTTTCAGAGTGAGAGGTTTATATTGTCAGTAGTAAGTTTTCATAAATGCCATCAGTGTAGGAGAGAATCATTTCCTCTCAGTGTCTCTTTGAGAGTGTTTCGGCAATTTTTTTCTCAGGATTTTATTTTAACCTGAACTGTCTGCATTATCAGCTTAAATTTATTCCATCTTGGTTCTTTGTCACTCACCAGAAGTCGTGCCAGCAGCTGCTGGGGTGAAGGAAGTTTCACTAGAAAGAGAAAGCAATTTTCATCATCACCGCAGGGGGGGCCCGGGGACATTCATACCGGGGTCGGGTGTGAGCTTAAAGTGTGCTTGGTAGCCATTCTGGAATGAAGTCTCTCAAGACAGAAGTGTTTTGCTTTATGTATGGATGTACGAACCAGCTCCTGTAGAGATGACAAGTGCGGTTGACTCTTGGATATCTCGCTTCTTCTTCTCTTCTGCCATAATCAGAATTCGGATGATGTTGAGCAGGTAGTCCAGTGTTCCTGTGTATTCCTCAGGTACCACGTAAGTCAGGATTCGAGGCCACAGCACCTGTAGAAAACATGGAAAGGGTTGCTTCTCATTTCCCATACTTCCTAATATCCTCTTATGGCCCCCCCCCCTTTGTTTTAGAACCCTCTCTTTTGGGTGCTGCTGGATGGCTCCTATATCTGGCATCTGGCCCGATAGACAGTTTCTTTCTCTTAGGCCACCCGTGTGCCATTCCATGAGGTCCCCACACGGATTCTTTTCTGTATTTAGCCTTTGATTAACATTTTCGTTTGTTCACCATCCACGAGGCAAGAGTTCAATATGCCAGGTTCTTTGACGTTTAATCAAGGAATCCTAAAATGTCAAGAATCCTGGGAATTCTTTTTTTCTTCTACTTTACTGATTCCTTGATAAGAATCAAGTTTAAAACTTTATTGTGTACCAGAAATACTGGTACTTTTTCCGATGTAGACTCTGATATGCTGATTTATTAGGTTTATAGCTTCAAAATATGCTTTTGAAATAAATATTCCAAATAACTCAAGAACTATATAGTAGCCTAGATGAAGACTCAGATCTGCTACAATGGGGGAGGGGTGGGGCAGAAGACCATATCGATTGCATCGTGGATGTAACAGTGATTTTGAGTCATCGAAATTTGTTTTGCTCAAGAAAAATAGTTTCTTAGAATCATTGCTTTGCAGTTTAGATTAACTTTGTCTCCCACGATCCCTGAGCCTGGGTACATTAAAACTGCTCTTTCTTCTTTACACTATTTCTAGGTAGGTTAAGATAAGAAGAGAAGTAATATATTAGAATTCCCATGAACTGAAATGTACTCTCTACACATAAATAACCCATATCCATTGCCTTAATTATCTGGCTTTGAGAATCATCTCTCAGCTGTGTACTGAGCATCAAATTGCAATTCTTACAGAGTATCAGAAAAGCTAAGGCTATACCTTGTGTGAACTCATGCCTTTAACCCCAAGTGAGCAGGACCTTAGACAGGTGATCACAGTAACTTAAGTGGTAATAAAAGTCCCTTATTGAGTAGGGGCTGTCTCAGATTCTATTTCCTGCCATTGGATTCCCTTCTCCTACTTGGAGTGGTAGAGGATGTGCTAAGTCCTACTGGGATTAGATGTTTCAGGGTGGGGTGGTACCCAAAGATGGCTCCCCCTTCTCTGAAGTGAAGTCATGGGGTGGGGGAGGGATTTGTAAGGGTGAGACTGGAAGGAGAAGGAGGTAGGGCTGCAATCAGGATGTAAAGTGAATTTAAAAAAGTAAATTATTGAAAAACAAAAACAAAAACCAAAACCAAAAAACAAAAGAAAGTCCCTTACCTGGGGCATCCCAATCACCAGTGGATCCAGGGATTTTAAGATCTCAAGACTTGTTTCTTGAACAGATTTTTCCCCATTTTCATCTTCTTGGGAGTTAGATTTAATTGGTTTCTCCTTTAAAAAATTTTAAACAATTTCCTTTAACCTTACTTTGGTGTGTTTTTAAACGCTGGACAGCCTAACGACTCATGGAATACACCCATCTGGATCCCTGATACCAATCTCGTCGCCATTGGAGAAATGGGCTAGAAGATACACGACTGGCTAAAACACCAAAAGAAGGGTTCTAAGGCTCTCTTGGGTGCTGTCCTTTTTCTCTGTCCCTGAGGCTTTTTACTATTTTCTCTAGGGAAGA
Organism: Apodemus sylvaticus; assembly: GCF_947179515.1. Lineage (NCBI taxonomy): Eukaryota > Metazoa > Chordata > Mammalia > Rodentia > Muridae > Apodemus > Apodemus sylvaticus. The sequence continues at coordinate 38,443,822 of NC_067487.1, forward strand.
AAATGTAAATCACTGTTTGCCAGTGGAATGGATTCTAATTTCACATGTGACCATCTTCCTAAAATGGCTTGAGCTCTCACACACCTTCCTTGACAGAAAGCTAGTCTCAGTTGCTATGGCCTGAATGTTTTTTTTTCTGTTACAGATTCAAATGTTGAAATCTTAGACCTCAAAGTGATGGTATAAATAATGGTGGTGCTCCAATGGCGGTTAGGTTGTAGGCATGTGATCGAATGGGAGTTTTTTAGAAGCAACCTAAGAATCAGTCAGTCTCTGCATCACACTGAAAGGGCACTGTGTGGGAGGAAGCACCTCTCATTAGACACAGAATCTTAAATATTGTTTAGAAGTTGCCCAGCTCAAGGTATTATTGCGATTATGACTCAAATAAAGTCACGACTGTCGTATATGTATTTATGTTCAAAGCCATTTAAATTGTTTTAGCATCCCTCATCTGAGGCCCTTAGAGGGTATGTTGCTTTCTCAGAGAAAACTGACTTATCCTAGTGTGTATTTGTTTTAAGTGAGAAGTGACATCAGTGAAAGGGAAAGCAACCTGAGAAAACCAGGGGGTCAGAGAAATAATAGAAGTGGTAAGACAGAAGGTTGTACTTGGGCGCCATTGTTTTCTTTCTGGCTCATTGAGTCAACTGCACTTGAAGGACTATTACAATCAAAACTGTAGCTTGCTCATACCAAGTTCCTGTTGGACATGGCAAACTGGGAGAAGATGTAATCAATCAAGGGCCAGCCTTCTCGAGCTTCGATGTATCCTTTTTCACACATGGTTTGGATGAGAAGAAGAGTGGACAGCCGTACCTGAGAGAAGAGTAATACAACTGAAATGATTTATGCTTCACGGAGGAGAGGGTGGCCCTTCCACATGCCTGTCAACTTCAGAGCTGCCCAGAGTTGGGAACTTAAAAAAAATATACATTTTTACCCAATCATGATTTATTACAGTATCTCTTAGGTAGAAATTCGTTCTTTTCATGAGTTCCAAACTACTATTTCACATGAAAATTAAAATAATTATTCATTTTTTCTTATTATAATTTTTCTAACATGAAAAATTTGAATAATAGGAGGCAGGAAACATCAGGCAATCTCTTCTAAGACTTAATCTTGATGGCCTCAGGTTGAAAACTAGGATATCTATGCTAAGAAAAAGACCCATAGCTTATTTTTGGGAAGAAGGTGCACTATCATTTTAAGAAATATTTATTTTTGAAATTATAATGCAATTATATCATTTACCCATTCTGTCTGAACCCTGTCATATATCTGTCCATGTTCTGTTTCATACTTGTCTCCCTTTTTTTATTGTTATCACACACACACACACACACACACACACACACACACACACACACACACATATCCATGTATATATAATAGATTTTTTAAATATGTATATACAAAACGCTCTGTGTGTATAGTGTTTCTTTACTATGTATGTTTTCAGGGCTGACCATTTGGTATTGATAGCCAGTGCTCTTCCCCAGGGAAGATTCGTTCTTCAGTATTCATAGTTGTTTCCATCCTTTCCTCTGCTCATGGTCAGCCCGTCTCTTGTTGTTCTTGCTCAGCTCACATTTTGGTAGTCATCTTTTTAATGAAATTTCTATTTATTTTGTGTGTGCATGTGCATGTGCATGTATTCTACAGCACTCATGTGGGTGGAGATAAGCAGACAACTTGCCGGAATGAGTCTTTCCTTCTAGCATGTGGGTACCCGGGTTATCATGCTTAGCAGCAGGTGTATTTTCTCCCTGAGCAATTTCTTCAGCACATATCATCTTTGTAAGTAACCTAGGAAAACCTATTTGAAGAGCATCACAGACGTGGGCGGGGAAACGTCTTTTATTCCACTAGGAAGCCTTGGAGCTGCATGTAAATTAGAATGTAATTTATCTTTTGAGGTCGAGTTCTTTTAAAAAATGACAATGACCACTGAGCAATTTATAAAAAAAAGTTTCACACTAAATCCTCAAAGAACTAGAATAATTTTAATCATTCCTAAAGCCACCACCAACCAAACAGAAGTGCCAGTTAACATTCTTACTTTTACACTGAGGTCACCCATGACAAGTTTGACTGTCTTTTCGATTGAAGTTGTATGATTCCTAAACTTGGGCTCTGAAAATCAAAAGGAGAAACTGAGGTCAGACACAGTAGGAATACAGTATGATCTTGAATTAGTGAAAAACATATAGAACTGAAGCCCACAATTCAAAGGCTCTGCTTGTTAACATTATATGCTACTCCGTCTTCTATCTCTTTTATCTTCTAATCATTAACCACGCCAATTACCCTTTTAGTTTTCTGTTACATCTGCTTCTTCCATCACAGGTTAAATGACAGCATGCACTGAATACTCCATGCTCAGGCTGTAAAATTTAAGGCTATTTTGTATTGTTACCAGCGGATTCTTAAACAACTAGACTTTTAAACCTACCATGTTATGAAAAAAATTGAATTCTCACATTTTACTGAATTCAGGATATCAATCATTTAATAGTATATCATTATTTTTTTTACTGTACCAAATAAGAAAAAATAATACAGTGGACAATTAGAATTAAAAAATATTAATGAAAAATATGTTCACTATTATGAAAATGTAATTTTTGAACATAATGTGATATAATGACTCATTACATTCTATTCTGTTCTAAATGCAGAGAATTCTATACCCCTTCACCAAAACTGCTGAGTCTTCCTTCCTTTTTTTTTTAAATTGGATATTTTCTTTATTTACATTTCAAATGTTATCCCCTTTCCCGGTTTCCCTGCCTCCCATCTGTCTTCTAAACCCCCTATTCCATCTCCCTCCCCTGCTTCTAGGAGGGTATTCCTCCACCCACCCCACTCCCACCTCCCACCCTCGATTCCCCTACACTGGGGCATCTATCGAACCTTCATAGGATCATGGACCTCTCCTCCCATTGATGCCTGACACGGCAATCCTCTGCTACATATGCAGCTGGGGCTATGTGTACTCCTTGGTCGATATCTTAGTCCGTGGGAACTCTGGAGGGGGGGCGTCTGCTTGGTTGATATTGTTGTTCTTCCTATGGGGTTGAACCCCTTCAGCTCCTTCCGTCCTTTCTCTAACTCCTCCATTGGGGACTCTGAGCTCCCACTGGGTCTTCTAATTTTTTAAATGTAACTCTTCAAATTTCTTTATCTTTCTCAATGAAATGCAATTGTAAATTTCACAAAAGCAGGAAAATAACTGAAAATGCCTCCTTAGACAGGGGAGGTTACAGAAGACCAATTAGACAGTTTTTCCTGTATGTGACCTCACACAGAAGATGTAGCAGAGGGTTTGGGGGCCATGGGCCTCTGCTACTGTCTTGCTGATGAACTATTCTGGCTTCATCTTTAATGCTTACCCTCAGCATTGATGGTTGATCGTAACAGAGTTAAGATTCCTGTTCGAACAGCCTCATTGGTACTTCTTATTTGTTCATCAAAAAAATCCAGCAGGTCTACAGGGTTGGCATGAGCTGCAGGTTTAGAAATACCAAGCTTGAAAGGATACCTTCAAAAGATTCGTATTAGCACATGCTAATTATACATTACATCATTTAATATGTGCATGTAACGTATGGAGGGACTCATTTTCTTCTTAGGTAAGGTACTTGTTGTGAGTGAGAGGACAGGAATTTCCTCTTGAGGGTTGTCAGGGCCACGCTGTGGTTGGTTGGAGTTGTGACTTCCGGGCATCCATAGTTCTTCTGTAAGTAGTAGTATAGAACTAGCTGAGCAGTTTGTTTTCTTAGATACTTAGAGAGCTTGGGCTACACTCCTCCAGCCTGTGTATTTAGCCTCATATGGAAGTTAGGAACTTTGGAATGACAATCTAGAGAAGGCTAGTAGAAGGCCTACTAATTCCGAGGAACTAAGAAGGAAGAAGAGGGCCCTAATCCTGGAAAGGCTTGATCCAGCATTGTAGGGGAGTACCAGGACAGAGAAAAGGGAGGGGGGAAAGATAGGAGAATGGATGGAGAGAAGAGGACTTATGGGACATATGGGGGGGGGACTGGGAAAGGAGAAAGCTTTTATAATGTAAACAAAGAATATAGAAAATAAAAAAAGAAGAAGAATCTTAATCTTATATCAGACATAAAAAAAAAAAAAAAGAAAAGGGGCATATGAATGGGCGTGGCAAGCTCAATGAAGATGAAGGCAGAGACTGGACCGATGCCTCACCAGCTGGGAAGTTAGAGGGCGACAGGGCAGAGCAATGGAATGCCTGGATCGGGGGTGGTGGTGGTGGTGGTGGTGGTGGGTGGAGGGCACTTTGAGTTAGAAGTGGTCAGAGTAAAGTGAACTAGCGAGTCAGACGTACAGAGAAGAAGCATGCCCATCATCAGAGGAGCTGGGAGAGGACAGGGAGGGCTGGAGAGAATGCTCAGCAGTCAACCGCACTGATTGCTCATCTAAAGGGCCATGGCTTGATTCCCAGCACCCACAGTGCCTCAAAATCATCTTTCACTCCCATTACGGGTAATTCAAACCTGTATGGTATGTACTCACTGATAAGTGGGTATTAGGCAGAAAGCTCGGGGATACCCACGATACAACTCATAGAGCATGTGAAGCTCAAGAAAAAGGAAGACCAAAGTGTGGGTGCTCCAGTACTTCCGGGGAGGGGGAGCAAAATACAGGAGGTAGAGATGGGAGGGACTTGGGAGGAAGAAAGGAGGGAGAGAAGACGGAGGGGTAGGATCAGGTATGGGATGAGATGGGGATGATAGGCAGAGGGTCAGAAAGTTGAACAGAGGTATGTAGCAATGGGGGATGGGGAACTGGGGCTAGCTAGCCACAAAGTCCCAGATGCCAGGGAGCAAGAGGCTTCCAGGACCCAACAGGGATGAGATCAGCTGAAATACCCAACAAACGGGAGGAAGAACCTGTAGAGACCATATCCAGAGGTTAGGCAAGGCCCCTGGTTGAGGGATGGGGCCACCCACTCATCTCCAAACTTTTAACCCAGAATGGCTCATGTCTAAAGGAAATACAGGGACAAAGTATGGAGCAGAGACTGAAGGAAAGGCCATTGAGAAACTGCCCCACCTGGGGATCCATCCCATATACAGAGACCAAACCCAGACACTATTGCTGATGACAAGAAGTGCTTGCCGACAGGAGCCTGTTATAGCTGTCTTCTGAGAGACTCAGCTAGAGCCTAACAAATACAAAGGCGGATGCTCACAGCCAAACATTGGACTGAGCATGGGGTCCCCAATTGAGGGTTAGAAAAAGGACTGAAGGAGCTGAAGGGGTTTGTAACCCCATAGGAAGAACAACAACACCAGCTAACTAGACTCCCCTGAGCTCCCAGGAACTCAACCACCAACCAAAGAGTACACATGGAGGGACCCATGGCCCCAGGTGCATATATAGCAGAGGATGGGAGGAGAGGCCCTTGGCCCTCTGAAAGCTTGATGCCCCAGTGTAGGGGAGGTGAGGTGGGAGTGAGTGGGTATGGGGGTGGGTAGGGAAGCACTGTCATAGAAGCAGGGGGAGGGTGGAGGGGATGGGAGTTTCCTAAGGGGAAACCTGGAAAAGGGGATAGCATTTGAAATGTAAATAAATGAAATATCCAATAAAAATGTCAAAAAATACTTAAAAACATAATAGATATGTAATGAAGTAAGAAAGATCTGGAGGAGGTGGACTCTCGGAGGCATCCAAAGCCTATTTTCAAATGTGCTGATACAGGGACTTTTGCATCTCCTTTGTAATCTGTGCCAGGTGTTTAAAAGATGATAGGAAGGAGATGTATGGTAATGCAAAAGTAAAACAGAGAGAGAGAGAGAGAGAGAGAGAGAGAGAGAGAGAGAGAGAGAGAGAGAGAGAGAGAGAGAGAGAAAAAAGAAAAAGAGGAGAAAGAGGAGAGAGAATTTTTTTTAAAAGTTCTTGGCAATTAAAGGAATGACCAAGAATGAGATGAAGAACCAAGCCACGATTTAGGACTTGAAAATGTCGCAGCGTCTGATATACTCAAAGGAAAAGCAATGTCCTATCTATAGGGTGAGAAATTCATGCTGGTTTCCCAGAAAAATCTTCTGATTGGTAGCATATAATATTCGCTACCCAGAATCACCTTGTCCTGGGTAGCCTGGCATGACATACCACCCATGCCACCCCTCCTGCGATCCTCTGGGGGAGAAGGGCGGGCAGAGACTGCTGCGAGCTTAAGGAACATTCTGTTATGTGTGGAAGCAGTTCCAGTGACAGGACTCTCTCCCATCTTTGTCACTTTGAGCCCTCTCTATTGGCACTCTGGATGCTGGGTCATACCTAGAATGAGGAAACAGCTTGACGCTTCAAGTTTGTTTTCCTTTATTGGAGGTTCTGGAACTTTGCAGGTCTGAATGGGGAGGGACAACGACAATCGGAGAGGAAGCAGAGGTCAAAAAGGCGAGAAATCATGTGAACCGAACAAAGAGATCCGACGGCACGAACTTCCTACCTGGTGCAGCAGACTGGCGAGGATCGACCTCCTCAGGTTCTTCGGGAGGACCGTGTCATAGAGGACGGCGGCAGTGAGGATCTGCTTTAGACTCTAAAACGGAAGCGCTCATGGGTTAGTGGACTGTTGCCAGTGAGGCAGCCACACAGGAGATAAAGGCCAATGAGTACATTTTACGAGAAGAACAAACCCAATTGTGCCTCAGTTACGAGAGTTTTCATAGTGATTCTGATGTCCCCAGCTCGGAGTGACAGCTCCCTGCTCCTCTTTGCAGTTTCCGTCAGCAGTTGTGGTGAGCTCGCTCTGCTCTGCTCCAGTGGGTGGATAAAGGGAGCTACTGAACAGGTGTTTGAGGTCCCTAAGCTTTTTTGAAACTTGGTGTCCGTGGAAAAGTTTCAAATGGAGCCCCTCCTCTCACCTGTGTGATGTAGAAGTCATTCTCCTTGTCACGGTACTGGATGAGGAGCCAGGATATTTGGCCCAGCGCGAATTCACAAAAGTCTTCCCGATGCAGCAGCAGGCTCACGGTGGGGCCATGGGCCTTAATTATGGCCAAAGTCTGTAGAGGCAATAGACAAAGATCATTGATGACACCGTGCTATGTTTTGTGGCTAGCTTTCAGTGTATGGGTGCTTTGGGGACTCCATAAACACAAAAATCTCCCTTAGGGGGGGAAAAGTACCTTTAGAAACAAAGCCATTCTATTTTGTTTTGTTTTGCTTTTTTTGGAAAATGCACGAGCTTGTATAACCTCATTTATGTCTATGTGGATGTTCATGTCGATATTTGTTCTTTAATTGTTTTCAGTGTATAATCTCCCCGGCCTCTGTGTTTGTACACATGTGCAGATGTGTGCATGACTGAGGCTCACATATGGAAGTTAGAGGACAGCCTCAGGGGTCAGTCTTAATCTTCCATCTTGTGAGATAGGTTGCTTTTGTTTGTTTCTGTGTTAGTCAGGTGCCGCAGCCTACAGCTTCCTCTAATTCTCATGTCTTTGCCTCCTGCTCCCGGTAGGAATGTGCTGAGAATTCAGACGCCTGCCCCACCGTGTCTGACTTTTGTGTGAGTTCCGGAGATCCAAATTAAAGGTCATCAGACCTGTGCAACAAGTGCTTTACCAACATCTCTCATAGCCGCTTTCTTTCAACGTATTAATGAATTAAAAAATTTCCTGGTATTATAAAAATACTTTGGGACTCCATATTTCCTCAAGATTAAAACCTTCCATTTGGAGAGAAGCTTGAAAAGACACAGGATGGGAATGAAAACAATAGGGTATTTTCAGGGGATGTGAAACATTCCTTCCAGAAGGGAAGTCTGTTTTTAGTGAATTACCTTACCTTCTGAGATGGAAACCTTTCACTTTGCAGAGGAGGTAATTAAGACACAAGTTGTTTATATGGAGATGAAAAAGTAAGATGTTGTGTGAGGAGGTGAAACACTGCATCCTCTGAGAAGCTTATTAATAAGCTCAGGCAATGAAAAAAAAAAGTGTCTTCAGGAAGTTCCTGAAACGGACAAGGTTCACTAGGTCCTTCTTTCCCCAGGCATTTATCAGCAGTAAGGATCTGAGGGACTCTCTCAGGCCAGCTGAACTGCCTGAAGGAAGCAGAAGCCATCTGAGCTGCCTAGAAGAGGCTCAGAACAACTGAGCTACCTGGACACCCTTCAACTTGGTAGAGCCACCTGAATGCTGTGTAGCACACTGTACGTTTCTCACTCCCTTGAGCTGTTAGCCATGTTGCGATGGGCTTTGGTGATGTGGGTGTCTTGGAGTCATTTCTGCTCTTGTACCTAACCCCTCACCCAAATGCCTGCAAGGAAGTCCAATAAAACCTATTGGTTCACCAAGTTGGACTTTGGTGGTACTTGGTTCCCTGTCTGTGATGAGTTGATGCTTCTTCATGAATTTCCAAGAAGTGTCACACAGCATTGCATGCTGTTTTGTCTGTCTCCCCTCACACTATTTCCTCTACAATATTCTACTTACTTTCCTTCTTTTTTCAGGGCAAATTTGTTAAGATGCTTTGGTCTGAACTTCCTACCTCCACTTCTTACAACCCCCTCCCCCCAGCCCCCAGAGTTCGCTGTAACCTGGCTTCCATTTGACAATGGGAAAGAACAACTTCCAGAGCAGAACACATGACAGAGATTGATCATAAAAATCTAGCGTCTCACTATCTTTTTTGTCAAAAAGTAATTTTTAAGTAAAAACAAACAATTTGGTGTATAATTTGATAGCCTACATTCTGAAGCTAATGTATATGGTGATCTATAATGTTTTATTTTACAACAAACCATATTAAACTTTAGCAGGTCATTACACCACTGTTTATTTTACTTGAGACTGTCAGCTGCGATGGTTCTTCTAATGTACCTTACTGTGCACTGCATACTTTACAATGTTTTTCTTGACTTCTGTAGTAATGGCCTTTGCTTGCTATTTCGAAACTTCTTTTTTAGATTATGGCATCTCATTTTACTTTTCCTTGTCCTTCAGAAACCTTTATCCTTTATCCTGTCATGAGTTATTCCTTTGCATTTTCCCAGAACTCAATTTTTGCCACACTCATCTCTTCATGCTGTTCTTGGATGACACTATCCAAAATCATTCAGTTATTTAAATTATGATGATACCCAAACCTATGTAACTAGCTTTTGATTTTTTATCTTAATTATGAGCAGAAGGTATCCAGGCTGACTAATAAATATATCATAGGCATTTAAGCCACCATGAAATTGCAGTATTTTTGCACAGCTGAGAGAATTGTTTTGATGTTATTTATTTAACTGAGTTACTGGTAAACACCTGAGTTGTTTTTTTTTTTGGGGGGGGGCGTTGTTGTCTTTTGTCGAGTTAATGATTCAGTTCAAACATAGTTTATGACATACACAACATAAAAGAGTGGACGGTTTGTCATTTCCTCGTTTGTTCTCCCCACACATTGAAATACCAGAGTGAGATTTTGGTCTGCTCAAGCTTTGACACATCTCTGTCTTCTGAAACAGGATCAGGCATATTGTTGTCCTTCAAAAAACTTTTATGGGGCAATGGATACACAGTGACTTGAAGTAGACAGTAGAATTGGTAGAGTTAATACTATACCTTCTAAAACATAGCTAATGATATCCAGAAGTTCCACGTTTGCTGATTTATCCATGAAATATTCTTTTAAAAACTGCTTTAATAGCTTAAAGTGTAGGCAAGAAACCAAAGAAGTTCACTAAATTTTAAGCCACATAGATGTATATATATATGCAAGTATATATGTATATATACATTTTAGAAGCTGTGTGTGTGTGTGTGTGTGTGTGTGAAGTAAAATACACATATGTAAGCTACAACCAAACTCTAAATCTGGTATGACCAGCATGGGGGTTTGCAACTTGAGCCTTTCTGAATCCCCACTCACATGCATGGGTGAGGCCTGGGGGGCCCATTTCTCCATTATGTACCGGAACAGCATGAAGATCTTGTCAGAGAGCCGGTTAGCATCTAATTTGGGATATGGGAAATCTTTCCAGTGGTTGACATATTTATAAATGGACCTGCTGAATTTTTCAAGGGCTGCATTAAAAAAAAATACAACCACAGACTGAAACAAACATGAAGATGGAAAGAAACATCAAATTATTCTAAAAGAGAGGACAGGCAATTAATTAAAGTTCCTAAATCATCTTAAAACATCATCAAATAAACATGAAAATAAACATGAGAATTGTTTAGCCAATTTCAATTAATAGTTAACAAAGCATAAATTAAGATGGTTATTATATACTGTTACTAGGAGATAGTCTGTCCAGAATGGAACATATTTAACATAGCCAATGCCACATGTCAACTAGATTAAGTTATAGGTGGCGTTCTTACACATCGATGGCAGAGAAGATTTGATATAAAGTCTTTTGGAAACTCCGTGAGATCTATCTGCACCATGTGAGAAAGGTCGTGGAAGCACGTCTATTCTTAAGCGAAAAGGAAACCATAGGAATACCCACCTAGACAGAAGGTCTGCCTCATGCTTTCATCCTCCACCAGCCTGAGCATGGTCTGCATGGTGAGCAGGGTCATCATCATGAAGGGGATGCTCTGGGACACTGCAGTGAAGGGCACAAGAGGAAAGGGCGCGTGTCAGCACTTCCTGGCTGAGACAGGTGAGGAGCGGTAGGAAGATTGTGTTCTTGCTCTTCCTGCCCCAGTTGAAAGCCTGAATGTCATTAATCAAGGTGTTGTGGGTCTGAAGGACACCACTAGCTAGGTAGCCACCTATGCCTGCTGAATATTATTAAGTATTTTCTTTATTTACATTTCAAAAGTTCTCCCCTTTCCTGGTTTCCCCTTCAAAAACACCATATCCCATCCCCGCCTCCCCCTACTTACCAACCCACCCACTCCCTCTACCCTGTCTTAGCATTCCCCTATACTGGGGCATACAGCCAACCCGTTGAATACTAATAAACAATTTTGGATGGTTCCTTCCTTGATATCCCTATCTTGCATCTAGTTTTGCCCATGTCCCCAAGGCATAGTGAATAAACAGGTGCCCAATAGTATCTGTTCAATAAAATACTATAGAAACAAATGGTGGACATCCTTTTTCATTTAAGTGTCTTGTTATTGGCAGCTTCATAGAGAATGTGTTTCTGTAAATGTGAAGACAGGAGGGGAAGTGGAGGGTGGAAGACAGCCTGTTATATTTAGCAGTGCATCCTGAGTCAATGGCTGGTCATCAGGCTCAGCTCTGCTCACAGCATCGGCCATGTCTTTCTACCAATGGACTTTACTGTAGTAGAACACAGAGAGAGACAATCTTGCTTTTGCTTAACTTTCTGGGGCTTTAGACAATTAGTCAGGGGTAGCTATTTCCTAGGGAAGATGTAGGATGCCTTTCATACCGTAACTGGTTGCCAGTTCAGCCAGGGCAAGCACCACGAATTCATTTGGCAGCTCTAGAATTCTAAAGTTACTTTGCATTTCATACATCACAGAGTTGAAATCATGAGCAGCAAGAGACACCAACACCTCACCAGCCAGCATTCTGATCTCTCTGGGAATCTGAGAAGGGAAATAACAAGGTGTTAAATAGGTAGAAGAGTGAGTCTCAAGGGTGGGGGCAATAATCTATGCAGTAGTCTAAGTTCACCTCGATTTGGAAGAGAGTAAGAATGAACTGTTTCAAAGTCATAGTTCAGATCTCTCAGGTAGGTGTCAGTAACTTGACTCAATAATTCTGAGACAATTTTGGTGCAGTTCTTACAGACTTGGAGCCAACTGGCCTTTTTTTTCTTCAGACAAGAGTTTCACTCATGTAGTTCAGGGCAGACCTTGAACACATGACCCACCCTGCTCCTGCTTCCCAAGGGCTGGCATTACAGGCATGGGCTACCAATTCTAGCTCATTATTTTCTTGCTATTTAATCAGGTGCCTCAATGCAGAGTTTATGTTTTATGTTTAAGAAATATGAATTACTGTGGTGGAGTAAGAAAAAGTAAAAAGAACCGGACCAGGTGCTGAGTGCTTTACGTTTGTCCTCATTCTGATGACATTATCTTCAAATTTAGACATACTGGGAGACAGAGGCTTCTGTTTTGGATGGTGGTGAGCTAGGTAAATTTAACCAACCCTCCCACCAAGGCAAATGAAGCCACAACAAAAAACAAAACAAAACAAAACAAAACAAAACAAAAACCACTGTACTCATAAAAGTGCAAGAGAGCTTAAGCACAGAGTTTAAGCAATTCCTGTATTGAGATCTGAAACAAGTAGAGATTTCAGGATAATGGAGCCAGACGCAGAGATAGGAAGCAACACGGGAGCCGAGAGAACTGGGGTCCAGGCACTCTTTCTGTCAGCAGATTGCTGAGCTCCGCTGTCATCGTCTCTCACAAGTACAAACTTCCTCATCTAAAAAGGATGAATGGATGATACTACCTTTAATGTCTACTTTATATCTGTCTCATTTTCCTAATCTGTGCAGTGATGTCCAAGAGGCTCTGTAAGTAGCTCTATGTAAGCTACCGCAGAGAACAAATATTCCAGTTATGGTCCTGGCAGCCAGGACAGAAAGGGTTTTGTGCACCTACATGGTGTATTTGAGACACTCAAGGTCCCCGATAGCAGTCCTAGTGCACAATCACCACCAACACCCAAACTTACTTCCTCATCCCTCATGTCCTTAGAAGTGTAATAAATCAACCTTTGGACTATTGCATCATCCAAGATGTCAGTATTCTGAATAAAAGAAGTGAGATGACCATAAATGTCCTCCTGTGAATACAGAAGGGGACAAAAGTGTGAGTTGCAAACATAAAGAACTCAGATAAAGCCTAAATAAAGGACACCATGAAACTAAGAAAAGTATGTTGCTTAGATGCTCTAAGCATAATATGCATCTTTAGGAGTCAAGTACTTACATATAGAGCAACATTAATTCTAAATCTTATTTTGTTTCATTTGTAAGACAATATCTAATTGAACTGGAGGCAGGATAGTCAGTATCTCCAAGTGTCTGACCATCCCTGTTGTAGTGTTCTTAGGGCTGAGACCTTTGTTATGGTACTAAGGAGCACTCTATATCATTAAGGACATTGTTGCACTGTGAAGCTGTGCCCCAAGGAGTGTTACAGTCTTTTGTTTCATACATGTCTTTTCTGAGACCGTTTTGGATGGCAGTTCGTCTCCAGGAGACTTGTGATTTGAACAAATGTCCCTGTTGGGGCATTTACAAATCTTGTAGATGCTGAAGATGTCCTGTGAAGGATGAAAGGAAGACTGGAGTTCTCAGATCTCCAATTGCCTCAAGTACACGCCTCCAGAAACTGTACCAGTCTTCATTGTGTTTCTATTAGCCATAGGAAATGTTAGAAAAAGGTATAATTTGTCTTTCGTTGTGTTTCCTGAGTCTATTTAAGCACCTGTAAGATCTTGCCTTGCTCTACGTGTATTTTTTTTTTGACTTCTGAAGGCCTTGTTCTCTTGGCAAGGGTCACCCTCTAGTGCTTTTGTCATGTTTTGGAGCTGGGACATGCTCTTTATTTAGAGCATTTCACTAGTGTTCACAATTCTGTATGTTTGGTGCTACTAATAGACTCAGAACTGAAGAAACCATCATAGAGAACTTCACTTGTTGATTGTTGATTCTGTGAGTACTTCAGTCTTAGCACCTTGTACTGAATGCAGTGCTGGATAAGTTCATTTTGATATCACACTTGGGACCATTTTAATGAAAAAAAGACATCTCATATGTAGGCATGACTTTCCTGGAACTTGCTATGGAGACCAGGCTAATCTCAAACTCATAGGGTCTGCCTGTTTCTGTCTCTTGAGTGTGGGGATTAAAGGTATGATTAACCATACTTGACCCCATTTCTATTTCTTTAAAAAATGGTATTTATTTTTGTTTATTGCATGTTTCTGTGTGTATCTATGTACATGTGAGTATAGTGATTACAGAGGCCAGAAGAGGGAGTTAGATCCCCTGGAACTAGGATTTATAGGAACTAGGGCTATAGGAACTTAAGAGCTACTGTTTATAGATAGTGAGAACTGATCTGGGTCCTCTGCATGTGTTCTTAACTGCTGAGCTATTGGTGTTGACTCTTACACCATTTTCATTGATTGTTTTTTTCTCAGTGTGAAAGCAACTTAGAAGTGGCTGCTAAACTTTGGATTCTTTAGTCGAAACTATCACAATACTTAAACAGTCCAGAAATCATTTCCAAAGTGTCTCTAAATGTTTGAAAGTAGTGTTCTTTGGGAATGTTAATATCTACTATGAGATTCATAAAATGGTTGTTAATAATACCTAATGTTAGGGCCATCTCTATGAACTCCTATGCCTTGTCTTGCCATTGAAGGAAGTAATTAGAATCCCTGTTAGTGAGGCCAAGACTGGTACTTTCTTCAAGCTAACAACAGGCAAGCAGGGTTGAACATTACTAAGTCATGAGACAACAACATGGATATCACAAGAGGTGATGTTGAACAATTAGTAGGGTGACTTTGTTGGCATTCAACAGGCTTCTGATTGGATACGCTGCAACTGTCCTTATTTAGGTTAGTCACACAACGTGTTAGTGTTTCATTTTTCTCAGTTGTCAATTGAATATAGAAATACAATGGCATAGAGTTGTGAGGAATGAATATTGTATAACACATGTTATGTGGAGAGCTTTACACACTCGACTTCATAGACAAGTGTTCAGTGAAAGGCGGTAACTGCTATTGGGCTGTTGACGGCTGAAAAGCCTTCAATTTTCAGAGTAATTTTCAGGTTGTAGGACAGGATGATAGATAGGCATGGGAAGTCTTTGCACATTTTCAAAGCAATCCTCACATTACAAGGAAGAGAATCTAACTCAGAGGGTTAGAAATCTGGTATTTCCCTCTCTCCACACCTACCAGCATAGAGTTATGAACAAGAGTATTCTTAAGTAACTTCTGTGAGTCTTGAAATGCTAAACACCATTATTTCAGTACTATAGTGACTTCTATTACAAACACATTTTCTAAAAGATTTAGTGACATAAGAGAAGTCAGGAAAAGAGAGGGAGGAGAAGGAGGATGAGGAGGAGGAAGAGGCCAAAGCAAAGGAGACTGTGTATGGATTGTCTCAATAGCTGGATTATAGAGGTGAATAAGAAAGAGAACTCACATACCTTGGTAATGTTGTCCTCCTTACTCAGCATCCCAATAGTGAGGTTAATATCTCCAAACATATCTAAATTACACAGACAAAGAATTAAAATATGTATCAAACTACACTCCCTGCCCCCAGCAGCTGTAGTCACAGATATTCACTTCTTGTCTGTCTCTATTCTCCTTTAAAATTTTTTTCTATTTTATAGCTAGCCCTTAATGATAGGGATATATTATACTTATATTTCTTATTTTTAAGAGACTTGAAACTAACAGGTGCATAGTGATTATTCAGTGTAAAAGTGCACATAGAGCATTCTGGATTCCCATGGATAGCTTTGATCAAGTGTGCATCACCTTCTCCATCTCCTCTAGTAAGGTCTGACTTCCAGGTTCAATGAGCTAAATCTTTCACATCTAATTAGCATTGGATGAAACAGTGGAACTCCTCAATTTTTCTTTTTGCCTCCCTTAATGAGCCCCTGTGTTTTCACCCCACATTTACTTCTTGTTTATCTGCCTTTCTGTGATTTCAAGGACTTTCTTCTGGCTCCATGTTCATGAAAGTTTGCTTTTCCCCCAATAAAGATCTAAGTATTGGCTTTGTATTTTTGTAGAAATAATGTCTGTTTTGACAAAGACTTGGAAAATCATGAATGCTACAGCTGCTACCACCACTATTGTCACTGCCATACCATCATCATCACACCACACCACCATACCACCATCACCAGCATATCACACCACACCACACCGCCATCACCATCACCAGCATATCACACCAGACCACCACCACCATACCACCATCACCACCACCATCACCAGCATATCACACCACATCACTAGCACCACACCACCAGCACCACACCACAGTACCACCAACCACCACCATCATCACCATTATTATACCACCACCATCACCACCATTACCATCACCACCATCATCAATAACAAAAACAATAACACCACCAAAAACAATAACAAAGTTGGAATCAAAAGATTGCAACAAATTCAGGCCAATAGCAGCCTGGAAGGAGAAACAGGTAAAGATGACTTATGTTTCTCTGAGCCAAGGACATATACTGTTACTGTAGAGCTTTTGGCAAAGCAAAAAAGATAGAGGTATTTTAAATTGGAAGAAAACATTGCCCAAAGATTTTAAAATATTCAAAATTAAATAAGAGCCAACCTCTCTGGTATATAGGTTAGGGTCCCTTTCCTTCAAGTAGATTAAAGTACAACTATCTCAGGCCTCCAATCTGCCATTGGCCATTTACAATTGACATTTTATTTTTAAATATTTTTCCATAAAGATGAGTAGAGGGAAATAATCTGGCCTCAACAAAAACCTTTCAGACTTACTTTGGTGGGTATAGTCATGCAAAACTCCCACATGTCAGTATGTATCAGAGTTCTCACTCCTCAAGACCCAGACATGCTTACCTCCATATTCTTCCATTCTGGGAGTTGTCTTGGTTGTTACAGGCTTTACAAGAGGCAGCACCTAAGTATCCGAAGCAGTTCAGCTAAAAAGTCAGTGAAGCAAGTTGACAACTTTCTCACATAAGGGTCCTTAAATGAAAATCCTTCTTTACTTGATTGGCTGGGTGACCTAGGAGCTTCTTGTGATGGGCTTGCTGTTGAAGTGGATGATGCTGGATTCTACCACCATCACATTTTCTTTGCCTCTGAGCTCCTGCTAACCAAGATGGCTGCATCTCACCGACTATTGTCTCTTTACAGGAGACCAGTATGTCTGAGGAGGAAGAGATTAGAAAGCAGAACTCAAACTATTGTTACAGAAGAAAGTAGCTGCTTTCCCCATTCTTGGGTCTATTGACCACAAGTTTAAGAATGGTGTGTATTGGTGGCCACTTTACTGGCCTGATGTTGGTAAAGCTTTTAGGTGGTCCTGATAGTTCTATTTGGTGAGGTCAGTCACACAACAGGGCATGCTCAGTGGACCGGAATGCCTGTCAGGGGCAGTTGCAAGGAATGACCAACTGACACAGCAGCCAAGTCGCTCTGGACCCCTCCCCACTGCTCCTCTGCCCACCACTCCTCACTGACTTATCAGAACCCTAAGCCTCCCGCAGGCTCGGGCTTTTTCTATTTATTTCATTTATTTCCTGTCTATTTGGTTTCAAATGATTTGTTGCATGGATATCTTGACTATGATATTTTCATAGGGCAGACCTGAATTTTGTCCAAATGCTCCTTAAGTCTAAATCTGTGTGATTGCAGTCTCATTCAGGGAGAATGATGACTTCTGGGAAAATATATAGGACTTGGTGTTCAGGGAAGGTGCTCATTGAAATTTTGATGGTTGCTTCTCAGGCTATTTATTTTTTATTAAAGAAATTTATTTCAGATTCAAAGATCAAGTGCTTGAAACTAAGCCTTTGGTTAATTCTTCAGTGGAGAATTTTTTTTTTACTTTTTTATTTGATATATTTTTAATTTAAATTTCAAATGATTTCCCCTTTTCTGGCCCCCCATACACAATGGAGTACTATTCAGTCATTAGAAACAATGAATTCATGAAATTCTTAGACAAATGGATGGAGTATTGGTATACATTCTTTGTAAATGGTGATAGATTTCATAATAAGAGCAATTTCAAGTAGATCATGCATTTTTACCCTACCACCCCATGTTCTTTATTTTCCATCTTCCTTCTTCCCTCTATTTGCTTCCCCCTTCTGCCATAATGTGCTGTCATATATATGTATATATGTATACATGTATATATGTATAAGTGTACATATGTGTATATGTCTATATGTGTATACATGTATGTTTACATATATGAATATATGTGTATGTGTATATGTATATATGCATGTGTATGCATTTCATGTATATGTATGTGTATATGTATATATATGTGCACACACACATATACATACATTCTAGGGTCTAGCATAACTGTCCTCTGAGAGGCTCTATCCAGCAGCTGACTGAAACAAATGATGGGGACTCTTAAGGAAGAGTTAGGGGAAGGATTGAAGATCCAGAAGAGGATAGGAACTCCACAGGAAGACCAACAGAGTCAACTTACCTGGACCCTTGGGGCTCTCAGAGACTGGACCACAAACCAAAGAACACACACAGGCTGGAATGAGCCCCCTGCACATAGGTAGCAGATGTGCAGCTTGGTTTTCATGTGGGTCCCCCAACAGCTGGAGCCAGGACTATCCCAAAAGCTGTAGCCTGACTGTGGTATCCATTCCCCACAGGGCTGCTTTGTCTGGCCGCAGTGGGAGAGGATGCATCTAATCCTGCAGAGACTTGATACACCAGTGTAGGGGGAGAACCAGGGGGGCCCTGGGAGAAGGGGAGGGGAGATAGGTGATGGGGGAGGGGCTCTGGAAGAGAGGGACTGGGAAGAGGGCACCATTTGGGATGTAAATAAATAAATTGAATGGAAAAAAATTTCTAGGCTCCACAAATGAGAAGAAATAGATACTTGTCTTCTGAGCCAGGCTTATTTTTCTTAATATTACAATACCCAGTGTTACCCATTTTTCTAGCAAAAAAAAAAGATTGATTTTAATTTGTAGCTGAATAAAGCTAGATTGTGTGCACACGCATGCACGTACGTATGTATGTACAAACACACACACACACACACACACACACACACACACACACACACACACAGAGATACCACATTTCATTTTACTCACTCTCTTCTTGGCAGACAGCTGGTACCACTTCGCTAATGTGAACAACACAGCAGAGAACTTGGATGTGCTAGTATCCCCGTGGTAGGACATGCACATGGGTACACACCCAGGAAAGCCAGAGCTGGTTCATATGGTAGCTCTAGCTTTAGTTTTGTGAGGGACTTCTACTCTCCACACTGTGGGTGGCTGCAGTAATTACACTCCTACCAGCAGTGTATGAGAATTTTATCCTTACTAGCATTCCCCCCCCCACCCCTGCCATGTTTTGCCTTTTATTGATTGGGTTGCTTTTCTTTCGGTATTTAATTAGACTTTAGTTTTCAAATGTGTTCTAGATATCAATCCATGTCAGATGGATCATTAGCAAGGCGTTTTCTTCCATTCTGTATAGCCCCCCTCTTTATTATTTTCTTGGCTCTGCAGAGACTTCTTAATTTCATGCCATCCTATTTGTCAGTCCTTGGTGTTATTTCCTAAGTTGTGGACTCCTTTTTGGAGCATCCCTGCCTTTGTCTATGAAGATTTCCTCTGTGCTCCCCCACCTAGTGCTCTCAGAGTTGTGGAACTTACACCTCGTTGTTACACTGTGAACAGATCTTGTTAACCAGCCATCTAGTAGATGCATCTGTCTCCATTTTCCAGGTCAGCCTCACTTTTTCTGAGCATGCCATTCACAAGAACTTGTCCCAAGGTGCAACTGGTGCTCTCATTTAAAATGTGAATGTCAGGGCCTGCCTCAGACCTGGTAAATTCTAACCAGGCAGCAAGAGTCTCTGTTAGAATGAGTACTGATCCTTATTTTAGTAAAGATCATTAAGATCTAAGAAACACTTGGCAGGATCCTTCCCTTAATAGCCCACTAGTAAATAAGCAAACAGTTTGCCATGTTTTGTGAAGATGCTCATTATGATTGGAAAGGATAACTACTGTTCTTTTCCAGCGTTCTGGTTCAGTCGCACCATTAACAGACTAGTGATCCCGAAATTCAGTGCAGTTCTGAAAACATATACACGTAAGTAGTGTTATTTGGGTTAAACAGGTTTTGTGTGTGTGTGTGTATGCCTAAATCTACATGTGTATATATATTCATATATATATATGTGTGTGTGTATAGGTTTATATATATTTAGAAATATGTGTGTGTAACCCAAATGCATATGTGCACACATATATGCAGATACACCCACAGGTCACACACAAACAACAAAGACAAAGAGAATGTGACTTTTAGTGGGAGTGTGGGGGGCAGTGATATATGAGAGGGGATGGAGGGAGGAAAGGGAAGGAGTAAATGATATAATTTTATTATAATCCTCCCAAATTAAAAAAGATACATAAAGCCGGGCTGTGGTGGCACATGCCTTTAATCCCAGCACTTGGGAGGCAGAGGCCGGCGGATTTCTGAGTTCGAGGCCAGCCTGGTCTACAGAGTGAGTTCCAGGACAGCCAGGGCTATACAGAGAAACCCTGTCTCGAAACACCAAAAAAAAAAAAAAAAAAAAAAAAAAAAAAAAAAAAAAAAAAGAGAGAGAGAGAGAGAGATAAGAAATAACATGATTTTGGAATGATAAAGAACAATGTACAATAACGTTAATAAAGTTAATAATTAGAAATCTGGCTATTTAGGAAATTGTTATAATTTATTTTCCATGAATGGTAACAAATAATTTTTCTGCATTTTCATGGATAAAGATTTTGTTGATTTTATAGAAAATTCAGGAGGCTAGGAGATGATTGATTTATATTAACTTTGTCATTTATTCATCAGGGTAATCAAAATAAATTTTCCTGATTGATGTCTTTTCAGATAAAGTACATTTAAACAGATTAGGAGTCCCCATATTCTCAGAACAGCTAATTTTCTCTAATTTTTCCCTTTGGGGAGGAGGGCCTTCTTCTTGCCTATTTTCATCAATGCCTCTTCTTCTTAAACTAGACAAACAATGCAGGTTTGATTCATCTGAGGCTGTAGAGGAATGTTAAACAGCAATTCCCAATGCTGGTAAGATTGTGTGTACTGAGGAATTCAGTACTATTTCTTAATGTTTGTTTATGAAGGAGCCTGAATGCAGCTTTCTTATGAACTAGAGTGCCTCTTTGTGTAAGTAATAACTCTCTGCTTTCAATGTAATTTGTCTGCTTCATGCTTCCTGTATTATTATGGGAAAATAAACCAAGGCCCCTGACCAAATTTGATTTTTTAACTATAAAAACGTGAAGGGATCCTTTTAGCTGGCTTCATGACCATCTCCTATGCAAATATCCCTCCCCCATTTTCTTTTTCTCGGTGTAGCCCTGGCTGTCCTGGAACTCACTCTGTAGACCAGGCTGGCCTGGAACTCAGAAATCTGCAGTGCCTCTGCCCCCCAAGTTCTGGGATTAAAGACATGCACCACCACTGCCAGGCCCCTCCCCCATTTTCATGCAAAACAACTATAAGTGCATCTTTGTGTCAGACTATTGATGTGTAGGGCGTTTCTTACTCTTTTGTATATGGACACAGTAGGAAACCTCCCATCTTGTATTGGCAGAAGTCAGTGATACAGGGAATGGAGAATGGAGGACCTAGCAGAGATTGATCCCAAGGCAGTGCCACGGTGGATCTTGTGCTAAGGGACGTAAATCTGTGTCAGACCCTATTTCATTTTCTGAACTAATGAATTAATGTTCCTTGATTAAAAATCCTCAAGAGATATTACTTGTGAACTGCTAATGTGAAACATGTGCAATCAGCAGTTTTATTTCCCCTTATCATTAAAAGAATTGCATTTTAAAATAAAGAGCATGGTTTTAAAGGCATCCCTTTAGGGATTTGGAGAGCTGGAGGACCAAATATCTTTGGTTCTTTTTATGCAATGACTTCAGTCTTGATGTGTATATACTGGCTGGTTTTAAGTCAACTTGATACAAGCTAGAGTCATGGAACAGGAAGGAACCTTAACAGAGAAAATGTCTCTACAAGATCTGGCTGTAGGACATTTTCTTAATTAGTTATTGACAGGGGAATCCAGCACATTGTGGGTAGTATCATCCCTGGGTTTGGGTTCTCTAAGAAAGCAGACTGAGCAAGCTGTGGGAAGCAAGACAGTAAGCAGCACCCTCCATGGCCTCTGCATCAGCTCCTGCCTCCAGGTTCCTGCTTGGTCTGAGTTCCTGTCCTGAGTTCCTCCATTGATGATGAACAGCAATGCAGGATTCACCAGTGAAGGTGAATAAACCCTTTCCTCTTCAACTTGCTTTTTGGCTATGGTGTTTTGTTGCAGCAATAGAAATCCTAAGCTGTAGACTGTTCAAACCCCTGCTACTAGGAAGCAGTTTACTGGAATGGTTGTTACTTAGAGCCCCTTATAATAGGTATGTCTTTGTCACTGACAGGTTTGGAGAGAGGAACACAGCCTACTCTTGCAATTTGGGATAGCAGGAGAAGATCTGGACCCGGGATCTTTTTACCTCATCAGATTTTCATCTAGTGTCTTGGGGCTTTGGGAAGAGTGTCACTGTTTTCTGGGGTTAAGTAGCTGGAACTTGACAAGAATTTTGAGCATAAGGGTTTGAGATTGTTTTTTCTTGGTCATTTATGGTTGGCATACAGGTTATCCTTAAAATATTTTTTACCCAGTGAATTGGAAATAACGTCTGGGTTAGGGATAGGGGATTGTATCACTTCCCCTTTCAGCTCTAGGATCCCCTCTGGTGTAGACCCTTGTTGTCCCTGTGTATGGTGAAGGCAGTTTATGGCAATTCCATAGCCAGACATCATGCAGACAGAGTGAGAGACCTGGAATACTCAGTCCTGAGTGTGGCTACTAACAGAATGCAAATAATTCAAATAAGGATTTCATTGGAGAAAAGGCGAGCTATAATCCCTAAGATGGATCAAGGATATGGAAAGACTCAGTGCAGCAGTATAGGGCAATACTAGAATAGGGAAGTAGGAAGGGGTGGATGGGGAACAGGGGGAGTGAAGAGGGCTTATGGGACTTTTGGGGAGTGGGAAGCCATAAAAGGGGAAATCATTTAAAATGTAAATGAAAAATATATCGAATTAATAAAAAAGAAAGACAACCAATTTTCATGGCCTGTTCTTCTTTTAATGTTTATAGCTCTTTATGTGCCTCCACAGGGCCCAAAAGTGCAGAACTTGAAGAAAGCAGGACTGAAGTCTGTGTTGTGCTTATACTTCAGGTGGGCAGACATGCCTAATAGCAAAGAACCTAAAATCTCCAGTGCAGTTACTCAGATCATATGGACCACCAAAAACCTGATAAAGAGGAATCAATGGAGCATCAGCAGCAACAAAAAGAAATTGTGTTGCATCTACTTAGTCAGTTATTGCTGTTTGCCAATGTTATTCCTGTTGTCCTTAGGACAACCAAAAACAAAACGAAATAAGCCATCAACAACACGAAACCAGACTAAAGGGAACACAGCATCCCAAAAGCATCTGGTTTATTGAAGATCTTAAACTTCTGGTTTCTTGTTCTAAGAGAATGTGTTCTTTTAGGAGTCTATCCAATTCTTGTATTCAAGCTAACTGGTTACTAACTGCTCAACAGTTAATTAATTATTAAGTATTTATCTTTTGTGTTTCATTAAATGGTATTTTAAAAAATCATCACTGCTTCTTGATATCATATTAGTTCTACAAAGGCAAATATCCAGAGCATCTATTGCTGCGTACAACTTAAAGTACACAATCAAAAAATGAAATTAACTCTAAATAAGGGATCTTCCAGAGATATTTTAATAAAGAGAATCATTTTCACAAGCCACACTCCATTCTCTAGGGTTAAGAAGCTGCAGGGCAAATAACCGTGCAAGTGTTCTCGGCTATCCCAGGCATCTGTAGTTAGACAAAATTGTTCAAAAGGCTCACAACAGGGAGGCATCAAGAGGTGAGTGATCAAAATTTGTGAAGCAACAGGGTGCATGTGGAAAGGTTAAGTGCATTCCCTTGGGATGAATCTGCTTAAACTGTGAGCACTCCAAAAAGATTCTTTCTGCTCTAAATTCTATATATTTATATCTGTGGATAAAGCTCTCAGGTGACAGTGGGTTAGGCACCAATCTATGAGTATGGCAGAACATCAGTAGGCATCATTTTATTGGCTTTTTTTTTTTTTTTTGCCAGTCCTGTTTTGTTCTTTGTTAGGTTTCTGTGCTATCTTCCTTCTGGTTCCTGGCCCTCCAGACAGTGTCAAGGGTGGGCTTACTCTTGTGGCCTGGGTCTTAGGCTGGACCAGCCATTGGTTGCCCACTGTCACATTTTCTGTGCCACCTTTGCCACATAGCCCATTGATAGGCAGGACAAATTGTGGGTCAAAAGTTTTGTGGCTGGGTTGGTGTTCCAATCGTGCCATTGGAAGTTTTGCCTGGTTACAGGAGATGGCCAATTCAGGTTCAGTATTTCCCATTGCTAGGAGACTTGGCTAGGGTCGCCCTCATAGATTCCTGGGAGTTTCTGTTGCACTATGTTTCTAGCTCATCACAGAGATGTCTCCCAGTTCCAGGAGTCTCTCCCAATATTCTATCCCTCCATCCTCTCCCTACCTGGTCCCTCCTGTTCCCATTCCTACTCCTATCCAAACCCCTACCCCATGATGTCTCTTCTATTTTCCTTTCCCCGGGAGACTCCTATTTAATTTCCCCTTCACAGTGAGATTTATGTGTCTTCCCCTCTTGATCTCTTCCTGTTACTGAGCTTCTCTGGATCTGTAGATTGTAGCGTGATTATCCTTTACAGCTAATATCTACTTATAAGTGAATACACACTGTTTGCCTTTCTGTGTTTAGGTTACTTCATTGAGGATGATTTTTTTTGGAGTTTCACCCATTTGCCTGCAAATTTCATGATGTCATGTTTTTAACAGCCGAGTAATATTTCACAGTGTAAATATGTATTTTCTTTATCTACTTTTTGGCTGAGGGACATCTAGGTTGTTTCCAGTTTCGGGCTATGACAAATAAAACTGCTATGAACAGAGTTGAGCAAATGTCACTGTGGTATGATGAAGTGTCCTTTGGTATATTCCCAGGTGTACTATGTCTGGGTCTTGATGTAAATTGATTTGCGATGTTCTGAGAAACCAAAATATTGATTTCCAAAGTGGCAAAGCTTGCATTCCCTCCAGCAATGGAGGAGTGTTTGCCTTGCTCCACATCCTCACCAACATGAGGTGTCTCATGCATTTTTAATGTTAGCCATTCAGACAGATATAAGATATCTCAGAGTTGCCTTGACTTGCATATCCCTGATGTTTAAGGACATCATTACAACATTTCTTTAAGTGTTTCTTTTCCATTTGAGATTCCTCTGTTGATAATTCTATGTTTAGAGCTGTACCCCATTTTAAAAATTAGATCATTTGTTTTTTTGGTGTGTTTAGTTTCTTGAGTTCATTATATATTTTGGAAGTTGGCACTCTGTCAGATGTGGGGTTGATGAAGATCTTTTTCCATTCTGCAGGCTGCCATTTTGTCTTACTGATGGTGTCCTTTGTATTACGAAAGCTTTTCAGTTTCTCGAGGTCCCGTTTATTAATGCCTGTGGTATTGGTATTATGTTCAGGGAGTTGTCTCCTGTGACAATCGATTTGAGGCTATTCCCCATTTTCTCTTCTATCAGACCCAGTGTATCTGGATTTATGTTGGGGTCACTTGGACTTGAGCTTTGTATAGGGTGATAGATATGGATCTATTTGCATTCTTTTACATGTTGACATCCAGTTGGACCAGAACAATTTGTTAAAGATGTTTTCTTCTTTTTCATTGTATAATTTTGGCTTTTTTTGTTGTTAAAAATCAAAAGTCTACAGGGGTGTGGCTTTACTTCTGTGTCTTTAATTTGATTTCATTGATTCACCTGTCATTTTTTTAAATTTTCTATATTCTTTGTTTACATTCCAAATAATTTTCCCTTTCTCGGTTCCCCCCTCCCCATAAGCCCCCTTCCCTCCACCTGTTCTCCAATCACCCCCTTCTATTTCTCTGTCCTGTTACTTCCCTACAATGCTGGATCAAGCCTTTCCAGGACCAGGGACTACTTCTTCCCTCTTCTTGGGAATCATTTGATATGTGAGTTGTGTCTTGGGTATTCAGAGCTTCTGGGCTAATATCCACTTATCAGTGACTGCATTCCATGTGTGTTCTTTTTTGAATGGGTTACCTCACTTAGGGTGATATTTTCTAGATCCAACCATTTGCCTAAGAATTTCATGAATTCATTGTTTTTAATTGCTGAGTAGTATTCCATTGTGTAAACATACCACATTTTCTGTATCCATTCCTCCATTGAGGGACATCTGGGTTCTTTTCAGCTTCTGGCTATTATAAATAAGGCTGCTGTGAACATAGTGGAGCATGTGTCCTTATTACATGCCAGGGAATTCTCTGGGTATATGTCCCAAATTTTCTGGATGTTTTATGTCAGGAACTTTTTATATTTAACATTTTGACAGATGTAGCTATTTCTCTTGTCCTATCTTCAATGTCTGAGATCTCTCTTCCATATCTGTTGGAGATGCTTGTGTCTGTGGTTCTTCTTCTCTTACCTAGATTTTTTTTCTCCAAGACTCCCCCAGTTTGTATTTTCTTTATTGCTTCTATGTCCACTTTCAGGGATTGAACAGTTTTATTCATTTCTATTATCTATTTGTTTGTGTTTTCCTGGATTTCTTTAAGGGATTTGTTCATTGTCTCTTTAAGGGCCTCTAGCATTTTCATAAGATTGTATTTCAGATCATTTTCTTGTGCTTCAGGTATGTTGGAATATTTAGGGCTTGCAGTAGTAGAATAATTGGTATCTGGTGGTTCCATATTTCCCTGGGTGTTGTTGATTGTGTTCTTATTCTGGCCTCTAGTCATCTGGATTTGGAATTATTATTGGTTTAGGTGCCAATTTTTGACTATCTTGGATGCACAAATGGATTTTTTTTGTCTCTTTTCCCACTTGGTTTTCTGTTCATTCTCTGGTCTTCTGGCCTGAGTGGCTTGTGGTTCTGATAACTAACAAGTCTTCAGGTCCGGTAATGTGTTTCCATAATTTGTGGACAGAGTGATCTCTGAGGTTTTGGATGCTCACATTGCTTCTAGCATTCCGGGGTTTTGATAACTGATGTGGCCTCTGGGTTCCGGGGGTTCTTACTACTGGCATGGCCTCTGGTACAGCAGCAGACTTCAGCTGGGGCTGGGGCTGGGGCTGGGGCTGGGGCCTGCAATATGGAGCCCAGGAGAGGGGAGTGCTGATGGGCAGAGTTTAAGGGGTATTAGGAGGTAGAAGGTGGTATGGTAACTTACCTGAAGTTCCTAGTACTGGCTTGGCCTCCAGTAAAGTGGGTGTCTTCTGCCAAGCTGTGGGCCAGGACACAGAGCTCAGGGGAGAGGGTTGCTGGTCTAATTTGTAATACCAACTTCCGGTTTCTGTTCAGTTGGAACCTTATCATGAGGAAACTGTAATCTGTAAAACCTTATGCAAATGTATTGATAAGAAATGCATGATTTTTTTTGTTTACTTCTCAATTTCAGCAAAGTTATTTTTAGATTTAGTCATGTATATCAGCAGCTCATGGATTTTCTTATCATTTCTTATACAATTTTCCTGTTGTGTGAATCTTTCTATAATGGCTTTGCCTACTTATCTATTAGCGAATATTTTATGTCTTTCTGTTTTTTTTTTTTTTGCTATGAACTTTCAGGTACAACTGTTTCTATAAACATACAGTGAGCATAGACTTCTCCCCTGAGTAGTTAGCTATGGAGGGAATATAGTGAGCATCCTTTCAACTTTTCAGCAGCTGTCAGAATGTTTTCAAAAGTGGTAGTACATTTTTAGATTCTTACCAGCAGTGTATACATGAGGTTCTGGTTGTGTGCCAACACATAACATGTTTAAGTTTAGCTCTCTAAAGTAACCCTAAAGTGGTATCTCAGACTGGCATAGATTACCTGACATCTAATCATCTTAACAAGCTTCCACATGTGAGTTTCCAATAGTTCCAGAATCATTTGCTAAAAAGATGCCTTCTCTTTCATTGAATAATCTTGATTATATGTCTTGACTCACGAACTCTATTCTTCTTTTAATTAATTACTTTTTTTTACTTCACATTCTTATCAAGGTTTCCCCTCCTTCATCCACTCCAGTCCTTTTATCTCCCTTCTCCTCCCCATCTTCCTGTCCTCTCTTCCTCCTCAGAAAAGGAGAGGCCTCCTGTGGATACCCATCCACCTAAAAACAGGTGATCTCTCTTTCCCTTTTATTCTTCTGGCATGCATTCCATCCTGGCCACAGTTTCTCCTCCCTCCATTCCTCCAAGTTCCTTCTTCCCTAGATTCAGTTCTCCTCCATTTCCCTTAAAAACAAAGAAAGAAAGAAAGAAAGAAAGAAAGAAAGAAAGAAAGAAAGAAAGAAAGAAACAAAGAAAGTAGGCCTTCCAGGGATATCAACCAAACATGGCTTAACAAGTTACAAGAAGACTAGGAACATACCATCATATGAAGGATGGATAGGGCAACCCAGTAAGAGAAAAAAGTGGCTGAAACTCAGGTAAAACAGTCAGAGACAATTCTATCTCCGCTATGCAAGAACAATAAGCTACAGGAGCATAATGTATAAATATATGAAGAAGGCCTAGCTCAGACCCATACAGGATCCATGAACTCTGCTTAGTTGATTATGTGGGTGATGTTCTCCTGGAATCCTTGGTATCCTCGAACCATCTGGGTCTTACAATCTTTGTTCTGCCCCTTCTAAAAGATTCTCCTGACTCCACCTACTGTTTGGCTGTAGGTCTCTACATCTGCTTCCATCAGTTTCTGGATGAGGTTCTTCTGATGGCACCTGGGAAAGGCATTCATCTGAGAGTACAGCAGAACATCATTAGGAATCATTTTGTTCACTTTTCCTCCAGTTATTTTTGGTTCTATCCAGGTTTCTGGGCTGTCCTGCCTCTAGTTACTGGCCCTCCACCAGGTCCCATGTATGTGCTTTCTTTTTGAGGCAAGGGCCTGAAGTTGAACAGTCATTGGTTGGCCACCCCCACAAGTTCTGTGCCACCATTACCCCAGCACATCTTGCAGGCAGATGAAAGGTTTGGTGGTGTACTCACTTATAAGTGGACATAAGTAAAGGATAATTATCTTACAATCTACAGACCCAGAGAGGCTAAGTAATAAGGATGGCTCAGAGGGAGATGTCTGACTCTCCCGGGAAGGGGAATAGAATAGATTTTGTGGGTGTGCTGGGGGTGAGTGGGGATTGCAACAAGAGGGATGGAGGAAGGGGAGGGATTAGGGGAGGGAGTACATGGAGGTACAACTAGAATTGGGGGCATGTGGGAGGTGATGCAGAACACTACTGCAGTGGAAACTCTCTAGTGTAATGGGGGCTGCAGAGGTCAAACTGATCATCTTCTCTAACCAGGCAAGGCTCTCAGCAGTGGGACTGGAACATCAACCCATCCATGATCTATTTCTGTTTTTGTGCTGATACCATTTGCCTTGGTCACTGTAGTGATCAAAATCCCCTTTGTTCTTTTGGTTTTTGAAGTTTCCTTGCCCTTTTTATGTTTCTTGCATTTACACACCACCTAGAATCAATCCACTGGCCATTTTATACCAAAATGAACAGATAAATGCTAAGTTTTGGATTGGGTTTACATTAGGTTATAAATTAACTTGGAAAGAGCTGGCATCTTAATACAATTGAACCTCCAGTCAATAAACAATGTACAACTATGTATTTATATAGATTTCCTTCATCTTATTAATGTTTTGTAGACATTAATACACAGGCATTACATAACTTTTTTTGTTTTTTAAGATAAAGTTTATATCAAAGTTGGCTTAGTTTTATGTTCTCTTAAAGAGCAATTTTTAAATTTCATTTTCCATTGTTTACTGTTCCTCTATAGAAATAGTAAATGCTGTTTTTAAAATATTTATTTTGATCTTGAAACCTTGGCAAACACATTTACTGAAATATATTTTTGTTTTTCTTTTTGATACAGGCTCTCACTGTATAGCTGGTCTTAAGCATGAAGGCCAGGCTGGCCTTAAACTCAGTATCCTCCAGCCTTACTCTCCAGAGTGCTCAAGTCATAGGCATGTGTAATGCAAAGCTTAGCTAGTAATTTTACTATTTATTACTCATTTATTTGTGTGTGTGTATGCACATGTTCATGTGTGTGTGTGTGTGTGCCCATGCCACAGCATGTGTATAGAAGTCAAAGGTCTATGTGTGGGAGTTGGTTCTTGTAGTGACCATTCTGGGATTTTTGTTTCTTTAAGAAACACAGAAATATTGTAAGAAGGTAATTTGTTTTAATCCCAGGCATAGGGATATGGAGCTGCTTTGGACTGATGGCAGCAGCTGACTATGATTTACCTCGAGCTCTAGCAGAGGCATGATTTTGCCAGCTGCAGATAGTTTCTGCAGTTGTGTGATGTTGGGAATTCTGGGAACTTTTCAGAAGGTATATAAATGCCACAGTGCCAGAGGAGGGATGGGTCATTGTTGGTTTTTTAGGGAGGTTGGCTGCAGTTTGTTAGTAACTGTGGTCATAGAAGAAAGAAAAGGAAAGAAATTAAGTTCATTCATTCATTCATTCATTCTGTCTGTCTGACTGCCTATGTCTGTCTGTCTGTCTCTCCTCTATCCTTTATTTCCTGTCTAGTGTTAGGGGGTGAAACAAGGAGTATAAACAGTGGTAAAACAAAGAACCCACAAAGTGGCAAAGACCAGCTTATCTGTTCTCTCTTCCCTCTATGAGGATTCTGTGACTGAATTCAGGTTACCAGGTTTGGCAGTAAATGAACCCACTGAAGCATCTCACCAGCCCAGCTTTCAAATGTCTGTATTTACTTTTTCTTTTAAAAATGGGTACATTTTTTCCTTCAGTTATTCCATCAAGTATGATGTTGAATAAAAATTACAAAGCTAACTATTACTTTGTTGTGGTAGTCAGACTTTTGTTACTGGGGCAAAATTCATGATAATCGTTACATGGCTTGTGGTTGAAGAGGTCTTAGTCTGTGGTCCCTTGGCCTATACAGCTTGGTCTTTGGCAGTATAGTATATCATAGCAAAAGAACCAAAAGAACCTGGTTGTAAGCCTGCTCACTTTATTATGGGTCAAAAAGAGATTGAGAAGGCATTTCCTTCAAAGGCATATGGCCTAAAGTCCACCTACAAGGCTGCATCTCAACATTTGATGACATCTGCAGTAGTGGCTGTATGTCTGTGGTGGGTCAGTGGAGGACATTTATAAAGACCATAAACTTTGTTTCTGATCATTACCCTAATTTGTTGTTTAAGCTTGAACAGCTTAATTATTTTAACCACTACTTGAGATTTTGAACCATTTGATCACACTCAGACAGACACATACATACATGCATATGTGCATAGAATTTACATCACTCTTGGCACTGTAAGAAAATTTATGATAATTCATTTTCTTCATTTAAAAAGATTCTGGGGTGATGATCTAAAAGCAGAACCAAACTGAGGTTGGCTGATTAAACAGATGTTTGCAGTGAAAAGCAAAGATCTAGAGCTAGACATTAAGCATCATTCTTAAAAATGGGAAATTTTGATAGCTCTTGGTTCAAGAAAGACTTGGAAGAGGTATGTCTAATTGAAATCTGATTTTGTCGTTAAGTGTGGAAAGCATCTATAATATAGATGCATTACTCTCAAAGTGAGAGTAATGGTATGGAGAGTGCAAATGCACTTTCCATCGCATTTCCCTAATTACATCATTGCCTTCCTTCATCTCTACTTTCCTCTACATCTATCATTAATGAGTTGTTTAAAAGCACATTCTGGACTTCATACAATTTCATTCACAAATATTTTAGAAGCTACTAAAAGTTATGACTTCAAAAGACATCTTAAATGGCAAGTAACCAGGTCAATAATATAATTTTAAGAGCAGTAATTTTTGTTGCTTGTCATTCTATAATTTTATTTACATAAACAATGACAGGAACATTTTGGAACACAAACATTAATTATTTCCATATGGTAACACGAGAAGCGAAATTGGAATGGTCGAGTAAATGAAGCCACTGGTATGCATACAGGTAACAAAACTCCACATACAGGTGGCACAGCCAGCCAGGCAGATTCCACCATCAATGTCTGTTGCTAAGAGTGGTTGTCACTGTTCAAGGTTCTTCCCCATGTTCTCCTCTATAAGTTTCAGTGTATCTGGTTTTATGTGGAGGTCCTTGATCCACTTGGTCTTGAGCTTTGTACAAGGAGATAAGAATGGGTTGATTTGCATTTTTCTACATGCCGACTGACCGTTGACCCAGTGTCATTTGTTCAAAATGCTGTCTTTTTTCCACTGGATATTTTTAGCCCCTTTGTCAAATATCAAGTGACCATAGGTGTGTGGATTCTTTCGGGGTCTTCAAATCTATTCTATTGATCTTCCTGTCTGTCTCTGTAACAATACCATACAGTTTTATCACTAGTTCTCTGTAATACAGCTTGAGGTCAGGAATGGTGATTCCCTCAGACGTTCTTCTATTGTTGAGAATAGTTTTCGCTATCCTGCGTTTTTTGTTATTCCAAATGAATTTTCAGAGTGCTCTTTCTACTTTATAAAGAATTGATTTGGAACTTTGATGGGGATTGCATTGAATCTGTAGATTGCTTTCAGCAAGATGGCCATTTTTACTATATTAATCCTGCTAATCCAGAGGCATTTAACTATTATAAATTATTTTGATTACTTAAAAAGGAAGCTGGAAAGAACCCAGATGCCCTTCAATAGAGGAATGGCTACAGAAAATGTAGTATATTTACACAATGGAGTACTACTCAGCTATTAAAAAACAATAAATTCAGTCGGGCGGTGGTGGTGCATGCCTTTAATCCCAGCACTTGGGAGGCAGAGGCAGGCAGATTTCTAAATTTGAGGCCAGCCTGGTCTACAGAGTGAGCTCCAGGACAACCAGGGTTACACAGAGAAACCATGTCTCAAAAAACAACAAAACAAAAAAACCAAAAAAAAAAAAAAAAAAAAAACCAACCCCAAAATGATGAATTCATGAGATTTTTATGCAAATGGATGGAACTAAAAAATACCATCCTGAGTGAAATAACCCAATCACAAAAGATCACACATGATATGCTCTCACTGATAAGTAGATATTAGCCCCAAAGCTCAGAATAAACAAAGTACAATTTACAGACCACATGAAGCTCAAGAAGGAAGACCAAAGTGTGGGAGCTTTGGCTCTTCTGAGAAAGGTAACAAAATACTCACAGGAGCAATTATGGAGATAAAGTGTGGAGCAGAGACTGAAGGAAAGGACATTCAGAGACTGTTCTATTAGCGATTTATCCATAAACAGTCACCAAACTCTGACTCTATTATGGATGCCAAAAAATGCTTCCTGAAAGGAGGCTGATGTGGCTGTCTCCTGAGACGCTCTGCCAGAGCCTTACAAATACAGAGGCAGATGCCCTCAGCCAACCATTAGACTGAGCAGGGGGTCCCCATTGGAGGAGTTAGAGAAAGGACTAAAGGTGCTGAAGGGGTTTGCAACCTTATAGGAAGAACCACAATATCAACTACCCAGACCCTCCAGAGCTCCCAGGGACTAAGCCATCAACCAAGGGGTACGCATGGCTCTAGCTGCATATGTAGCAGAGGATTGCCTTGTCAGGCATCAATGAGAGGAGAGGTCCTTGGTCCTATGAAGGCTTGATAGATGCCCTAGCATAGGAAAGTTGAGTGTGGGGAGGTGGAAGTAGGGTGGGTGGAAGAACACCCTCATAGAAGCAGGGGGATGGAGGACAGGGTAGGGATTTTCTGGGGGGGGGGTAGGAAAGGAGATACCGTTTGAAATGTCAGTTTATCCAATTAGACCTTCTCTCTGGAGGGGAAGAGCTAGGAGTACACAGGGCATAAGATCAGTGGAGCAGCTGGGACAGAAATCTTTCTGCTGCCATTGGCACCAGGGAGCCTGGGAAACTCTACAGCCTTCTGTGCATAGCCTGCCAGGAGATGGAGATCTCCCAGCAGTGCTTTTACTTCTGAGCTCAGAGGAGTAAAGACACAGGCTTACAGGCCCACAGGAGGAACAAACTCCAGCCAGAGACATCAATACCAACTAGCACCAGAGATAACCAGATGGCAAAAGGCAAGCACAAGAACCTTACCAACAGAAAACAAGGCCAAATGGCAATGTCAGAACCCAGTTCTCCCATCCCAGCAAATCTCGGATACCCCAACATACTGGAAAAGCAAGAGTTGGATTTAATATCGTATCTCATAATGCTGATAGAGGGCTTCAAAAAAAGACTTAAATAACTCCCTTAAAGAAATATAGGAGAACATCGGTGAACAAGTAAAATCCCTTAAAGAGGAAACACAAAAATCCCTTAAAGAAATACAGGAGATCATGGGTCATCAGGCAGAAGTCCTTAAAGAAGAAACACAAAAATCCCTTAAAGAATTACAGGAAAACACAATCAAGTGAAGGAACTGAACAAAACCATCCAGGATCTAAAAGTGGAAGTAGAAACAATAAAGAAATCACCAATTGAGTTATCTCTGGAGATAGAAAACCTTGGAAAGAATTCAGGAGTCATAGATGCAAGCATCAACAACAGAATATAAGAGATAGAAGAAAGAACCTCAGGTGCTGAAGATACCATAGAAAACATTGACTCAACAGTCAAAGAAAATGCAAAATGCATAAAATTGGTAACCTAAAACTCCCGGACACAATGAGAAGACCAAACCTAAGGATTGTAGGTATAGACAAGAGTGAAGATTTCCAACTTAAAGGGCCAGTAAATATCTTCAAAAAAATTATAGAAGAAAACTTCCCTAACGTAGAGAAAGAGATGCCCATGAACACACAAGAAGACTTGAGAACTCCAAACAGCCTGGAACAGAACAGAAAGTTTTCCTGGCACATAATAATCAAAACACCAAATTTACTAAACAAATAAAGAATATTAAAAGCAGTAAGGGAAAAGGGGCAAGTAAGTTATAAAGGCAGACCTATCAGAATCACACCAGACTTCTCACCAGAGACAATGAAAGCTAGAAGATCCTGGGCAGAGCTCATACAGACCCTAAGAGAACACAAATGCCAGCCCAGGCTACTATACCCAGCAAAACTATCAATCATCATAGATGGAGAAAGCAAGATATTCCATGATATAAACAAATTTACACAATATCTATCCACAAATCCAGCCCTACAAAGGATAATAGATGGAAAATGCCAACACAAGGAGGGAAACTACACCCTAGAAAAAGCAAGAAAGTAATCTTCTTCCAACAAACCCAAAAGAAGATACCCACACAAACATAAAAATAACATCAAAAATAACAGGAAGCAACAATCACTATTCTTTAATATCTCTTAACAACAATGGACTCAACTCCCCAATAAAAAGACATAGACTAAGGAAATATTTCTCATGTAAATCTTCAATTTTATCGGAAAATGTTTGTAATTCCCCTTTTAATTAATTTAGTAATATTTTTTATGTCTACCATTTTATCTGCATTATTTTCATGATAATCTTCAATTTTAATGTCTTTCTATATATTTCCTCTATTTTATCAGAAATGTTTTCAATGTAAATCTTTGATGTTATCACAAATGTTTCTAATTCCACCTTCAATTAATTTAGAGGTTTTATATCTCTACCATTTTATATGTAAGATTTTCCATTAGATAGTCAATTTTAACATGTTTGTCTATATATTTCTTGAATTTTACCAGAAATATCTTCAATGTAAATTTTAAATTTTATCTGAAAATGTTTATAATTCTACCTTCAATCAACTTAGAATTATCTTTATGCCTATCATCTTATCTGTATAATTTCTCTGATAATCTTTAATTTTAACTTGTTTTTTCTATATATTTCTACAATTTCATAAGAAATATTTTCCATGTGAATCTTCAAGTTTATCAGAAAATGTTTATAATTCCACTTTCAATCAACTTAGGAATACTTTTATGCCTACCATTATTATATCTATATAAAAATTTTCATGATAATCTTCAATTCTAACATGTTTTCCTACATTTTTTCTACAATTTTATCAGAAATATTTTCATGTAAACCTTCAATTCTGTCATAAAATATTTCTATTTCATATTTCAATTAATTTAGCAGTGTTTTTTATGTGCACCACTTTAGTTTTCCATGAAAATTGTCAATTTTAACATGTTTTTCTATGTATCTCTTCTCTTTTATCTGAAATATTTTCCATGTAAATCTTTATTGTTATCATAAAGGGTTTTTACTTCCCTTTTCAATAAAAAAGAATATATCCAATTAAAAAAATTAAAAAAAATAGGCCCCTGCTTGGGGATCATGATGGGCAGTTAGATGGCTTCTGCCACCAGGGTAGTGCAGGTAGTGAAGCCACATGCTCCATTAATAAAGTTCCCTGACAGAAGAGACAAACCTAAAATCAGTGCCTCAGAAGCTTTGGGTTCTGCTGCGCTGCCCTCCCACTCCTCTGTTACTTCACAGTATCCTAAAGGAAGCACGTCCTCAGATTTACTGATGCATCAGGGGCCACCAGACCCTGCAGAAATAATAAAGTCATTACCTCGGAAATACAGAAGGAAACCTATGTCTCAAGAGGAAATGGGATTTATCCAGTGTGGGGGTCCAGAGTGATCGTCGTGGCTGCTGCTTGTCACCAGATAGGATTAGCTTTACCATAAAGGACTTCCACAACCTCAAATGAACAGTCGTATATCAAACAACCTTAATAAATATTCTGTAAGCAGAATGAAGTCTAGACACTCCTCCAGGTGGCCACTGTATCTCCTCCGTTATGTATCTTGTCAGCTTCCCCACAAGTGGACCTTTACACGTATTAAAGTCTACATTTTTAAATACTAGCCTTGCTAACTTACTCTTGATTATGAAGTGGTATCAGCGATGAGCTATTAAGATCACACAGTATCTAATAAACATCCCCTTTTCTGTTTGTTTAGATGTAAAGACAATTTGAAAAGGGTACTTTGCTGCTATAAGGAAGTTTTTTCCCCCTGAAATTAGATGAGGATCAGTGAGATAGTTCCATTGTTATTTCTCTGATTTTTTTCATTTACAAGGCTATGTGAGTATAACTGATGTAACCATACCCTATTCTAAGTAATAAAAATGCAATTTAAAGCCAGGTGGTGGTGGCGCACGCCTGTACTCCCAGCACTCTGGGAGGCAGAGGCAGGCAGAATTCTGAATTCGAGGCCAGCCTGGTCTACAGAGTGAGCTCCAGGACAGCCAGGGCTATAGAGAAACCTTATCTCAAAAAAACCAAATCCAAAAAAAAAATGCAATTTAAAAAAAAAAGGAGTGGTTGTCACTGTTGAAATTATGAAACAAGCTACATTTCCAAAGGCTTTTCAGCAGTTCTGCAGGCCATAATTGTGGCTTCCTGAAAGAAGGAGCAGAGCAGCTCACAAAGGCGGAAACTGTGATTGATGATGCAGAGCCAGCAGGCTCTTCTCCATATCGTGACATCCCTTGGTCATGTATGATCTTCACAAGTGCGTCCTATCGTCCTGCTCATTTCATGTGTAGTATTTCCTCACACTTTCCTCAAACTCCCTCTTCACATCCTTTGTCCTTTTTACAAACATTCACAGATTATTCTAATCTGCCCCCAGGTAAATAAAGGCTGCTCTACTTTGGATGGGGAGGACGCTGCCCATCCCGCCCCTGGTGTAACTGGCCCATGAAATATTTGTGGCTGTGCCTCAGAACCACAACCCACATCTGTCAGGTGAGAAGTGGTTTCCAAATGTCATCTGCATCTTCTGTATGAATTTCTGCTGTACATAATTTGTTTATAATTGTGCTGTGTGATTGTCTGTTTTCTGTGATTCTACTTAGAGTCATCTCCCACGATTGTCTCATTTCTATCTAAATGGTAAATCATGTCCTTTTCCTTCTACTTCCTGCTGTCCCTAATAATAATTTGTTCGTAGGTATATTTTAATTATGTATATGAGTGTGTGTCTGTCAGTATATATGCACATAAGTGTGTGAGTATTCATGGAGGCCAGAAAAGGGCGTCTGGTCACTGGGGCTGGAGTTACAGGTTGTTGTAAGCTATCTGACATGGGTGTGTGGGTCCTCTAATAATACAGTAGGTGCTTTAACCACTTAACCATTCTGCCCTTCCCCAAATATTTTCTTATACCATTGTATATCTAGCCCAAGCCCTGTTTCATCACACCATCATTGAGTTTGAAGAAGATTCACGTATGGCTCATACACTCATATGAGTTGACATGCCTCTAAAATTTTTAATATTTTTATTCATAAGAATTTTCTTAACTTGCTTTTCATTAAAAAAGAAGCAAATCCTCTTTCATCTTTCAAATAACAGCCCAAATCTAACAAATTTACTTGTGTCATTTGGAGCATATTAACACTCTTTGGTGGACTAAAACAATTGTAGTAGAAAAAAAAGCAATGTTAAAATAAAGAATAGAAAATTATCCAGCGGGCCCCAGCGGGAGCCTTCGGGTGCCTGCTTTGGGATCTGAACAGCCTGGGCAGCAGCACACTGTCTACAAGCAGTGCAGGAGGTAAGCTGTGCACCAGAGGCCAACTGGGAAGGGGCAGCTTGCACTGGTGAGTCCAGCACTGACAAGATAAACTAACACCAGTGAGAACTAGATGGCAAAAGGCAAACGCAGGAACGTCACTAACAGAAATCAAGGCAATATGGCAACATCTGAACCCAATTCTCCTCTACCAACATGTCCTGGATACCCCAGCACACCAGTAAAACAAGATTTGGATTTAAAATCACTGGTCATGATGCTGGTACAGGAACACATGAAGGTCATACATAAAGAAATTCAGGAGAAAATGGATCAAAAGTTAGAAGCCCTTGCAAGGGAAACACAAAAATCATTGAAAGAAATCCAGGAGAATACAAAAGCCAACAAGGAGGAAATGCAAAAAACACTTAAAGAAATACAGGAGAACTTTGCTCAACAGGCTGAGGTCATGAAAGACGAAACACAAAAATCTCTTAAAGAAATACAGGAGAACTTTGGTCAACAGGCTGAGCTCATGAAAGAGGAAACACAAAAATCTCTTAAAGAATTATAGGAAAACACAAACATGCAAGTGAAGGAGCTAAGCAAAACCATCCAGGATCTAAAATCAGAAGTAGAAACAACTAAGAAAACTCAAAGGGAGACAACTTTGGAGATAGAAAGCCTTGGGAAGAAATCAGGGGACAGAGATGCAAATATCAACAACAGAATACAAGAGATAGAAGAAAGAATCTCAGATGCTGAAGATTCCATAGAAACCATGGACTCAACAGTTAAAGAAAATGCAAAATGCAAAAAGCTTGTAACCCAAAATATCCAGGAAATCCAGGACACAATGAGAAGACCAAACCTAAGGATTATAGGCATAGATGAGAGTGAAGATTTACAACTTAAAGGGCCAGCAAACATCTTCAATAAAATTATGGAAGAAAACTCCCCTAACCTAAAGAGAGAGATGCCCATGAATATACAAGAAGCCTACAGAACTCCAAACAGACTGGACCAGAGCAGAAATACTTCCCGTCACATAATAATCAAAACACCAAATGTTCTAAACAAAGAAAGAATACTAAAGGCAGTAAGAGAAAAAGGCCAAGTAACATATAAAGGAAGACCTATCAGAATCACAGCAGACTTTTCACCTGAGACTATGAAGGCTAGAAGGTCCTGGGCAGATCTCATGCAGACTCTAAGAGAACACAAATGCCAACCAAAACTACTATATCCAGCAAAACTCTCAATCACCATAGATGGAGAAACTAAGATATTTCATGACAAAAACAAGTTTACCCAATATCTATCCACAAACCCGGCCCTAAAAAGGATAATAGGAGGACAACACCAATACAAGGAGGGAAACTTCACCCTGGAAAAAGCAAGATAGTAACCTTTCATCAAACCCAAAAGAAGTTAAGCATTCAAATTTAAAAAATAACGTCAAAAATGATAGGAAGTAACAATCACTATTCCTTAATATCTCTTAACATCAATGGACTTAATGCCCCAATAAAAAGACACAGACTAACTGAATGGATACGTAAACAGGACCCTACATTTTGCTGCTTACAGGAAACACACCTCAGGGTCAAAGACAAACACTACCTTAGAGTAAAAGGCTGGAAGACAATTTTACAAGCAAATGGTCTCAGGAAACAAGCTGGAGTAGCCATTTTAATATCAGATAAAATTGACTTTCAACCCAAAGTCATCAAAAGAGACCCTGAGGGACACTTCTTGCTGGTCAAAGGAAAAATACAAAAAGAAGAACTGTCAATCCTGAACATCTATGCCCCAAATGCAAGGGCACCCTCTTTCGTAAAAGAAACTTTATTAAAACTAAAAGCACACATTGCACCTAACACAATAATTGTGGGTGACTTCAACACTGCACTTTCCTCAATGGACCGATCAGGAAAACAGAAACTAAACAGGGACACAATGAAACTAATTGAAGCTTTGGACCAATTAGATTTAACAGATATATATAGAACATTCTATCCTAAAACAAAAGAATATACCTTTTTCTCAGCACCTCATGGTACCTTCTCCAAAATCGACCATATAATTGGTCACAAGACAGACCTCAACAAATATAAGAAGATCGAACTAATCCCATGCCTCCTATCTGATCACTATGGAGTAAAAGTGGTCTTCAATAGCAACAGAAACAACAGAAAGCCCACATACACGTGGAAACTGAACAATACTCTACTCAATGATACCTTGGTCAAGGAAGAAATAAAGAAAGAAATTAAAGACTTTTTAGAACACAATGAAAATGAAAACACAACATACCCAAACCTATGGGACACAATGAAAGCAGTGCTAAGAGGAAAACTCATAGCCCTGAGTGCCTCCAAAAAGAAAATGGAGAGAGCATACATTACCAGCTTAATGACACACCTGAAAGCCTTAGAACAAAAAGAAGCTATTTCGCCCAGGAGGAGTAGAAGGCAGGAAATCATCAAACTCAGGGCCGAA
The DNA here is from genome assembly GCF_947179515.1 of Apodemus sylvaticus. Classification (NCBI taxonomy): domain Eukaryota; kingdom Metazoa; phylum Chordata; class Mammalia; order Rodentia; family Muridae; genus Apodemus; species Apodemus sylvaticus. Next base: position 38,484,696 of record NC_067487.1, read on the forward strand.
ATCAATCAAGTAGAAACAAAGAGAACCATACAAAAAATCAACAATACCAGGAGCTGGTTCTTTGAGAAAATCAACAAGATAGATAAATCCTTAGCCAGAATGACCAAAGGGCACAGAGAAAGTATCCAAATTAACAAACTTAGAAATGAAAAGGGAGATATAACAACGGAAACTGAGGAAATCCAAAAAATCATCAGATCCTACTACAAGAGCCTATACTCAACACAACTGGAGAATCTGGAGGAAATGGACAATTTCCTTGACAGATACCAAATACCAAAATTAAATCAGGACCAACTAGACCATCTAAACAGTCCCATAATGCCTAAAGAAATAGAAGGAGTCATAGAAAGTCTTCCAACCAAAAAAAGCACAGGACCAGATGGCTTCAGTGCAGAATTCTACCAGACCTTCAAAGAAGAGTTAACACCAATACTCTTCAAACTATTCCACAAAATAGAAACAGAAGGAACACTACCCAATTCCTTCTCCGAAGCCACAATTATGCTGATACCAAAGCCACACAAAGATCCAACAAAGAAAGAGAACTTCAGACCAATTTCCCTTATGAACATCGATGCAAAAATACTCAATAAAATTCTTGCCAACCGAATCCAAGAACACATCAAAACGATCATCCACCATGATCAAGTAGGCTTTATCCCGGGAATGCAGGGTTGGTTCAATATACGGAAATCCATCAATACAATCCACTACATAAACAAACTCAAAGAACAAAACCACATGGTCATTTCATTGGATGCTGAAAAAGCATTTGACAAAATTCAGCATCCCTTCATGCTTAAAGTCTTGGAGAGAACAGGAATTCAAGGCCCATACCTAAACATAGTAAAAGCAATATACAGCAAACCGGTAGCCAGCATCAAACTAAATGGAGAGAAACTTGAAGCAATCCCACTGAAATCAGGGACCAGACAAGGCTGCCCCCTTTCTCCTTATCTTTTCAATATTGTACTTGAGGTACTAGCTCGGGCAATTCGACAACATAAGGAGATCAAAGGGATACAGATTGGAAAGGAAGAAGTCAAACTATCATTATTTGCAGACGACATGATCGTCTACCTAAGTGACCCAAAGAACTCCACTAGAGAGCTCCTACAGCTGATAAACAACTTCAGCAAAGTGGCAGGTTATAAAATCAACTCAAGCAAATCAGTGGCCTTCCTATACTCAAAGGATAACCAGGCTGAGAAAGAAATTAGGGAAATGACCCCCTTCACAATAGCCACAAACAGTATAAAGTATCTTGGGGTGACTCTTACCAAACATGTGAAAGATCTGTATGACAAGAACTTCAAGACTCTGAAGAAGGAAATGGAAGAAGACCTCAAAAAATGGGAAAACCTCCCATGCTCCTGGATCGGTAGAATCAATATAGTTAAAATGGCCATTTTGCCTGAAGCACTATACAGATTCAATGCAATACCCATCAAAATCCCAACTCAATTCTTCACAGAGTTAGAAAGAGCAATTATCAAATTCATCTGGAACAACAAAAAACCCAGGATAGCTAAAACTATTCTCAGCAACAAAAGAAAATCTGGGGGAATCAGTATCCCTGACCTCAAGCAATACTACAGAGCAATAGTGTTAAAAACTGCATGGTATTGGTACAGTGACAGGCAGGAGGATCAATGGAACAGGATTGAAGATCCAGAAATGAACCCACACACCTATGGCCACTTGATCCTCGACAAAGAGGCTGAAAACATCCAATGGAAAAAAGATAGCCTTTTCAACAAATGGTGCTGGTTCAACTGGAGGTCAGCATGCAGAAGAATGCGAATTGATCCATCCTTGTCTCCTTGTACTAAGCTCAAATCCAAATGGATCAAGGACCTCCACATAAAGCCAGACACTCTGAAGGTAATAGAAAAGAAATTGGGGAAGACCCTTGAGGACATCGGTACAGGGAGAAAGTTTCTGAACAGAACACCAATAGCGTATGCTCTAAGAGCAAGAATTGACAAATGGGACCTCATAAAATTACAAAGTTTCTGTAAGGCAAAGGACACCATCAAGAGGACAAATCGGCAACCAACAAATTGGGAAAAGATCTTCACCAATCCTACATCAGATAGAGGGCTAATATCCAATATATATAAAGAACTCAAGAAGTTAGACTCCAGAAAACCAAACAACCCTATTAAAAAATGGGGTACAGAGTTAAACAAAGAATTCTCACCTGAAGAACTTCAGATGGCGGAGAAACATCTTAAAAAATGCTCAACTTCATTAGTCATTAAGGAAATGCAAATCAAAACAACCCTAAGATTTCATCTTACACCAGTCAGAATGGCTAAGATTAAAAATTCAGGAGACAGCAGGTGTTGGAGAGGGTGTGGAGAAAGAGGAACACTCCTCCACTGCTGGTGGGGTTGCAAATTGGTACAACCACTCTGGAAATCAGTCTGGCGGTTCCTCCGAAAACTGGGTACCTTACTTCCAGAAGATCCTGCTATACCACTCCTGGGCATATACCCAGAAGACTCCCCACCATGTAATAAGGATACATGTTCTACTATGTTCATAGCAGCCCTATTTGTAATTGCCAGATGCTGGAAAGAACCCAGGTATCCCTTAACAGAAGAGTGGATGCAAAAAATGTGGTATATCTACACAATGGAGTACTATTCAGCCATTAGAAACAATGAATTTATGAAATTCTTAGGCAAATGGATGGAGCTAGAGAATATCATACTAAGTGAGATAACCCAGACTCAAAAGGTGAATCATGGTATGCACTCACTAATAAGTGGATATTAACCTAGAAAACTGGAATACCCAAAACATAATCCACACATCAAATGAGGTACAAGAAGAAAGGAGGAGTGGCCCCTGGTTCTGGAAAGACTCAGTGAAACAGTATTCAGCAAAACCAGAACGGGGAAGTGGGAAGGGGTGGGTGGGAGGACAGGGGAAGAGAAGGGGGTTTGCGGGACTTTCGGGGAGTGGGGGGGGGCTAGAAAAGGGGAAATCATTTGAAATGTAAATAAATTATATCGAATAAAAAAAAGAATAGAAAATTAAAGATATTAACACTTTCTAGTTCGTCTAGAAACACTTTCTTATAGAAATAAATGTATATAATCAAAAAGAAAGGCTTAAAAATATGTCTGTATACCATATTTGCATTATACATTGGCAAAGCATTTCACCCAAAAGATATAATATTTAGACAGATCTGTGGTTTTGAAGTTGGCACTTAAATATTTTCCTTGCCACTTCTAAAGTGTAGTAACAGAGCACCATATGCACTGTTAGACAGTTCTTACTTAATCCACTGAACTAATTGTTCACACTAGGCCATTCTACTCCATTTTCACAGACGGTGGCTGGGGGCAGTTTTCTCCCCGTTCAGGAAGTTCATCAGGTTTGTCTGGAACTTCATGATGACCCCTGCTCCCTTTAATGGCTGATACGGTGTATATAGATGACAGAGACTCAGTGAAGAAGTATAGGGCAAAACCAGAACGGGGAAGTGGGAAGGGGTGTATGGGAGGACAGGGGGAGAGAAGGGGACTTATGGGACTTTCAGGGAGTGGGGGGCTAGAAAAGGGGAAATCATTTGAAATGTAAATAAAAAATATATCGAATAAAAAAAAAAGACTCGATGGCTTGCCTGTTCTGATGGAAAATTTTCTCTTCCTTCCTAGAACACCTTCCTATTCTTAGTAGGTAATAATTTGTGGAGAAACTGGCAGGGACTTGTTCCTCACCATTTAGATGTGTGCTGTTGTTCCATTTTGACCTAACTGAAAATACCGGAAAGCCCAAACATATGAGCCAATTTATTTGGATTTGAAAGTAGATTTTTGTCTGCAGGTACAAGCTTGGTACTGGGAGAGTTGCACTTTCTTCTGCAACTGGCAGTCCTTGACACAGTTGGAGCAATTTCCAGAAACTATGCACAATCTTAATGTTTTCTATTTCTTAGACCAAAAAAAAATGCTCCTCACTAATATCTTAGTAGTCCCTTCAATAAATTTCTTGATTTTTATACTCAAGTCAGCTCAAAAACCTTTTAAATAAATTGTAAGCATACCAGAAGTCTCTTCGTTCCTATGCATATAAAGGGGATTTAAAGTGCAACTTTTAAAATGTATCCAAGTCATCAAGATGGTAAATAGATCTGTCCAGGAACTCACCTACCTGCAGAAACATTGAACTGAAAAGCCATCCATGCTATAAAACACCTTCATCAGCATCTGAGGCAGAGCAAACAGTTCTTAGGTATGTCACAGAAGTAAGAAAAGATTAAAGAAAGCAAGTTTCACATTGTCCATGTAAATTTTGCATAGGCTTCTGCTACATGATATAGAGGGAGTGAATCTCCCCCCCCTTTTTTTTTTTGAGAATGAATAGTGAATTTATCACCAGAACTTCCAAGTTGAGTTCTCCACTGATGAAACTGAACACAAGGCTGATATCCCTGGCCTCAGGTTCTAGATGAGTATTTGTGAATCACATCTATAGGTCCACCTGATGCCTGAGGAGTCTGACTGACACCAGGCTCCAAGCCACCCAAGACTAACTACTGGTGTGTTGTTCCAGGCTCGAGGCCCACCACACTGAAGGCTATACCCCATAAACTAAGCTGTCTCGTGTAGGCCTAGGCTCAAATACAACATCTGTTGACTGAGTTTCCATAGATTCCTATCCACACCTGCCCCTGTAGACTCAGGCTTTAGGTTTGACCCAGTAAATAGTTGACCCCTGAGCATCCAGTTAGGGTAAAATAGAAGGAATATACCTCCAGACAAACTACAGAAATCAATGTATAGAGATTAAACAGCACACTCTCAAATAAGTAACAGATCATTGAAGATATCAGCTATATATAACAGATTTATAGTCAAGATTATACTTATTAAATGAGAAAAACATGAGAGCTTTTCCTTTGAAATCTGGGCCAAAACGAGGGGATCTGCTATCTTCACTATTATTCAATAGCACGAAAATTGTAGTCAGAGAACTAAGAGAAGATAAATAAGTAAAAGGGAAATAAATGGGAAAGGAAGAAGTTACATTGCCCCAAGTTGCAGACAACATAGCTCAATAGGATCTAAAGACCTACAGAAACAAAACAAAACAAAACAACCTCAAAAAACCTCTTAGGTCTCTCATACACCTTTAGCAAAGCAGCTGAATACAAAATTAACATACAAAACCAGTAGTTTTCCTTTATCCCAATAATAAATTTGCCAAGAAAAAATTCAAAGAGAAAAGAAAAGAGTCTCATTCAAAATGCCTTCAAAAAGATTATAACCTAAGAAAATCTAACCAAGTAGGTGAAGACCTTTGTGATAGCTTAAAGATATCAGGAAGGGCCCATGAGGGAATGAAGAGGAAGAGGCACTGATATAGGGAACGGGGGCGCATGTACTTTGAGAGCCGTGTGTGGAGGAGTGGAAGGGTTTAATTGGACATGGGAGTCGAGGATGAGAAGACAGGTAAAGAGGGAGCAGATCCAAAATTAAAGATTTATGGAGGGGGCTGGAGAGATGGCTCAGTGGTTAAGAGCACCGACCGCTCTACTGAAGGTCCTGAGTTCAAATCCCAGCAACCACATGGTGGCTCACAACCATCCGTAATGAGATCTGATGTTCTCTTCTGGAGAATCTGAAGACAGCTACAGTGTATTCATATAATAAATAAATAAGTCTCAATAAAAGAATGTCTTTAAAAAAAGATTTATGAAAAAGTCACGTGGGGACCTACTACTTTGTAAGCTAATTAAAGAATATACGTTGGTGTTGTTTTGATACCCAGAGGGGGCTTCGCTTTCTAAGGGGAATTGGGGGAGGGCTTATGTGAGGAGGGTCCCAGGAAGAGAGGAAGGGCTGATATTGGGTTGTAAAGTAAGTAAATAAATTGAATAAAAATAATACAAAACGAAATAAAGCAAAAATTTGCCACCTACATAGTGGGCACTGCTGGTCTCAGAAGCCATAGGTTTTTAAACAAAATCCCTGTGGTAGATGTGAGATTTCCTTCCCATGAGTTTCTGGTTAGGGAGGCCCCAGAGATACTGAAGAAGGACATGAGCTGTTTTTCTTATTCTTGATTGCTTTCCCAATAACTAGAGGTTAAGACCCCGTTGCTGAAGACACTGCACATTTTGGTTACAGGGCATAGAGAAATCAATATCAAAATGATCAGGAAACTTCCGCCTGGCTATCCTTTATTGTGCTAGAAGGCTTTCGTAGAAAGGTTAACAAGGATCTTACCCAGTGGCAGACCCTGAATTCTATGATACTGACTTGTCAGGCAGTGTATGTCCTCTGGTGAGACAGGCATGACTATCATGGAAGCGGCCGACCACTGTCTGATTGAATCTGAGTCGAGCACCATAGGAGGGAATTCACATCTAGTGTTCTAATCCTGTTCAAAAGCTGTAGGAGGCATGGAGGCACAGACAAGCCTTAGAGGAACCTGGAATTTTAAATACACAGGGTTGTTCCTTCAAAGGCAGAAATGCATATCCTGTTATCCACCCAGAGGCTGGGAGTTGAGTCGATATGGTTAATAGCCTGGTGACATTTGTGCTTTCTGTGTGGTCAGAAACGATACTGAATCCTCCCCTAGACCATTATTGAAAATTTGCTATAAAACCTATCGTTATGGACTTAACGAGTAGTTTTAATGTAGTCATGTCCAATCGGTATTTAGCTTCCCTTTTTTTCCCTCAGAGATTTATGTATGCTTTGTTGTGAAGGGAAAATTGAGTTAATTATCACCAGAATACATTTTCACCAAATTGTTCTGTACTTAAAATATGCCAAAGATAAACCACTCACACTCAGACTTCTAAAGGTTAAACCAACACCTTCTACTTAGTCCTGCTGAACCAAACTGCTGTCTTGCCTTCGGCAGATTGCCCTTCTGCAGGCCCTGGAGGTCACAGAGATCCCTGCAAAAGCCTGTGACCGCGGAAGTTCTAGGCACTTGTCAGGAGCCTGCTACGTTGTAAGCAGAGACTCAAGCCTCTAATTGGTATGTGAACTATTTGAGAGTGCGCAAGCAGGTGGGTATAGAACTGATCTGCTTGTTCTCCGATGGCCTTGAGTCCAGCCCCGGTGGGCTTCAGAACCGGAAGGCGGATGTGTAGAAGACTTTCACCAAGAGGCATGGTTCACACAATGGCACTGAGTCAACAAGACCTTTATCTATACATCTGGTTTTTGTTTTTTGTTTTTTATTTTCATGGCTGAAAGGTTTTACATTCATTTTTTCATGTACAACCTCTCTTAAGACCTTCCTACGCTTAACAATAATGTGCACAGCCTACTTTTTCCTTTTTCTATTCTTCAATCTCTGTGGTTTCCTAGTAGTATTCCAGCTAACCTTTTAAATAACGTATCCGATAATGTATCCATTGTACTTTTTACTCAAGAACAAATAGATAGGGAATTAATAGATAGAATCAATGGGTTAGAGGAAGCAATTATATATATATACATATATATATATAACTATATATATATGTATATATATATAAACTCAAATTCAAAATATTAAGGTTAGATTGACTACAGCTTGCCATTTTCGTTAAATGGATTTGTATTACCCCCTTACAATACAAAGGCACAAAAGTTGCCTGGAATCAGATCCAGGCCCACCTAGGAGGAACTTGGAGTAATTTTGACTTGGCCATGATGATACATAAACTTCATACTCAGACCATCTCACAGACTTTCTTACAAACCTCCTCATCACAGGAGGTGGCTAAAGTCTCTCTTGACTCCATCAGTTCTTGTGTTTTGACTAAGAACTTTTGGTCTTTTTATTATAAATTTGAGTGAAATGCTGGGAATGACGGTGATCACTGCTATTCGTTTTCCAGTCATTCTCAGACAGATCAAGAAGAGATTGATGACTACTTATCAAGAGATTTGAGAGACCCAATTTAAAAATTAAAAAAGGGGAAATGGAGGTGACCATGCCTCTGTTGGGAAAGGCTCATGAGGGTAATGCAGTAGGCTCTCCTTACTGCAAGGCCTGAGGAGTCAGGTCCCCACATGGCAAGGACCTATGCGCATATGTTCATGCAAAATCTCTCGGCCTTTCTTGAGGGATCTTTTTGGTTTTCTATTGCCTTACATTTGCGTTCTTGGCTCTGCTAATGGCAGTCTTTACTTTCATTTTGTCTGTGACAGACATTTCCCTAGAATTAGAAAAAGAAAGCACAGTACCCTCCCTGCCTCCTGAGCTCCCAGGGTCTAAACCACCAACCAAAGAATACACATAGAGGGTCCCATGGCTCCAGCTGCATATGTAGCAGAGGATGGTCTTGTTGGACAACAATGGGAGGAGAGGCCCTTGGTCCTGTGAAGGTTTGATGCCCCAGTGTAGGGGCATGCCAGGATAGAGAAGAGGGAGTGAGTGGGTTGGTGAGTAGGGGGAGGGGTTGTTGGGATAGGATGTTTTTGAAGGGGAAACCAGGAAAGGGGAAAACATTTGAAATGTAAATAAAGAAAATATCTAATAAAAAGAATTTAAAAAGTAAAAAAAGAAAGAAAAAGAAAATAAAGACACTTTAACGTTTTTTAAAAAAAGAAAGCTCAGACTATGATCCATTCTCATTTTTCTCTGAGTATCATGGGAATGGAACAGATCACTACTCCTCTGTTTGTTAATAATGGGGATGGGGTTGTGTCAACTCAAGGCCCTGGTCTGAGTCCATCAGCTCTTGTCCAGATGGTCTTTTCTAATGAAAACTTAGTTCTACCACCAACGTGTTCCAAACAGCAGCTAGATGATTATCATGAGGTTAGGAGGGCCTTGCATGGTCTATTGGTTCCAAGACCTGAAGAGAACACTTAGAAGTGAGTCAAGTGGGGATGAGGAACTGGCTCAGGTTGCTAATTTGCTGAGAGCCCTGGACATTAAAGGCGTTAGATCTCTGGATTAGGATATGGGGATGCTTGGTGCCAATAATTACACCAGAATTTCCTGGGCATGTACTCTGTCACCTCTGTACTGCAACTGCAGTTACTACCAACCATGATCACATGGTTATGTAACAATGTGCTGGGTTGGATATTATTAACTGCTTGCTGAAGCATATTTCCTCTTTCTTGATACAGTTCATGGGTTAGCAGAAACCATGGAGATTGAGGAGGAGAAGGAAGGGAAGAAAGAACAGTGTGTACGTTATTGTTAAATGTAGGACGCCCTTAAAAGGGACTGGACATGAGAAAATGAGAAAATGAATTGTAAAACCTTTTCAGCTGTAAAACAATACAAGTATAAATAAAGGTGGCCTGAGTCATCCCAGCGCCAGAATGTGAGATTTGCACTTCTTGGTGAAAGTCTTCTGCCAACTCCACATATCTTCCTCTGGTTTCTGAATCCCACACTTGAAATTTGGTTTCTAGCCTTTATATTATATAAACAGGTAATATATAAACATATGACTATGGAAATAAAGGATACACAGAAGTCAAAATATTTTTTAAAATAAGTTGTTTTCATTTCCTTTTCTTCTCTTTCTCTTTCTTCCTTCCTTCCTTCCTCTCTCTCTCTCTTTCTTTCTCTCTCTCTCTCTCTCTCTCTCTCTCTCTCTTTCTTTCTTTCTTTCTTTCTTTCTTTCTTTCTTTCTTTCTTTCTTTCTTTCTTTCTTTCTCCATCCCTCCCTCTTTCCCTCCCTTTCTCTCTCTTTCTCTCTCTCTCTTTCTTTCTTTCTTTCTTCCTCCTTCCCCCCTCTCTTTCTTCCTTCTTCCTTTCTTCTTCCTTCCTTCCTTCCTTCCTTCCTTCCTTCCTTTCTTTCTTTCTTTCTTTCTTTCTTTCTTTCTTTCTTTCTTTCTTTCTTTCTTTCTTTCTTTCTTTCTTTCTTTCTTTCTTTCTTCCTTCCTTCCTTCCTTCCTTCATTCCTTCTTTCCTTCCTCCCTCTCTCCCTCTCTTTCTTTCTTCTTTGTTTCTTCCTCCCTCTCTCCCTCCCTCCTTACCTGTCCCTCCCTTCCTCTCTCTCACTTTCTTTCTTTCTTTCTTTCTTTCTTTCTTTCTTTCTTTCTTTCTTTCTTTCTTTCTTTCTTTCTTTCTTTCTTTCTTTCTTTCTTGTGGTGCTAGGGATTGAACACAGGGCATCACACATTCAGGCAGGTGCTCTGCCACTGAGCCACACCCCCAACCTGTGTCAGTTTCTATAAAGTGTGACTTTTTTCATACACTGAAAATTCCATACCATCCCATTTTATCATTTACTTATTCATTTCGGTTAAATTTGTGCATAGGAACAAATCTCCAAACTCAGCAGCAAGCTTTTACTTTCCCAGAGGTGGTACATGAGTGAGAATGGCCAAGTCAGTGTTTAGCTTGTTCTGTGAGGGTTACAGCTTTGAGGGAAAAAGCTTTCCCCATGGAAGGGTTACAGCTTCCCCAAGGGGAAGGGGAAAATCTTCCCCAACAGAGGCTTTACAGCTCTGTTGGGAAAGGCTTCCCCAGTGGAGGCATCACAGCTTTGAAGGGAAGGTTTCTCAAATGGACGTTTTATAGCTCTGAGGGGGAAGGTATCTTGGCAGCCAGAAGCCAAAGGAATACCACAAGGTAACAGTGCACAGAAAACCTCACACAAGGGATTTATTGGGAGCACCTCAAGAGGATGGCTGCCTCCGCTTGGGTGAGAAGCAGCAGGAAACTGGGCAGGATTCCATTTTTTTTTGGGGGGGGACTTTTCTAAGATGGAGATTTCCAGGGTAAAGATTGGCAAGATTTCAAGTCCTGAGCTAGAAGTGCATCCAGGGATTAGTGGAATCTTGTGCTCAGGAATTGATGGGTTTTCATGGTGAGGGATTTGATGGATTTTCATGCTCAGGGATTGGTGGGTTTTGGTAATGTTTTTTTTCCCCCACGCAGAAGTGAGCATAGACCTTTTAACCTCCAGGGTCACCTGACCCAGGTTTGGCTCATGTTTGTCATTTCCCTCTGTGCATTGTAGAAAGGCTGACACCACTCCTGTTCAAGTCTTTGCATCCATTATACTTGCCAAAATCCCATTGGCCAAATCAAGTAATCTGTCTAAAACTGAGTTGATATAAAAGGTTACCCTCTTTCTACAGCAGAAGGCCTTATCTTATGTGGTAAATGGTGCAGGCACAGGAAGAAGTAAAGACTCATTTACCACCCTGAGTTAGGTTATACTCTCATGGGGGGGGGTGCACCATTGTCTTAGTCAGGGTTTCTATTCCTGAACAAAACATCATGACCAAGCAGCAAGTTGGGGAGGAAAGGCTTTGTCCAGCTTACACTTTCACACTGCTGTTCATCACCAAAGGAGGTCAGGCCTGGAACTCAAGCAGGTCAGGAGGCAGGAGCTGATGCAGAGGCCATGGAGGGATGTTCCTTACTGGCTTGTTTCCTTTGGCTTGCTCAGCTTGCTTTATTATAGAACCCAGGACTTCAAGGGTTCTATAAGGGATGGCACCACCCACAATGGGCCCTCCCACCCTTGATCACTAATTGAGAAATTGGCCCACAGCTGGATCTCATGGAGGCATTTCCCCAACTGAAGCTCCTTTCTCTATGATAATTCCAGCCTGTGTCAAGTTGACATACAAAACCAGCCAGTAGAACCATAGTACACAAAACAGGAAAGATCATTGGTTTGGAAATAAAACCGATATCTGACATTTATTTGTTCTCTCGTCTACTGTAAAACGGGATTGTATAGCAGTTTCCTATCAAATGGAACATCCCTTTATGGAAGGGATGGGGAGGCTCCAGAGACTTGGCAAGTAAACAAACTTCATATGTCTGGGAAAGCTGAAGTTTATAAGATTTCCTTCTTCGAGGTGAAGGAAGCAGTAAAAAGTCACTGGGGAAGGAGTCAGAACTGCCAAATTGCTGGGAGGAGATTCTCAGACTTGTTAAACTGTCTGTGAGCCTAACCCCTCCACTGAAGTCTTGCCTGGTTACAGGAGAGGGTTCGTTCAGGTTCTCTGAGCCCCTGCCACATCCCAGAGATTTTATGCAATCTTAAATACATACTACCACTATACCCATATGTTGTTTGAGCCTAATGAGACAATGCATTACATCTACTCTCTAGAAGCAGAGAACTCATGACAGACCAAAGTAAGAGTCTACCATATTCCCTATTACTAGGAGTCATAGCTAGGATCACCTTAATAGTTCCATGGGAGTTTCCCATTAGTTCCCATTGCGCTGTTTCTACCTTCCCCGACTGTCTCCCAATTCCAGGGGTCTTTCCCAGTACTTCCTCCCTCCATTCTCCCTGCAACCTGATTCCCCCTGTTCCTGTCCCCACCCACCCCAAGTCCATCTGGTGCACTTGGGCTGTTCTAAAAAAAATGTTGATTGTTTCTAAATATTTCATTGCTTCAGCTATTTCTATAAGGTAATGAGTCACAAGATTAAGCAGGCTAACTGCTAAGTTCTGCTTTTGTATGAAATGCTTGCTTGGCTGGCGGAGGCACCTGCTGGTCTTCTGTTATAAAATCAAGTCTTGCCTGTACCTAGACAGGATATGAGTTAATTTGGCTACCCATAAATGTTATAAATTTGTTGTTTTGGCCTTTGTAATCCTTGGGCTAATAATAGGCAAGGCCTTACGTAGAGACCACTCTCTGGTTTAATTCTGGCCAGTCTCTTTTTAAATAAAAAGCTTCTAGTTTACTAAGACCAAATTTGAGTCATAACCAAAGTTGAGTCATACTGGTGAACCTCTGAATGACCACAGACTCATAACAGTAGTAATTCTCCCAAAGTCAAGTTCACTACAATGGACTTTGGTAAACTCATTACTTTGGTCTGTCATGGGTTCTTTGCTTGTGGTGAATAGATGTATATGTCTTGTCTCATTAGAAAGTCTCCCACCACCTATGGATATAATGCTATATGCATTTAAGATTGCACAACATCTTTAAGACCTGGAAGGGGCTTAATGAGCGCTAGATCTCTTCTTTTGCAAATTATTTTTTTCTTTACATATTTTTTCATCTTGCTTCCCAAGGCTCTTGTTTATCATGCTCATAATCTCTGTCATTAAAGAACCTCTAATCTGTTATTGTTCCTTGTTATGAATCAGATACCTACAGGGACTCGTTTAATTCTACAAAAGGGGAACAAACGAGAGCCGCCGCCACCATCACACCTCCCAGGAACAGGTCCTTCAATTATTTTCAAAACATGTTCATTGAAATTCCTGACACGAGCATTTCTGACAGAACAGGAGTCTAAACTGGGTTAAGACAGATTTGCGGATGTCTAATGAAAAGTCGAATAACTAAAAATAAACACGAATTACAGACACACCATGGTGATCTCTGAGCGTCAGAAGGCTGAATTCTAAAATACCAGGGATGCTTCATGCTGGCAGTGTATGAGGTGATGTGTTGGAAAACTGACATTATGGAACTGGGTAGAAACAGATCACTGTAGAATTATCAAATTAAAAACATCACTCTTTAGAAGGGATATCTGAAATACTGAAGAATATAGGCTCTTGACTATGAAAAGATGTTGTTTTTATAAGTTATTTGGAATGGAACAATGGTGAAAAATTAAAGTTTTTTTTTAATTCAATATATTCTTTATTTACATTTCAAATGATTTCCTCTTTCCAGGATTGCCCCTCCCTGAAAGTCCCATAAGCCCTCTTCCCTCCCTCTGTTCCCCAATCAACGCCTTCCCACTTCCCTGTCCTGGTATTACCCTATACTGTTGCACTGAGCCTTTCTAGGACCAGGGGCCTCTCCTTCCTTCTTGGGCATCATTGGTATGTGAATTTTTTCCTGGGTATTCCAAGCTTCTGGGCTAATATCCGCTTATCAGTGAGTGCATACCATGTGTATTCTTTTGTGATTGGTTCACCTCACTGAGGATGACACTTTTGAGTTCCATCCATTTGCCTAAAAATTTCATGAATTCATTGTTTTTAATAGTTGAGTAGTATTTCATAGTGTAAATATACCACATTTTCTGTATCCATTCCTCCATTGAGGGACATCTGGGTTCTTTTCAGCTTCTGGCTATTATAAATAGGGCTGCTATGAACATAGTGGAGCATGTATCCTTATTACATGCTGGGGAATCTTCTGGATATATGCCCAGGAATGGTATAGCAGGTCCTCTGGTAGTATTATGTCCAGTTTTCTGAGGAACTGCCAGACTGATTTCCAGAGTGGTTGTACCAGCTTGCAACCCCACCAACAGTGGAGGAGTGTTCTTCTGTTTCCACATCCTCACCAACACCTGCTGTCTCCTGATTTTTTGATCTTAGACATTCTGATTGGTATGAGGCAAAATCTCAGGGTTGTTTTGATTTGCATTTCCCTGATTACTAAGGATGGTGTACATTTCTTAGGTCTTTCTCAGCCATTTGATATTCCTCAGATGAAAATTCTTTGTTTAGCTCTGTACCCCATTTTTTAATAGGGTTATTTGGCAATCTTGAGTCTACCTTCTTGAGTTCATTGTATATCTTGGATATTAGCCCTCTGTCAGATGTAGTGTTGGTAAAGATCTTTTCCCAATTTATTGGCTGCCATTTTGTCCTTTTGATAGTGTCCTTTGCCTTACATAAACTTTGTAATTTATCAATTCTTTTTTTTTAAATATTAAGTTTTTTTATTATATTTTGAGAATTTCATACATATATGCAATATATTTTAATTTTTTTTTGATTTGGTTTTTTTGGAGACAGGGTTTCTCTGTATAGCCCTGGCTGTCCTAGAACTCACTCTGTAGACCAGGCTGGCCTCGAACTCAGAAATCCGCCTGCCTCTGCCTCCCAGAGTGCTGGGATTACAGGCATGCGCCACCACCGCCCGAATTTATCAATTCTTGATCTTAGAACACAAGCTATTCGTGTTCTGTTCAGGAATTTTCCCCCTGTGCCCATGTTCTATCTGGAATAACAAAAAACTCAGTATAGCTAAAACTATTCTCAACAGTCAAAGAACTTCTGGGGGAATCAGTATCCTGGACCTCAAGCAATACTAAAAGAGCAATGGTGCTAAAAACTGCATGGTATTGGTACACTGACAGTCAGGTAGATCAATGGAATAGAATTGAAGACCCAGACATGAACCCACACACCTATGATCACTTGATCTTTGACAAAGGAGCTCCAACCATCCACTGGCAAAAAGACAGCCTTTTCAACAAATGGTGCTGGTTCAACTGGAGGTCAGCATGCAGAAGAATATAAATCGATCCATTCTTATTTCCTTGTGCTAAGCTCAAGTTCAAGTTGCTCAAGGACCTCCACATAAAACCAGACACAATGGAACTAATAGAAAAGAAACTGGGGAAGAGCCTTAAAGTTTTATTTAAGATAAAAATAATAAAAACTGTGGAGCTCCCAACCCCAGCTTCCAACTTCATCTATTTCTACCTTATTTCTTTGAGACAGGATTTCTCTGAACTTAGCTCTAGGCTAGTGGCCAGCAAACTCCAGCATTTCTTTTCTGTTTCTTGAGTCTTATAGTCCTCGGGTTACAAGTGCAGTTTACCACATTCAGCCTTTTATGTGGCTGCTGGTGCCCAGGCTTAGATCACTCCATCCCACTCTATGAATTTTAAAGTCATAGTGAATGGTTTTATGTCAAAGTTACGGAGAAGAATGAGATGAAACCTTTAACACGATTCAGTTGAAAAGTGCTAGTCCTAGGGGTTCCATATCATACCACAGAGATACTCATACAACCATGTTTAGTATTGCTCTATTTCCAATAGCAAGGAGTCAGCATCAGCCTAGATGCCCAGAGACACATCAATAGACATCGAGACTATACGCATACACACTAGAATTCTATTTATCTGAAAACAAAGACAAAATCATGACAATTCCACGAAAATTGATGCATCTAGAAAGTATAATATTCCAATTATTATTTCCAAAGTCAGGAAAACAAAACCATGTGTTTATTTTCATATGTAGATTTTAGCTTGTAATGTGTACATTTATGTTCACAAGTGAGTATGTATAAAGTCTATAAAACTAGAAAGTACATGAAGAGAAGGCTTAAAAAGATCCTAGGAAAATGGTGAGGGCAAAAAGACACATGTGTTATAAATCAGAGTGGAGACTGGGGGTGGGTGGGTTACCAGGGGGAGGTCTTAGATGCAGGGAATGAGGATGGTGTAAGAGCTGAAGAGTGTACTAAAATGCACTGTTGGAAAATATCACAATGGTATCTAATGTCTTGTATGTGATTGTAAAAATAAAAAGTGTGCAGTTGATACAAACAAAGAGAAAGGTGTCAGTATTAATCACTTGCCAACAACATTATAAACAGTGAAAGATCCTGGAGAGAATGCACTGGGTGAGATTTGTTTCAGCCATAGCTAAAAAATTCTTAATTGGACAAGTTTTTCACAAGTTATTGATGATAATACTTGTCCTAAGCGTTCTCTGAAATACTCTTTTTATGACAACAATTTATTTGAAAATGGATTAAAAATTTAACATTTCCTGACTTTTTTATTAGAAATTTTCTTTATATACATATCAAATGTTATCCCCTTTCCTGTTTTCCCCTCCAAAAACCTATTCTTTTATATATCAAATAAAATAATATGAATACCAAAATTTTTTAAAACATCACCATTCATTTTATTTAATAATGTTATACGTAAAACTATAATCATATAGGTAATAAAACCATAGTATTTTTAGCAGAAGTATCTTTTGTGACCTAATACAAATTATAGAAATTGACAGTGAATCAAAGATGCATATCAGAGTGGCATTTAGAAGGTGAATGGGTGTGACGTGTCTCCTGAAATCTTTTCTCCTCCTCATTTCTGAGGAGGGACCTGATGGAGATCTCCAATTTAGGCACTCTGCATACATACTGTCTGCCTGTGGGTTTATACACCTGCTCCCATCTGGTGCTGGAGGAAGCCTCTCCAATGGTGACTAATCAAGGCTCTGATCTATGAGTTTAGAAGGCTATCATTAGGAATCATTTCATTATTCTATTTATGTATTTATTTATTGCCAGTCAATTGAAGTGGCAAGCGAGGAGCCTGCATGTGTCTGCACCAGGTCCTCTGCATATGCATTATGACAATTAACTTGGTATTTTTGTGGAACTCCTAGTTGTGGGAGCGGGTGGATCTTTGACTTTTGTCTGATGCTTTTTCTCCTCATGTGTTACCTTGTCCAGCTTTCATCTTGTTGCACCTTGTTTTGTTGTTATCTCTTGGAGGTGTGCTTTTCTGAAGAGGAAATGGAGGGGGAGTGGGTCTCGGAGAGCAGAGCTGAGGTGGAGCTGGGAAGAGTGGCGGGAGAAGAAACTGTGATCAGAACTATTGTATGAGAAAAGATCCATTTTCAATAAAAATTAAAAAAAAAAGAAAGAAGAAAGTAAAAGTGTCTCTTAACAAACAAATGGATAATTGACCAAATCATGGCACAGTCACAGTATGGCCATCACGATCGTTTAAAATATGAATGACATGAACGTAAATATTTATTGTCTTGTATAGTACAGGTGTTGAATAATCAGGCTAGATGCTGATGAATGATTCTGGAACAGAGTTCTGGAACTTTCTGATAGTATCAGACATAGCCCTCGAGTTGTCCAGGTGCTAGAGCCAAGGGAAATTTGCTGGGGGCTAACAGCAAGACAGCACAGGAATCATTTTCAAACACCAGGGAAACAGTTCAATATTTTATTAACTGAAATGGTTTACTGTGCCTCCTAGTAGAACATCATCCTGTATGTGAACTCAAAATGACAGGCTACAAAACTTTGAATGTAATGCTATCTCATTAAATCATATTTATACAGAGAAAAGCTACTGAAGATGACATCATGCTTTCTTCTTTATTTTTGCCCACATGGTAGGCTATGTGCTCTTTCAGTAGAGGAGTCATTAATTTAGCTCCAGAGAAACTACAAAAATTATTTTCTAATATCTTCTTGTTATGTTTCCTTCTGCTTTTGAAATTCCCGTCATTAACTTTTAATGCCTCAGGATCATCACTGATAATTCAGTTTTCATCTGTTTGCCTCTTTTCTTATAGTTCTGTACTTCCTGTTTAATCAGGACAGCTTCTAACATTCTTAGAATTGACCAATTTTGTTTTTAGATATATCCAACTACTTATCCTCTTGTGCTTTTATCAACTTAAATTAAGTTTTAAATCTGATAATACTAATTTTGCTCTAATTATACATTTCAAAATTATGAATTAATGTTTTTTGCATTCTAAATTTATTTCTTTGCACTCACTTAAGTATCATACTTACTATAAAATGTTTGGGCTCTTCATTCTAGGAATTTTTATTTTATTTTCCACAATATATTCTTCCATTTTTATGGCAAGATAGTGGTGCTCCTTAAGGCTCTATTTTGAGTTGTGAGTCTTCATCTCTGTAGGAGGTTAGCAACTTTTCTGACAACATATATTGAGTTTAATAAGAAGGAAAGTGAGACGCTGCAGGTGGAAGATCTCATTGAATCTGTAATCCGTCTGGTTCTTTCTTTGCCTTTTATTTGGTCACCATTTTGCTGTTTTATTTATTTTTTTTTGTGAGATTTTTGTTTTGAGGAGTAGCATTTACAATGTGTCATTTTTAAGTGTCTCTTCGTTAATGTGATGCTTACAAAGTATTTGTCACCCTTAGATAATTCCTAACATTTTCTGTAATTACAATGACAAATATTCCCAATCCTTTAATCATCTCGGGGTTTTGGGCCACCATTGATTGATTCCAGCTTTGGCTAGCAGTTGGAGATAGATAACTAAGTGAAGGTTCTTTTTGATCACTGGTTTGTCAAAGCAGCATCAAGTATTGTATATATTGTATTCCCTAATAACACATAATTAGAAAAACACAAAATTTAATAATCCTCAGAATGTATAATTATTGCCTCTTTTGAATTCTATAAACTTGATTTTGAGAGACAAACACAACAAATCAATGACCTTCAGTACATCCTATCTTGTTCTCCTGGGTTGACAAAACAGTGGGAAAGGTTTCAGCACAGAAATACTGTGAAAGATGCAGAATGCTGTGTGGAGAAGAAAGCTGGGCATTTGAGTACAAACGTAAGCCTTTAAAATACCAAGAATTCTGATTATATGGCAAGATTAGCACTCTGAGTCACAGTGTTTATAAGAAACTGATAATCTGTCTCCCAGAATGGCTACATTGCTTTGCATCCCTAAAAGTAACTGGTGAGAGTCATTGCTGCTTCATTTCCTTTGGAGAAATGTGATGTTTCAATGACTTTCAGTGGTTAGCGGTATCTCTGTTTTCATTTGGAATTCTCTGATTGATGACAATCATCTGCTTTCTATCCTCATTTACCATTTATATACTATTGAACATATATGTTTGTGTCTATATCCCCAATTATATAAACTTCATACTTAAATGTCTGCCATCGCTGTTTTCTCATTGTTTTGAGAAACAAGAAAGGAAGGGATTATTCTGACTGACAGCTTTAGGGACTATATTCTTCCTCCATGGAAGACATGGTCATAGGAACTGGTCACATCGCATTCCCTCTCAGAGATCAGAGAGGGCTATTCACAATTAACTCACTTCCATTCAATCTAGAATTCCACCCAAGAAATGGTACTGGCCACCTTTAGTGTAGGCCTTCTTACCTCATTTAACTTAATCTAAACATTCAATTCCTCCTAGGCATGCCCGGAGGCTTGTCCTCTTTAATTATTCTAGACTGTGTCACGTTGGAAGTCAGTATTAACCATCAGAACAAACTAAGAGTTGTGAAAACTTTATCTTCAATGAGGCTCAACACTGAGTCATTTGTAATGGCCAAAGAATGGTTTCCTGTTAAATTTTAGTGATAAGGCAATTTTTAGAGGGGAAGAAATATGGCCATTGTATGTTTGCATTTTTTCATGAAAAAATATGTAAAACATGGTAAGTAATCTCACCAGAGACCGTGAAAGCTAGAAGATCCTGGGCAGATCTCATGCAGACTCTTAAGAGAACACAAATGTCAGCCAAGACTACTATACCCAGCAAAACTCTCAATCACAATAGATAGAGAAACCAAGATATTCCATGACAAAACCAAATTTACACAATATCTTTCTACAAACCCAGCTCTACAAAGAATAATAGGAGGAAAACTTCAATCCAAGGAGGGAAACGACACCCTGGAAAAAACAAGATAGTTACCTTCTTCATCAAACCCAAAAGAAGATAACCACTCAAATATAAAAAGAACATCAAAAATGACAGGAAGTAATAATCACTATTCCTTAATATCTCTTAACGTCAATGGACTCAACTCCCCAATAAAAAGACATAGACTAACAGACTGGATATGGAAACAGGACCCTACATTTTGCTGCATACAGGAAACACACCTAAATGTCAAAGACAAAAACTACCTTAGAGTAAAAGGCTGGAAGACAATTTTACAAGCCAATGGTCTCAGGATACGAGCCAGAGTAGCCATTCTAATATCAGATAAAATTGACTTTTAACCTAAAGTCATCGAAAGAGATACAGAAGGACACTTCTTACTGGTCAAAGGAAAAATCCACCAAGAAGAACTTTCAATTCTGAACATCTATGCTCCAAATGCAAGGGCACCCTCATTCGTAAAAGAAACTTTACTAAAGCTCAAAGCACACATTGCACCTAACACAATAATTGTGGGTGACTTCAACACTCCACTCTCCTCAATGGACCGATCAGGAAAACAGAAACTAAACAGGGACACAATGAAACTAATTGAAGCTTTGGACCAATTAGATTTAACAGATATATATAGAACATTCTATCCTAAAACAAAAGAATATACCTTTTTCTCAGCACCTCATGGTACCTTCTCCAAAATTGACCATATAATTGGTCACAAGACAGACCTCAACAAATATAAAAAGATCGAACTAATCCCATGCCTCCTATCGGATCACTATGGAGTAAGAGTGGTCTTCAATGGCAACAAAAACAACAGAAAGCCCACATACACATGGAGGCTGAACAATACTCAATGATGCCTTGGCCAAAGAAGAAATAAAGAAAGAAATCAGAGACTTTTTAGAATTTAATGAAAATGAAGGCACAACATACCCAAATCTTTGGGACACAATGAAAGCAGTGCTAAGAGGAAAACTCATAGCCCTGAGTGCCTCCAAAAAGAAAATGGAGAGTGGATACACTAGCAGCTTAACAACACACCTGAAAGCCCTGGAACAAAAAGAAGCCAATTCACCAAGGAGGAGTAGAAGACAGGAAATCATCAAACTCAGGCCTGAAATCAGTCAAGTGGAAGCAAAGAGAACCATACAAAGAATCAATGAATCCAGAAGCTGGTTCTTTGAGAAAATCAACAAGATAGATAAACCCTTAGCCAGATTGACCAAAGGGCACAGAGAAAGTATCCAAATTAACAGAATTAGAAATTAAAAGGGGGATATAACAACAGAAACTGAGGAAATCCAAAAAATCATCAGATCCTACTACAAAAGCCTATACTCAACACAGCTGGAGAATCTGGAGGAAATGGACAATTTCCTAGACAGATACCAAATAACAAAATTAAATCAGGACCAAATAGATTATCTAAACAGTCCAATAACCCCTAAAGAAATAGAAGGGGTCATAGAAAGCATTCCGACCAAAAAAGCACAGGACCAGATGGTTTCAGTGCAGAATTCTATCAGACCTCCAAAGAAGACCTAACACCAATACTCTTCAAACTAGTCCACAAAATAGAAACAGAAGGAACACTACCCAATTCCTTCTACGAAGCCACAATTACGCTGATATCAAAACCACACAAAGATCCAAAAAAGAAAGAAAACTTCAGACCAATTTCCCTTATGAACATCGATGCAAAAATATTCAATAAAATTCTTGCCAACCGAATCCAAGAACGCATAAAAACGATCATCCAGCATGATCAAGTAGGCTTTATTCCAGGGATGCAGGGTTGTTTCAATATACGGACATCCGTCAATGCAATCCACTACATAAACAAACTCAAAGAAAAAACCACCTGGACATATCATTGGATGCTGAAAAAGCATTTGACAAAATTCAGCATCCTTTCATGCTTAAAGTCTTGGAAAGAACAGGAATTCAAGGACAATACCTGAAAATAGTAAAAGCAATATACAGCAAACTGATAGCCAGCATCAAACTAAATGGAGAGAAACTTGAAGCAATCCCACTAAAATCAGGAACTAGACAGGGCTGCCCCCTTTCTCCTTATCTTTTCAATATTGTACTTGAGGTACTAGCTCGGGCAATTAGACAACATAAGGAGGTCAAAGGGATACAAATTGGAAAGGAAGAAGTCAAACTACCATTATTTTCAGATGATATGAGAGTCTACCTAAGTGACCCAAAAAACTCCACTAGAGAACTCCTACAGTTGATAAACAACTTCAGCAAAGTGGCAGGTTATAAAATCAACTCAAGCAAATCAGTAGCCTTCCTATACTCAAAGGATAAGCAGGCTGAGAAAGAAATTAGGGAAATGATTCCTTTCACAATAGCCACAAACAGTATAAAGCACCTTGGGGTGACTCTTACCAAACATGTGAAGGATCTGTATGACAACAACTTCAAGACTCTGAAGAAGGAAATAGAAGAAGACTTCAAAAAATGGAAAAACCTCCCATGCTAATGGATAGGCAGGATTAATATAGTTAAAATGGCCATTTTGCCAAAAGCAATATACAGATTCAATGCAATACCCATCAAAATCCCAACTCAATTCTTCATAGAGTTAGAAAGAGCAATTCTCAAATTCATCTGGAATAACAAAAAAACCCAGGATAGCTAAAACTATTCTCAACAACAAAAGAACTTTTGGGGGAATCAGTATCCCTGACCTCAAGCAATACTACAGAGCAATAGTGTTAAAAACTGCATGGTATTGGTATAGTGATGACAGGCAGGCAGATCAATGGAACAGGATTGAAGATCCAGAAATGAACCCACACACCTATGGCCACTTGATCCTCGACAAAGGGGCTAAAATCATCCAATGGGAAAAAAAATAGCCTTTTCAACAAATGGTGCTGGTTCAACTGGAGGTCAGCATGCAGAAGAATACGAATTGATCCATCCTTATCTCCTTGTACTAAGCTCAACTCCAAATGGATCAAGAACCTCCACATAAAGCCAGACACTCTGAAGCTAATAGAAAAGAAACTGTGGAAGACCCTGGAGGACATCGGTACAGGGGGAAAGTTCCTGAACAGAACACCAATAGCGTATGCTCTAAGATCAAGAATTTACAAATGGAACCTCATAAAATTACAAAGTTTGTGTAAAGCAAAGGACACCATCAAAAGGACAAATTGGCAAAAAACAAATTGGGAAAAGATCTTCACCAACCCACATCAGATAGAGGGTTACTATCCAACATATACAAAGAACTCAAGAAGTTAGACCACAGAAAACCAAATAACCCTTTTATAAAATGGTGTACAGGGTTAAACAAAGAATTTTCACCTGAAGAACTTCGGATGGTGGAGAAACATCTTAAAAAATACTTAACTTCATTAGTCATCAGGGAAATGCAAATCAAAACAATCCTGAGATTTCACCTTACACCAGCCAGAATGGCTAAGATTAAAAACTCAGGAGACAGCAGGTGTTAGTGAGGATGTGGAGAAAGAGGAACACTCCTCCACTGCTGGTGGGGTTGCAAATGGATACAACCACTCTGGAAATCAGTCTGGCGGTTCCTCAGAAAACTGGGCACGTCACTTCTGAAAGATCCTGCTACATCACTCCTGGGCATATACCCAGAGGATTCCCCAGCATGTAATAAGGATATATGCTCCACTATGTTCATAGCACCCCTATTCATAATAGCCAGAAGCTGGAAAGAACCCAGGTATCCCTCAACAGAAGAATGGATAAAAAATGTGGTATATATACACAATTGAGTACTATTCAGCCATTATAAACAATGAATTCATGAAATTCTTAGGCAAATGGATGGAGCTGGAGAACATCATACTAAGTGAGGTAACCCAGTCTCAAAAGATCAATCATGGTATGCACTCACTAATAAGTGGATATTAGCCTAGAAAACTGGAATACCCAAAACATAATCCACATATCAAATGAGGTACAAGAAGAACGGAGGAGTGGCCTCTGGTTCTGGAAAGACTCAGTGTAGCAGTATAAGGCAAAATCAGAACAGGGAAGTGGGAAGGGGTGGGTGGGAGAACAGGGGGAGGGAAGGGGGCTTATGTGACTTTCGGGGACTAGGGGGCTAGAAAAGGGGAAATCATTTGAAATGTAAATAAAAGATATATAGAATAAAAAAAAAAAGAATCTTGGTTTGCCAGGCTAGGCAAACAACCTCCTGACCGGGTTTGCACACCATGGCCTCCCCGAACAACCCTAGGCCTCGGTGCAGGCCAATACCCGTCGGGCTTTGACCCCCTCCATGTTGGCCTCAGGTTATATTTGCGTACCTCAGGCTGTCTGTTCTCTCTGGCATCTGAGAACCAAGATGGAGGCGAGTCTCTTGTAACTGACTGTGGGGAGGCAGAGTTCTGAAGTGGCTTCTGTGGGGTGAAAGGTGCCGTAAATTCCCCGCTGCTTGCAGCCTGGCTGGCCAGCGATGGTCAGTGGTCGTGGGTGCAGGGCCTGCCTGGATCCTGTCACCTTGTTTCCATTGCTGATGGCCCTTCCTCTGGACCAGCTGCTGCTGCTGTTCCCACTGCAGCCCCATTTGTCAATTCTGGATCTTAGAGCATATGCTATTGGTGTTCTGTTCAGGAACCTTCCCCCTGTACCGATGTCCTCAAGGGTCTTCCCCAATTTCTTTTCTATTAGCTTCAGAGTGTCTGGTTTTATGTGGAGGTCCTTGATCCATTTGGAGTTGAGAGTTGAGCTTAGTACAAGGAGACAAGGATGGATCAATTCGCATTCTTCTGCATGCTGACCTCCAGTTGAACCAGCACCATTTGTTGAAAAGGCTATCTTTCTTCCATTGGATGTTTTCAGCCCCTTTGTCGAGGATCAAGTGGCCATAGTTGTGTGGGTTCATTTCTGGATCTTCAATCCTGTTCCATTGATCTGCCTGCCTGTCACTGTACCAATATCACTCAGTTTTTTTTTTTTTTTAACACTATTGCTCTGTAGTATTGCTTGAGGTCAGGGATACTGATTCCCCCAGAAGTTCTTTTGTTGTTGAGAATAGTTTTAGCTATCCTGGGTTTTTTGTTATTCCAGATGAATTTGAGAATTGCTCTTTCTAACTCTGTGAAGAATTGAGTTGGGATTTTGATAGGTATTGCATTGAATCTGTATATTGCTTTTGGCAAAATGGCCATTTTAAGTATATTAATCCTGCCTATCCATTAGCATGGGAGGTTTTTCCATTTTTTGAGGTCTTCTTCTATTTCCTTCTACAGAGTCTTGAAGTTGTTGTCATACAGATCCTTCACATGTTTGGTAAGAGTCACCCCAAGGTGCTTTATACTGTTTGTGGCTATTGTGAAGGGTGTCATTTCCCTAATTTCTTTCTCAGCCTGCTTATCCTTTGAGTATAGGAAGGCTACTGATTTGCTTGAGTTGATTTTATAACCTGCCACTTTGCTGAAGTTATCTATCAGCTGTTGTACCCCATTTTTAATAGGGTTATTTGGTTCCCTGGGGTCTAACTTCTTGAGTTCTTTGTATGTATTAGATATTAGCCCTCTATCCGATGTAGGATTGGTGAAAATCTTTTCCCAATTTGTTGGTTGCCGTTTTGTTCTTTTGACAGTGTCTTTTGCCTTATAGAAACTTTGTAATTTTATGAGGTCCCATTTGTCAATTCTTGGTCTTAGACCATAAGCTATTGGTGTACAGAGAATGTGGTATATTTACACAATGCAATGCTACTCAGCAATTAAAAACAATGAGTTCACGAAATTTTTAGGCAAATTGTTGGTTCTGGAAAATATCATCCTATGTGAGGTAACCCAATCATAAAAGAATACACATGGAATGCAATCTCTGATAAGTGGATATTAATTAGCCCAGAAGCTATGAATACCCAAGACACAATTAGCATAACAAATGACTCCCATGAAGAAGTAAGGAGAGGGTCCTGATCCTGGAAAGGCTTGATCTAGCATTGGAGGGGAGTATCAGGACGGAGAAAAAGGAGAGAGGTGATTGGAGAATGGGTGGAGAGAAGAAGGTTTATGGGACATATGGGGAGGGGAAAACTGGGAAAGGGGAAATCATTTGGAATGTAAACAAAGAATATAGAAAATAAAAATATATATAATAAAAAATTCTCTACCCCACAAAAAAAAGAAAAGAAAATTTCTGTCCCAAAGATTTTATTGTAAATATTTTAAATAAATGCCTTCAATATATGAAAATGATTTCTTTTAAACATGAACATATATCTTTAAACATGAATTTATTCAAGTCTGAAATTTGGCAAGTCTGATTGAAAAATGAAAATTATATATCATTTTTATATAAGAGGCTCTGAGAGCGTCAGTTAAAATGTACATGAAGGATTTAAAAGAGTTGTCTCCCCACAACAAAGGGATTGCCCTTCCTCTCAGCCATTGTTCTTTAAAAGATAAATAAAAATCACATGAATTTTACTTTTCTGTCTTACATAAAACCACCTGAGTCATAAAGACCATTCCTCTATTGGTAAAAGATTGTGGAAGTGTTGACTGATTTGGTATGAGTCATGACATGCCTTGGCATAGAGATCATATGTAAGTGAGATAGCTAGGCAGACCATTCAACTTGGGGCTTTCCAGCTGCTACTGTAGCAAAGTCCTAACAAGCAGGAGGATTGGAACAATAATTTTTTTGATCTCATGGTTTCGAATTGTTCTAGACTTCTGGTACTTTACCAGC
Source organism: Apodemus sylvaticus (assembly GCF_947179515.1). Classification (NCBI taxonomy): domain Eukaryota; kingdom Metazoa; phylum Chordata; class Mammalia; order Rodentia; family Muridae; genus Apodemus; species Apodemus sylvaticus. The sequence goes on from NC_067487.1 coordinate 38,511,527, forward strand.
TATCAGTGGCTTTGTGGCTTGGAGCGGCATATATCCATATTCATATCCACATCCACATCCACATCCATATCTACATCCACATCCATATCCACATCTACATCCACATCCACATCCATATCCACATCCACATCCATATCCATATCCACATCCACATCCATAATCATATCCACATCCACATCCATATCCACATCCACATCCATATCCACATCCACATCCATATCCATATCCATATCCACATCCATATCCACATCCACATCCACATCCATATCCTTCCCTACCACCACAGCATCCTTCTTTCCATGTCTGCATCTCTGTCTGTCTTAGGACATGAGCTTTATCATCTGCTAATTTAGTGTGAACTAGTGTTAACTTTGTAATATCTTTAAGGACTAATAAAGATCAGAAAAGACAGAACTTAATATCCCTTCGTGAGGGAGCACAATTCAATTTGTGACATACATATACTGCAGAAAGGGTAACAAACTACATTTACCGATAAGGTAAGGGCCTTAAGATTTATTGTTCATGAAAAAAGAGCAGGCTGATATGAAAACATGACCTTGTGTGTGCAAAAGTTACCACATTATACTGATATGATTTTGGGGAGCACATCCAGAGTTAACTTTGGCTGATGTCTTGCTTGTGATTAATCATGAATGAGTCTACTGTCACCTTTGTTTCTAATTAAGACATGCATTATATCCTGCCAAGTTTCTCCACTTACATATACATCCTTTAGAGACTGTCCAAGCTCGAAGGGAATGGCCTTATTCAAACATACTGCTTACATATTTGCCATGTAAGCACTAGTGGTCATTGTTCGTGGAATTGGTCATGCTTTCGGTTGTTTGCCTGTTGCATGCAAATGAGATAGCTAGGAAGACCATTCAACTTGGGGCTTTCCAGCTGCTACTGTAACAAAGTCCTAACAAGCAGGAGGATTGGAACAATAATTTTTTCGATATTAAAAGACATGGAAAAAATACACTTATTGCTCGCGTGGAACTGACCAATAACCCTCCCATAGCTGTCTCTTGCATCTTCTCTCTGCCTTTCCTATGATTGTCCTCACCCTCCCTCACCCCTCAGTCATGATTTTCATGTTGACTGACCAGCAGGCTCTGGGATCTATTATCTATATCATTTTATTCTGTATGTATGTTTATATCTCTGTAGATGTCATTTAAGTTTCATTATTCAAATTACCTAAGGGAATGCAGATGGTATATGGAAATGAAGAATAAAGTTTTGTACAATTTTCATATTAAAATATCTTCTACTCCAAATGTTATCTTACTGATAGAAGTTTTCAACTACCAAAGAAAACAAAATGTTCACTAAAGAACTATTTAAGGACCAAGAGCTAGAAAAGGTTTCTACACTGTTTTAAAGTACCCTTCATTCTAATTAACTTAAACAATGTGGGTGACACTTGTCACTTTTAAAATAAATCTATAAATGCCATTTGCATAGATTGTAAGGAAGAGGAAGAAGGAGGAGAAACAAGAGGAGGAAGAAGAGGAAGGGGAGGGGGAGGAGAGAGGGAAGAAGAGGGAAAAGAGAAGTAGTAATAATATTGGATTAACTTCCTTTTGGGTCCTCGAAACTTCCAGTCATATTCAGGAGGGATCAGAGAAAGTTGAATTTGTAGGCTATTTTTTAAATTTTATTTGAGAAGTTTGTACATGCATATTATATATATCATTTACACCCATCTCTCTTCCTCTTCTAATGCTTCCCATTATCTGCCTTGAATTCATGTAGTGTTCTATAATTATTTTAACTATATTGTGTATAATGAGGTACATATATAATGCACACAAAGATAGAGATACTAGATAGATAGACAGACAGATAGCCTATTAAGTTCAATTGGCAAGGCCCTATTTTCATGTGGTTAGTGCTAATGATTTAGGACTGAGGTCTCTGTGGAATACTTTCTTTTCAGTCATTTCTGCTGGTATCTAGCCTCTACTGGAACATTGCCAGATGTCCAGCAGAGTAGTCCCTTGTTTGTTGACTGCTATTCTTTGTCTTCAGGAGCCTTTAGTGGTAGTATTGCATTCTGTGAGCTAGATATATGAGAGGGATATATAACTGAGACACAGAGAACTCGTATTTAGTCATCTAAGAGTTAGTATTTTAAAATTTTTCTTGATTATTATTTATGTATACATACATGCACCTACTTGTTTGTATGTGTACCACATATGTGCAGAGGCAGCAAAAGTCACACATGGGCATCAGATCTCCTGGAACTAGAGTGCAGGAAGTTGTGAGCTGCCCTGTGTGGGTGCTGGGGACCAAACCTTTGCAAGGGCAGCAAGTGCTCTTAACTTCCGAGCCATCTCTCCAGCTCTAAGATGTACTAGGTATTAATCACGCTGGATGCATGCACTTCTGAGTTCTCTGGCTCAAGAACAATGAGCAATGGATAAGTTGATCTCCCCATCCACTGACCTTAGATCAGGGTTAACAAACTTCCAAACTAGGCTCAGTTGATGAGATCCACTTCAGGGCATTGGGAATCGAACTATTCATTTCACTGCCTGAGCCAGACCTTGTAATTTGCACTCATCAGTTTGTCTGACTGTCTTACTCTCAATAGCTGCCTCCTGGGGCTGTCTCTTGCCTTGGGGCTGTGCCAGGCTATCTCCAGACCTCTTAAGGCTGGGATGCTTTTTGTTTTCAGATGGCAAGGGTAGCTCAATTTTTTAAAAATTAAAATATAATTACATCATGTTCCTCCCCTCCCCTCCCCATATGCTGCCCCCCAATTGTTCTCTATCAAAATAATGTTCTTTTTCCTCTTTAATTATTATTGTTGCACACACATGCACACATATACAGTGTGTGTGTGTGTTTGTGTGTGTGTGTGTGTGTGTGTGTGTGCTTCAGACTTCTGGTTGGCATCACTGAATTCAGTCAGTGTTTTGAAGGGGGAAATCTTCGTAGCCCTGAGACCCATTGCTTTTCCTTTTGTCTTATCACGGCAGACCCTTTGTCTTATCACAGCAGATCTTTACAGTCAAGGAATCCTTCTGGTTCTTCTGTTCCCTACTAGTGGCTGCTGCCCAGGCCTATCTTGATTCATAACTTTTAGGCTATGTCAGCTTCTTTACTTGTCCCAGGGGTCTGCAGCAGATTCTCAGTACCTCTCCCAAAAGTTCTTTGAGCTGTTAGCTCTTCAATCCTTGATGCTTCTGGAGCAGTCTTGTAACCTAAATACATGTTTTTAAAATTTCTCTTGATTTTTGTTTTCAGTGCCATATTGGTCTCTCACCTATGTGACAGCAGGAGCCAAATTAGATTCATTTCTTGGAAAAAGTCTCCAATTCCTTTTCACCCGGTGTTCTCATATGTGCTCTTTCACACTGTCTTCCCAAGGCTCTGTGGATGGCTTCTTCCAAACCTTCATTTCTTAGCTTGAATGTCTCCTCCAGGAAGTCGATGACTCCTGTTTAAAGGAGGTTTTCTATACTGACCATTGATATGACATAACTGCGGCCATTTTGTATGTAGTCTCCATGTTATACATAAGTAGATGAAATTAAGTTCATCTACTTTTTAGGAGTTATTACTTTAACTAACACTAAAGAATACTACTAATAAGCCAATAAGTTATGGTTGTATCACTTATGTTGTGCTCTGTTACCTCAATGCCCCTGTTCACCACCTACCCACCACCCCTCTTATTTCACCTAGGACCAATCAGCTTAAAGGTGAGCTTAATACTTTGTCTAGTTAGCAAAATGTTGCACCACTCCCCTCCTTGCCTTTTAAACTGTTGAATCCCCTCCCCCTTTTTAAATTAAAAAAACGCTGCCCTGAGAACAGACTGGTACCACAATTAGGCTCCCAAGTCCTTTTTTTTTTTTTTTTTTTTTTTTTGGTGATCCTGATTGATCATCCCGAATCAAGCATTCAATAAATTTTCATTGTATCTGAAAATGGTGTCGGAGCTGTCAGTGCGCAGCTAATGCCCAACACTAACAGCCATCCTTCTCTATCCCACCCGGTGTTCTTTCTCCCTATAACATAGTTTGTAGTTTGTAATAGTTTGTAATTTACTGTTAATAGTCATTAATTTACATTTTATCTCCTACAACAATAAAGACAAACTAAAACTTCTTGACAATGAAAATTACATGGTCTTAAGAATTCTTGTAGTAGATTTTTATTGACTGAATAGATGCTAAAGTGAATTAGTGAATCAATAAATAAATCGAGTTTCAATATATTGGGGAAATTTCGATTTACTAGTGGATGATCAAAATTTATTTTCTACCTTAATATTTTTGTTTTAATCCAAGTCTATTAATTATACTTTTAGCACTTACCATGTGTATAAAACTGTATATAAAATTATTTTGAGATATACCAAGAACATTTATTTTAAATATTAATTTTTATATTTATCACTTATTATATATTTTCTTAATTTACATTACAAATGTTATTCCCTTTCCTGGTTTCCCCTCCAAAAATCCCCTAGCCCATCCCCCCCCAACTCACCAATCCACCCACTCCCGCTTCTCTGTCCTGGCATTCCCCTACATTGGGGCATCTAATCTCCTCATGCCCAAGGGCCTCTTCTCCCACTGAAGTCCAACAAGGCCATCCTCTGCCATATGTGCAGCTGGAGCTTTGGGTCTCTCCATGTGTACTCTTAGGTTGGTGGTTTAGTCTCTGGAAGCTCTGGGGGTACTGAGTGGTTCATATTCTTGTTCTTCCTATGGCGCCGCAAACCCCTTCAGCTCCTTGGGTCCTTTCTCTAGCTCCTCCATTGGGGACCCTGTGCTCAGTTCAATGATTGGTTGAGAGTGATCCCCTCTGTATTTGTCAGGCACTAGCACAGCCTCCCAGGTGACAGCTATATAAGACTCCTGTCAGCAAGCACTCATTGGCATCCACAATAGTGACTGGGTTTGGTGACTGTATATGGGATGGATCCCCATGTGGAGCAGTCTCTGGATGGCCTTTCCTTCAGACTCTGCTCCACACTTTGTCTCTGTATTCCCTCCTATGAGTTTTCCTTTTAGTCCTGCTTTCATTGTGTCCCATAGGTTTAGGTATGTTGTGGCTTCATTTTCATTTAATTCTAAAAAGTCTTTAATTTCTTTCTTTCTTTCTTCCTTGGCCAAGTTATCATTGAGTAGAGTGTTGTTCAGCTTCCATGTGTATGTGGGCTTTCTGTTGTTCTTGTTACTATTGAAGACCAGTTTTAATCTGAAGTGATCTGATAGGATGCATGGGATTATCTCAATCTTCTTATATCTGTTGAGGTCTGGTTTTTGACATGGTCAGTTTTGAAGAAGGTACCATGAGGTAGTGAGATGAAGTTGTATTCTATTGATTTAGGATGAAATGTTCTATAGATATCTGTTAAATCCATTTGGTCCATAACTTCTGTTAGTTTTACTGTATCTCTATTTAGTTTCTGTTTCCATGATCTGTCCATTGGTGAGAGTGGGATGCTGAAGTCTCCCACTATTATTGTGTGAGGTACAATGTGTGCTTTGAGCTTTAGTAAAGTTTCTTTCATGAATGTGGATGCCCTTGCATTTGGAGCATAGATGTTCAGAATTGAGAGTTCTTCTTGGTAGATTTTCCTTTGATGAGAATCAAGTGTCCTACCGAGAACATTTTTATCATAACTTCCTTTCCCCTTGCTATTGACACTTCTTTTAAGAGAAACAATGAACAAAGCATAGAGTCTCCCTTCACAAATGGTGCTTAAGATTTGTCAAAATAAATTTATGCTTTTGTTCTGAAATATTTTATTCCTTTAATGTTTATAGACTCAAATTATTGTTCTAGGTACTGGGTTAAGACAGTTCAAACTGTTATTAGCTCTCCTCATTCTTCAAAATCTAAAAGATTTGTTTTATTTTTCTTTTTTGTGTTATTCATATTCATTGCCTGTGGCACTGTTATCTTAGGACATTTGAAGCGTAGTATATATTGTATGCTTATCATATTCTTCACTGTCCTGTGCTCTATCCTACCTTTCTAGTTCTATTCCTTCTCCTTCTCAGAGACCCCTTGTTCCCAATCAGTTCTGCTGCTACCTTTATACCATGTACTGGCATAATTTTATATATCTGTATAAAACCTAGGACTTACAAGTGTAATAAACCAAGTTGCATCTAATTTTTTTTTTTTTTTTTTTTTTTTTGCAAACAAGCTAAGTTTATTCTTGCTTTTGGCTGAAAACAATTCTGTGGTCTATAAGCCACATTCACTTTGTCCATTCCTCAGTCTCTGAACACCTAGGTTAGTTCCATCAGTGATTTGCAGTGATCAGGGCTGGAAGAAAAATCAATGTTATAGATTGAAATGAGCTGTTTTAGAATTCTAGACAGGTCACTATTGTGCCTGGAAAGGTTATCTTGTATATTTACCTAGAAAACTGGAGATTTTCCACTTCATATTTAACATATGGCTCAAAATGAGGAACGTATGAGAAAAGTATATTTCCTACTATGGCATGGTAACACATGCCATCACCTATGTACCACACAATGCCATTAATGCACACATTTTATTTGCAGATTTCCTAGCAAACATTCAGTAAAAGAAGCATTTAGCCAGTGGGCTTTCTTCTAGAAGGATCTTCCTGTCCTTCCCTTTGGCTTCCCATCCTATCTCTCTGTACTTTGATAGAACAATCTTGCATGCAGATGTGGGCAGTGGCTCAGGTGCTCCAGTGGTTCAGATCTGAGAATGCCAGCTGCTCATATCTGTCACCCTTGGGTGAAGTTAAATGAGGGCTCCCAGGGAGGATGAGCTCCCCCTATCTTGATCAGTGTGTTACCAGGAAAGGTGAGCCTCCGTGGTCATTAAGCACACATTCTTGCTTGTTGCTTTTCATATGCTAACTCCTGGCAATTTAGGGCAGAAATCAATTATAGCTTTATTATATAAATTTATATATTATATAAATTATATAGTTATATAGTCATCTCCAGCCCTTTATCTCCCCTGAAAATGTCTGAACTGGGAGTCTGAGGCCAATCCTGAATACCTGCAGTGTCCCCCAAGATGTCTAGTTGTGGATCAATTTGAATTATGAAAAATAAATTCCACAGCTTAGATGAGACAGTAACTTAGAGTCATATCATGCTTAAGAAAGAAACACATAAATAGCTGTTGTTCAGAGAAACCAATCTGCTCACCTGCATTTACTTTGCATCCATGGCAGACACAGAAGGGCCAGAAGATCTGAAAATAGGGACATGGCTGTGGCCATGTTAGAGCAGCAGTTGTGACTTTGTTTTGAAGAATGTAAGGTTATCTTTGAGCATTCCTAGACTACGTAGACTGAGGCATAATCTGTAAAGCCTTTTGTAAATATGCATTAGTTAGTTGTACTCTCTGGAGGTGTGATAATGTACAGTTTTCAGCTTCAGGTGGGCCTAAGATAATAACAAATTATCCATATAGAATTCACTCACTGTCAAGATCACTGTACATAAAAATGGACGTAGTACCCGACCATAGGGAATACTTGATAAATAATTCTGCTATGTTTTGTCTTCAGCACATATTCATATCAGTCCTTTTGTTTTGAACTTTTTCTGCCTTGGTGAGGCCTTCTTTATGTTCCTGGGCTTATTCTAAGAAAGTTCACTAGTTAGTCTTAGAACTGTTGATTTTTCTTCCCTCAAGCTAGACTCTTCGCTTAGGCAAAGAGTTAACTGTCCAATTGAAAATTGTAACCATTCCATTTTCTGTTCTAATGTATTCAAGGGTTGCTTTTTACAAAGCTGACAGTCTAAAGATTAAAAACAAGAATTCTTGGGTTCTGTATTAAGAGATTTAGATTCTCATAATAGCTAACGATATTCTTATCTTCTATGCCCTTGGATTTTTTATGTTTAGTTTTCACAAATTTAAAAACATGGAAAATATTTATCTAAATGTTACAGCTAGGTTTAAGTGTATTAACCCATGCAAAGTCTGCTATATGCCGATCATGTAGTAAATGGTAAATATATTATTGTTACCATTGCTTAAATAATGCCTCAAGTAATAAAGCCTGTGAGGAACACAGTTGTGCTGGCTTTCATGGGTCATGATCTCTGTCACAGTGGATGTAAACTTTATCAATAATTATAGTGCTTGGCGTAGCTTTTTGTTCTTATGTATAAAAGTGGTGCTTTGTTGATTTAAATGGTTTTGATTAGATTGCATTGATTAAATAGTAAGTGCCATCTCATTACCATAGGAGGACCATAGAGAAGTATGTAGAGTTTATGTGGCACAGGATTTTTTTTTTTTTTTTTTTTTTTTTTTTTTTTTTTACAGATGATCTTGCTTCCACCTTTGGAGAAATACTAACTTGAATTATAAACCACACACCCCTAACTTGACACATTTCTTGTAGCAATCTCATTATTGCCATCACTTGTCTTTCCCTTTTTCTAATTTTCCTCTATTCTTTAGGAGTCTTCAACAATAAATATTGTGGAGATACTGTGTGGGGATGAAACAGTTGTTTCAAGGAGTAGGTGTGAATTTCTGTGATTTCTGAATCTAAAGCTGAAGATAGAGTTAGCCAGTACAATGACCAATGTTCGAGAAAGAGGACATGACACTTATTAAGATTTATTTTATTATTTTAAACAATGTATATGATGTGCATGTGAGAGCAAGGGCTGTGGATTTCAGAGACATTAGATCCCTCAAGGCTGGAGTTGCATGTGCTTGGGAGATGCTTGATGGGGGAACCAAGCTCAAGACTTCTGAGAGAGCAGGTCATGCTCTTAACCACTGAGCCATCTCTCCAGCCCAGACATGAATTTCAAAGTAGTAAAGTTTTAGAAAAAAGGTATTGGTAGCTTGTGATCTTACTATATTAGCACAAACTAAAGAAGGGCATAGAGGTTTTAATATGGGTGGGAGGAGATGAATGAGGCATGGAGTTTGGACTAAGGCTAACATTTAAGGATTCAGAACAGGTAGACAGACACTACAAGTTGTGACATAAATTGTTTGCCTTAGTTTTATTGATTGAGATTTTATAGTGTCCTTATTCAGATGTTGCAGGTTATTTGATCACACTGTGAAAACCAAATATTGTGTTATTTATTGAAAATACCTGTTTCTAGTTGTGTGTACCCTTAGCACACACCTTTATTCCATATGGCTGGAATACAGACACACTCTTAGCACATACCTTTAATTCCAAACACTAAGAGTAAGGTTGGTTTGTAGACAGAAGCACCTGTGTTTGAAAATGATATGTAATTGAGTGGCAAAGTAATAGATCAGAGAAAGATCTGACAGAATAGGATATGTTCAAGTCTCATGAGAAGAGAGAGGAAAGGGAAGCTACTTGAGGGGCAGTGCAGAAAGAGGAGGCCATTTTACTGGGACAATGATAGAGAGACAGGCAGTAGAGAAAGTACAATCTCCACACAGGTGAAGACAGAATGAGTCAGAGAATCAGAAGGAGCCAGAAGATTAGAACAGATTGCCAGAGTTAGTTTGAGGCCAAGCAGGGCAATTCAGTCAGAGGTAGAGAGAAGCCAGATTGAATCAGTCAGCTTGGAGAGGATTTTCAGCCAGAGCAGCTGAGCTGAACCAGCCAGCCACAGTTCAGAAAAAACTAGAAATGGTGAGCTTATTCAGGAGTACGTCTCAGGGGCAGAAGACATTCTAGGCCTAGATTAGATTGTATGGAGGCTAGAAGCTTCCAGGAGAAGGCCCAGGTTAGCAGATGGAGGCAGTAAGCTCCTGGGATGACAGTTATTTCAGGTGACAAAAAATACTTTTACATTCAGGTTCTAAGATTCTATTTTAGTAGGTCTGGGGTGGCACATTGGTGATCACCAGACTTGGGAACTGTAGCGGCATGGGTAACTCTCTGTCCCTATGTTGAAGGCTTGGTACCTGTTTTGGGTATGGCTAGGAGGTAGTGGAAACCATTAAGATATGCGCATAGTGGGAGACCTTTAGGTTCTTCAGACGATGCCTCCAAGGGGGATTGTGGCTTTGTCTGTCCCCCTTTCTTGTAGTTCTTAGCTATGGAGTGAGCACACATATTTTTGTGTTTCTAATAAAATATTTTACATATGGACATGCCATCCTTGCATACTATTCTTGCTTTGAAATCTCCATATATCAATTTTTACAAGTTCAAAAATAACAAGCCAGCTAGTTGTCGTTTGTAATCTCCAAGAAAACCAAAATAATTTTTTTTTCTGTAATTCAAGCCCCTTCATTTGGCGAGAAGGTGGTGGGAAGTTTGAAGCTTGGTTGTGCCCATTGCATTATGGGTACTCAGATTAGGCAATTCAGATTAGGCAATCAATATCACCGCCTCTGTGACTGTAGCCACACTCCCAACTGTAGCCAGTCAGCATCCAGGCTCTTTTTTCTCTCATGGCCTTGCCTTTTGATCAGTTAGTGGAGGAGGTGAGAAACACTTTACTGAAGCAGGACTGATGAATATATTCTGTTATTTTTTAACCTGAGGCTCAGACAATGAAGATTTATGTTTAATTTTTTCTGTTTTAATTTCTGACTGCTGTGCTTTCCTTTATAGAGTGAGAATAAAAAAAAACCCATAATAAAATTGATATATAACAGAGAGAGTTAGTCCATCTAGTATTATCTTGAGGATTCTTGGAGCCATGGTCTCATCTCACATCAAGGGACCAATGCAGCCAAGCTATCAGAACAGCTTTAATTTTGCTCAGAATGATTTTGGTCTTCTGCCTCTGAAAAGGTTCATAATTAATTAAAAAATTCCAAAATCCATAATCTATCACAATGGAGGATTTTTCAGTTACAACAGGTGGAGTAAACAGATCATACTGTCCCAAACACAACTTTTCTGTTTCCAAAACCTAGGAATACATTATGTTTCATGGCAAAAGGGACTGAGGACGTGATAAAAGTTTGGAAAATTATCCAGTATTCTCTGGCTAGATCTTGTACAACCACACAGGTTCTGGCGAGACAAATTAAGAAAAAAAAATAGTACAATAAGTAGACAGGTATGTGACAGATACTAAGTTTGGACAAAGAAAGAGACCCATGAGCCAAGGGATGGACATGGTGTCTGAAATGGGAGTGATTATGAGCAAAGGGACTATACTCTTGAGACTCCAAAAAAGAATGCAATTTTGTTGGCAACTTGCTTTTATCCCGAGTCTATTTTTGACTCTTCCCTACCAGACCAAAAATAATGAAAGGTGGGTTGTTCTGAGCTGCTTTGTAACTGCAGCAATAGAAAGCCAGGGCACCTTATGAAAATAGAAGGGCAATCAGAACTTTCTTGGTGCTAACGAGTTGCACATCTTGGGATGATAAATGACTCAGGAGCTGAGGCCTGGTGGACCACCTTCCTTCCTTGCCCTCCCGTCAGTTGCCCATGGTCCATGAAAGCATGTCTGATGATCATTGGCTTTAGTTGACCTCATATGGACAGAAGAGACCCCAATTCAGACTCAGCCCTCTTTTGTTCCTGTTCAACATTCTTTTTGAGAAAAGAAAGTAAAACCATAGGCGTTCTTTGCAAGGAAGTGCAAAATGTCACAGCAGTATGGAAAATGAAATTTCTAGCTGTGTGTAAGATGGATGTGTAGATCATAATAAGTCAGCAACTGCATACAGGAAATAGCCTCATAGCTCTGCTGTCAACCTGTTTGCTCACGAGGCTTGTGCACAACTGGGCTGTGATCCTCAGCACTCAGAGCAGTGCCAGCAGCCCCAGAGCACAGCCAAAGAGTACAAAATGTTTTCTCCTTTTACTGAAATTATACTTTCTCATCTGATATATTCTGATTACGGTTTCCCCTCTATTCCTTTGAGTTGCCCCCTCCTCTCCTCCCCTCTGGATCCACTCCTTTCTGTCTCTCATTAGAAAACAAACAGGCTTCTTGGGGAATAAAATATAATATGATATGATATTATTATATGTTATGATATAATTATAGAACAAAAATTAACACGTTGGAATACTACAAAAGAAACAGAAAAGAGCCCAAGAAAACTCACAAGAAACAGATAAAGGTGCAGAGAGACCCACACATCCATACACTCAGAAATCTCATAAAAACACTAAACTGGAACCATACTACATATGCAGAGGGCAAAACAGCGAAAAAGTTTAAAATATATAAAAAAATAAGATTATAAAAGGAGCCCTGACACAACATTATGAGGATAGGAACCTCCAAAGATGTTGAGTTGGTTTTCTGTTGGCATGCAGCCCACCCTTAAGAGTAGTGTGTTTCCCCAGTGAGATTCCCTTGGAGAAAATTAAATTTTCATTTGCAAGTGCTTTTCAATTGGAGGTAGTTTCTGGGATAGGCATAAGGGCTTGTGTCCATTTCTCCTTTCAGTTAAAAGACTCCATCTGAGTCCATGCAGTTCCTATGCATGCTTCCTCTGTTTCTGCGAGTTTATATGAACACTGACTCTGGGGATTTAGAGGTATGGTAGCCCCCAGTTCCTCTGGCTCTTACTCTCTTTCTGCCTTCTCTTCTACAGGGTTCCCTGAGCCCTAATGGGATGGATTTGATGGAGATATCTCATTTAGGGTTGAGTGTTCCAGGTCTAACACTACCCTGTTTGTTGGCTGCCTTTCAACCTCTAAATAATTATATAAACAGGTGTTGTTATCTAGAGGTGTGATTGGGTCTTGCAGTCGCAAAGCCATTTGTTTTCCAAAAAGAACACATTAAAACTTATTCTATATTCTGAATAAAACCATGGTGTCCTTGTGATTCTTATCTGTTACTCTGATATAGAAACCTTATTTTACTCAGATTATGTTCTTTTTTAGAAGGATAGTAGTACATAAAGATAGAATTAGGCAGTCTATGCCATCTGGCTTAACAGAAATTGGATATTGGTTCAGGTTGATGGTTATGATTTTCCACAGACATGGCATCCTATTCATGTTATGATTGAAAACTCATGGATTCTCTTTTTAACTTACTATTAGGTAGTTTCTAACTTGGAAAAACATTTTCAAAATAATTTAAATAGCTCCATGTAGGATTGATTCAGATTCACCAGTTCTGTCTGTCTGTCTGTCTTCATGTGCATGTGTGTGTGTGTAGAAACACCTATATACATTTTGTATTTTGTTTATATAATATAATACTACATATTTTTCTTCCTTCTGAACTGCTCTAGTATGAGATGGACATTCTATTCTCTTTACTTACCTATGCTGGCTGCATGAGATGAATCCTAAAAGCAGAGACACTCCCTACAGAACTATTTGTGGTTGTTTGTCTATTGTTACACAACAGGCCAATTTAAACCCATTGGCATAAAAGAACCGTTACTCTGTACTTCTTGTGGGTTCTGTGACTCAGGAATTTGCAATGAGGTCACTGAAGTGAGCTGCCTCTGCTTCAGGCTACCTAGAGAAAGACACAAACACCAGGAGTTTCAGACACCTGGACTTATGAATATTTGGGGTCTTCTTCCTTCATGTAGTCGATGTCTGGAGTAAGATCTGGGCTAAGTGTGGCCTTTAGGTCAGAGCATGTACCTTCTCCATGTGTCTTTGTTTTACCCTGGTATAGAATCCTCAGTGTCACTGACTTTCTACCATGCCATCTAGGGAACCAAGCACAAGATTTCCAGTGACTAATCCAAAACTTCAGTCATTATCATTATTATTATCATTATTATTATTAATTGACAGCCTCTGAATATAAATATAACTTGTCACATGTAACTTACGTAGTCATTTTAAGAACAAAGCATGTGAAACTAGGAACAGAGTTACTTCTGATTTATGATATCTTTGAATATAAGTAAGTGTGGACACAGGACTGTCCACTGCAGTGTCATGGTAGAGCAAACAAAGAACCTTGAGGGTTATGTGGGATTTGCCAACCTCCCAAACCACATGTGCAGAAAACCAGTAAAAAGAGGGTAGGTTAATCTAGACTGGCAACGTCATCATCAATCAATTCAGTGTTCCTCACAGATTTGTATTCTTCAGAATATCCAGGGCCTTCTCATAGAATCAAAAAGACTGTACATGATGAACGATCCAGTTTCAACCCAGGGAGGCAATGTTCAGTTGCTGCAGCTGATAGTTGATACACCAGGATTTGGAGATGTAGCAAGAGTCTCTCTTTAAATTCTGAATTTTAGATGGGGTGAATGAATGGGTTTGTGGGAAGACAGGATACTAAATACTACCTACCCCTGTAGATATGTTAGTTTTTAAACTCTAGCACATGTCTACGGTACAGTAAATGAGTTCTAGAGTTCTTTAGAATTCAGTGCAATAAGTAATCAGTATAAGAATATCTTAGGGAATGATTTGGCAATCAAAATATAAAGCAGATTTAATTAACTCTACAATACTTGGAAACAATAAACATTTCCAAGATTTCATAATAATAATCTAATAGTTTCCAAGGAAGATGCTCAACATTTTACATTTTTCTTAGTCTGAGCTGGTAAAGTCTCAATTCAAAGATTTATTTCATCATTGTATTTTAATTCTCCCAATTAATTTCTCTATGAATTGATGGATGCAATTCAACATACTTTAAAACAAAACATCATCGTTTCCCTATTCTCTTCTTAATTAATTTCTCTGTTTTCTCCCGCGCATGCTAGTGCTTATAAGGCATGTTAAGAAACTTCACTTCTCACCCTGAGCAAAGCCACGGAAGACAAACTATTCTAGAACACGATTTGGGGAAGTGAAGACCATCGTTTTATGGAATTATGCCATTTGCTGAATGCACAGCTAGTATCTCACAGGTAGCTGAGGTGGGGATGTAAGAAACATGGCATTTCAGCAGCTGAAAACAAACTTTTGATGGTCACTGCCACTCTTCTTTTTTGTTTCCTTGTTTGTTTTTCGTTTCTTGTTTTTTCTTTTGCTCATTCCACATACACACAGAAATATCACAGGAGACTGATATTAGTGACCAAGGGACATGGAATGATTGGGCATCTGCCATCTCAATGTGAAATAAGTATGGGGAACTATGGGTGAATCATCTTGTCAACTCTGTCCAGAAGTTACATTAAAACACACACACACACACACACACACACACACACACACACACACTCCACATTTCAGAAAAAAGAATGAGCTGGTATTTTATCTTATTATTATTGCTTTTGCCTACAGAAATTGGATGTCAGATAGGTTTATTTGAGCTTAAATAGCCACTCAGGATTTGTTATCAATTGTTGAGGTTAAGGTTTGAATTTTGTGTGTTCGTGTGTGTGTGTGTGGGGGGGGGCATGGCATGTGTCTGTGGGTGTCAATGTATATGAGTTCATGTGCACACACATCTTTGTGGAAGCCGGAGATGGACTCCAGATATCTTTCTCTGTTTCTCACCATGGGAGTCTCTCTGAATCCCGAGCTCACTGATTCAGCTACACTGACTAGTTAGCAAGTTCCAGAAAATCCTTCTGTCTGGATGACAGATGCGAGTCCTATCATATTTTGCATCTTTATGTGAATGCTAAGGATCTAAATTCGGGAACTCTCGTGTTTGCTTGGCAAGCACTTTAATGACTGAGCATTCTCCTCAGCTCCCAGACTTGGTTTCTTTTTAAATTTAATTTGTGTACTTGTCCATTTTACATCCCACTTACTGCCCTCATCGGGCCACCCTCTCCCACAATTCTTTGCCCATCCCCTCCTCCCCTTCTCTTCTGAGTGGGTGAGGACCCCCTGTAGTATCCCCCAACCCTGGCACTTCAAGTCTCTACAAGGCTAGGATCGTCCTCTCTTCCTGAGTCCAGACAAGGCAGCCCCGCTAGGAGAACACATCCCATGAACAGATAACAGGTTTTGGGATAGCCACCCCCCACTCCAATGTTTCAGAACCTACATTCTGAACCAAGCTGCACATCTGTTACATATGAGTGGGGAGGCCTAGATCCAGCCTGTGTATGTTCTTTGGTAGGTGGCTCAGACTCTGAGAGCCCCAAGGGTCCAGGTTAGTTGATGCTGTTGTTTTTCCTGTGGAATTCTTATCCTCTTCGGGGCCTTCAATCCTTCCTCTTATTTTTCCATGAGAGTCCTCAAGCTCCATCCATTGTTTGTCTGTGGGTGTCTGCATCTGTCTGAGTCAGCTGCTGGGTGGAGCCTCTCAGAGGACAGCCAGGCTAGACTCTTGTGTACAAGCATAACAGAGTAATATTAGTAATGTCAGGGATTGGTGCTTGCTCATGGGATGAGTCTCAAGTTGTTCTGGTTATTTGTTGGCCACTCCTTCAGTCTTTGCTCCATCCTCCATCCCTACATCTCTTGTAGACAGGATAAATTTTGGGTAGAAAGTTTTGTGGATGGGCTGGTATCCCTATGGCTTCACTGGAGTTCCTGGCTATAGAAGGTGGCCTCTTCAGGTTCCATATTCCCAATGCTGTGAGTCACAGCTAAGGACACCCCCATTGATTCTTTGGAGGCTCCCTTATCCTAGGTCTCTGTCTCTTCCTGGAGATGCCCCCCTCTCCCCACCACATCAGTTGCATATTTCTATTCATTCTTATGGCCAGCTGACCATCCCTGCTGTCCCTTCACACACCTGATCCTGCATTCCCCAATCTCCTCCCGATCATCTCTCCTACCCAGCTCCTTCTTTCCACCAGCTTCTTATGAATATTTTATTCCCCTTCTAAGTGTGATTCAAGCATCTTCACTTGTGCCTTCCTTCTTGTTTAGCTTGTCCGAGTCTGTGGAGTGTAGTACAGGTATCCTGTATTTTATGGGTAATATCTACCTTTAAGTGAGTACATACCATGGATGTCCTTTTGGAACTGGGTTATCTCATTCAAGATGATATTCTCAAGATTCATTCACTTGCCTGCAAAATTCTTGATGCCCTTGTTTTTAATAGCCTAATAGTATTCCATTGTACAGACATACCACATTTTGGAGCATCTTTTGGAAATATGCCCAGGAGTGGTATAGCTGGGTCTTGAGGTTGATCTATTCCCAGTTTTCTGAGAAACTGCCAAATTGATTTCCAAAGTGGCTATACAAGTTTGCACTCCCACCAGCAATGGAGCAATGTTCCCCTTGCTCTACATCCTCACCAGCATATGCTATCTATTGAGTTTTTTGATCTTAGCCATTCTGATGTGTGTGTAAGATAGAAACTCTGAGTTGTTTTGATTTACATTTTCCTGATAATTAAGGACTTCGAGCATTTCTTCAAGTGCTACTCTGTTGAGAGTTCTGTTTAGCTCTGTACCCTACTTTTAATTGGGCTATTTGGGTTGTTGCTGTCTCACTTCTTAAGTCTAGGCTTGATTTTTTTAAATTCAATTTCGTAGTATAACATTTCTTTATTTCTTTATGACATTATTTGTATCTATAACATTTAATAGTCACCCCTGCTCCCTACTATGTGCAGTACTGGTTTAAGTACATCCCCAGAATCTCTACATTAACTGCCAAGCTCCTCTCTGATATGTGTATGATTACAAACTTAGCTCTTGTGACTTTGAAACAATTTAGGATTTGCATGAAAATAACGAATGATACAAGTGAGGCTCACAAGTTTGGCTAAGAATGGCCAACCATACATCACATGAGTAAATCCAGACAAAGGAGGCCTTTGCTATCGAAGCTATCAGTCTCTGTACACAGCAGAATTAACTATCGGTTCTTACAAAGAAGGCAAAAATGCATTTTCACATCCAGCTAAAATGTGCATGTCATTTGGATAAAATCTAGGAGAAAAAAAATCTAGACTACACAAGCAAAGAAACCAAAAATACTTACTCTACCTTTTAACAATACTTATTTTCCCAGTCTTTATTCTTCTAGGCATGATTTTATTTCATTTTTGGTTTGTTTGAGGAAAGGCCTTACTATGTAACTGAGGCTTATCTTGAACCTCCAACCCTCTTGCCTCCATCTCCCAAGTGATGTGGTTACAGGTATGCACCGCAGTGCCTATTTAAAAGCCATTATATACATAGAGAAATTCACAGTATAGTTTTAAAGTTTTTATTAAAAGTGTTCCTTAAAGCCTTTTTAAAAAGATATCAGTGACCTCATACTGTGCTATCATCTGGTGTGACCATAATTTATTATTGGATCTTTAAGATCTGTCATTGTTTGCTATTATAAATAATGTTGTGATAAACATCCTGCTATATAAATCTCTGAATGACTTTCTGCGTACCATCTGTCCCCTGGAGCCCCTTGATTGGTGACATCTACCTTCACTAACTGACAGTGGACATGTGGAGCTAAAGCTGTGCAGCCAGCACTTGTCAAGAAGACAGATAGGGAAGCAGCGGCCTGACTTCCATGCATAAACAGGCTGGGGACAAGTCTGATTTTGCAGGCCATTTGTTTGGTTAGAAGTAGGATATTCCAAAAGAACAAAGGTGACCTTAGAGGAAACCAGCCATTTGGAATCCAATTAATCAAACTTCAGGGCAGTTTGGCATCCAAGAGCAACTGGAATCATCACAATCTGACAGCTTCTCACTGAGGATTAGGATTCAGATAAGGATGCGGATGAGGTGTAGCTTGAATTAGGATTCAGATAAGGATGCGGATGAGCTGAGCTCTTGGAAACAACAGAGAAGTTCAACCTTCAAAGTTAAGCAGAGTTGAGCATTGCGGAAGTCCTTTGTAGAACGGGGAAGAAAAAAATAACTACCTAAAATGTTGTGATCTTTACTGAAGATTGAAAAGACAACCCTTTGTCAAACTGAAGCGACACGTCTCCAGAGTACTGGAAATTCGAGATCATGTTCCTACAATGACTCTGGTCCTGACAAAATCATACAGTGGGGGAGGTCACTTGTTTTGTCAGCATATTGTAGAGTCAACAAACTCAAAAATCTATGTTTTAAGAGACCCGATTTAATTTTCATCCACCCTGGCAACACACACAGATACTTAGCGCACTCACCTCACTTCGCCTCAGAGGAGAAACCTCTTACCTTTGACCTCGCATTTATTTAATCTTCTAGGAGAGAGGTGGAGATTCCCAATCTAAATTCCAGGTATTTAATATGCTCTGCTGCTGCTCTCTGCTTCCCGATGATAATTTTATTACTAGCTCTTAACACCTATTGTACTAAATTGCCATATTAATATTAATATCAGAGTGTGCAGAATTCAATGGGTAAATGGTATGCAAATTAGCTTAATGCAGACTTTAATGGGTTAGTGCACTAAAAAAGTTCTTGGAGCAAAAATAACTGAAGAGGTAAAAGATCAACTCATCGTCACTAAAAGGAAAAGACTGTAGCGAGGAAAAGAGAAATACTTTAAAGCAAGTGTGACTTGTTTTCAATCAAAAGAATAATTATTGCTGGTGTGATCTTTGATGATACTACAGACAACAAATAGGAAATACTTTTAAAAGGGTTGTTCTTATTTTTAATGATCCATATGCATGCGTGTCTCTGCACAGGTTTGTATACCTAGTCCCAGAAGAGGGTGAGTTGGATCTAGGTATTTGCAGAAAGAGTTGGACAGGGTTATAATGGAATCCGCACATCCCTAAACCAAAGAATGTGGAGGGCCGCTGGCAATTACTGGAAGCTAGGTGTCAGAGTGAGGTACTCCTTAAGACCTCGTACTTCCAGTTTCTAGCCTGCAGAACTGTCAGGGAATAGATGTTTGTTGCTTCAGCCAACCAGTTTGTAGCTCTTGCTAATGACAGCTGCCCCGGCTTTCACTATGTCCTGTCAAATTTATTTCTGTTCCCATTAATTAAGTCTGGGACAGAGCACATAGATTTCCAGTCTGTTTCTGTTTTGAAAAGTTGGTTCCATTTTGGTCTTCAGAGCGAAGATTCATTTCCTGTCCTAACCTGTGGCCACCACCAGCCACTCCTCTTTTCAGTGTTCCTTTCTTCAGAATGCCACCCCCACCCCCTCCCGCCCTCCCTGCAACCCACCCCATCCCCCACCCCTGTCCTTCCCTGTGCCTTGGGACTCAGGTCATTCCATCTTACCCTGCATATGCTACTTCACTATTCTCTCCCTCTTTCTGGGGGGGGGGGGATGGGGTGGGGTAGGGTGGGGTTGGGTGGGGGTGGGTGTGGGTGCGCAGGCATTCTTGTAAGGATCTTGTTTTCAACACCAGACAGGAAGTGCTCTCAGCTGGCAGAAGCGGGAAATGCTTCGGCATGGACCAGCATTTTCAGACCCTCTTAGAACCCCTCTCCCCCACCAGCAGGGCTGACTTTCCGTGCCATGTGCCAGGTCCTTACTGGTTTCGGAGAAGCGGCCTCCAAAGCAGCAGCAGCGCAGATGGGGGCGACTGGATGAGTCAACCCCACCTGAGTGTGGTTTTTCAGGGAAACAGAAACCAAGTCTTTTTTTCAGAAGCCTTTCCCGCTTTAGCTGAATGCTCCTGACCACAGCTGCCAGTCAGCACGGAAACACATCTGACCAGGGCTGTAGCCCTCCGCTGGCTCTCTGCTGCCCCTCACCACAGGTCCCGGTGGTACCCCACAAATGCAGTATTACCCCACAAATGTTTGCAGCTGGCTGCTGCTCTCTCTTGTCCAAGGCAGCCAGACGTTTTCTTTTTATGAAAACTGTTCTTTCTATCCATGGAGAATGGCTGTGTTCAGGGGTCTCTTGCTGTGCCTGCTTACATGTAACTGTAGATGGCCCCTGCCTCACAAATGACTCCCTGGTGGCTTTGGTGATGGGGAAGAGATTTTTAGCATCTTCCTTTTTTCACCCCCAGAGAGGAAGGGATTAAACTTCCACTATGCATGTTACACGCAGATCCCTGCAGGGCCATCTCCCCTCCCCCGCTGGGTTCCTTTCCTCCCTGGGATCTGTTTCCTAGGGGAGAGTTATGGGACCCACAGGAGAACTCAGTGGCTCAGGGCCAAGTCAGCTTTGAAGAAAGGTTCTCTTTTTTCCTTTATTGGATATTTTCTTTATTTTTATTTCAAATCTCCTTTCCAGGTCTCCTCTCTTGAAACCCCCTATTCCATCCCCCATCCCCTTGCCTCTATGAGGGTGCTCCCCACCCACCCACCCATTCCAGCCTTCCAGCCCTGGAATTCACCTACGCTGGGGCATTGAACCTCCTCAGGCCCAAGGGCTGCCTCTACCACTGATGTCCAACAAGGCCATCCTCTGCCACACATGCAGCCGGAGTCAAGGGACCCTCCATGTGTACTCTTTGGTTGGTGGTCCAGTCCCCAGGAGCTCTGGGGGCATCTGGCCTGTTGACACTGTTGCGCCCCCCCATGGGACTGCAAACCTCCTCAGCTCCTTCAGTCCTTTCTCTAACTCCTCCATTGGGGATAGCATGCTCATTCCCATGGTTGGCTTCGAGCATCTGCCTCTGTATTTGTCAGGCTCTGCAGAGCCTCTCAGGAGGCAGCCATATCAGGCTCCTGTCAGCAAGCACTTCCTGACATCCGTAATAGCGTCCGGGTTTGGCGACGACTGTGTATGCGATGGATCCCTAGTTTTTTGGGATGCGGTCCTATTCAACAGATCTTATTCTTTAATTGTCTCAGGAAGGCTGACACAGGTAGGAGGCATACAAGCTTTCTCTACTCTCACTGCCAGAAGCCCGTGGGCAGGCGGCTTGGGTAGGAGGAGGAAGGGCCAGTGGCCCCTAGGGGAGAGGCCCACTCAACTCTAATTACACTAGGAAAATACGTTTTCTCAGGGCCTTTCCTGCTCATTTTTCTCATTTTATATTACAAGATCTTTAGGATGTTGTCAAGGTTTTAGGATGAACAAGGGCTCCATTTAATATGCAAAGGGTAGGAAGAGTTCTGCCGGGTGGCCGTGGTTCATGGCCTCTTTCCCTGAAGGGGGAGTCCCCGCTGAATTGGAAATGTGCAGAAGCAGCTTCTACACATCCCCGCGTAGGGTGAGGAAGGAGAAGGAAGACCCTGAGGTTTTGGCATCAATTATAAAATCAGGGTCAGCTGTGTTGTGATTCATCTCAAAACTAGATATTCTTTCTTTTTTCTTTTTGGTTTTTTTGAGACAGGGTTTCTCTGTGTAGCCCTGGCTGTCCTGGAACTCACTCTGTAGACCAGGCTGGCCTGGAACTCAGAAATCCACCTGCCTCTGCCTTCCAAGTGCTGAGAAAAACTAGATGTTCTTAAAAGTGACCCTGCGGTGGTTGCCGGCAGTACCGCCTGGGACCCGGAACAGTGTTTGCTACACTGTGGAAACTGAGAAACAATTTGTGAAATGCATACACAGAGGTTGGGTGTTTGTGACATGTAGTATGGACTCTGCAGCTTTCTGTTTATCGATCCGTTGAAAATTGCTATGTATTTTTATTACTTTTAATTGTGAGAATGTTTCTCACAGGCTTCAAAGGCCCTCTGACAAAGTCCCTGTGTTCTTTATACAATGTGAGACAATTTGCTCTGTTGATATAGACATTTTGACTCAGGAACGAGACACGGGACAACAGATGCTGGCATTAGATAAGGAGTGATCAACTGGTAGAGTGGGCGGGAGAAGAACAGCATGACAAGGAACGACACAAGAAAATTTTGTCCAGAAATTTGTGTCTATGCCAGTTTGCTCTCTATATAATGACTTTAATGTTATTTTAGGTTATTATACAAAGTAATGGGTTTTTATCATGACATCCCTGAACATATGTGTCACTATACTACTTGCCCCTTCATCCACTTTCCTTGCTTCCTGTCCATTGTTTTTGAATAGTAAATTCATTTATCGATTGACATGCTAATCTGAGCACCTCCCATGGTTGAGTATTTCCACCCTCCTGTTTGCACACCTCACTGCTCCCACTGTACAGATGTTTACTGTTTTCCCACGCATCGATGATCCCACTTTGACACAGTAGAGTTGGTTTTCATCCTTGGAGCACTGTGGGGGCAACAGGCAGACACAGTTGGAAGTGTGGGCTGCAAGGAAAGAGACAGTGTGAGTCACCACAGACAATCCTTGGGAGCCTGGTGTTACTGAACCCTTCTTCGTAGTACCTGGTTCCTTGATGGCAATTGAGAGAAAGTAGAAACTAGAATGACATCATAAAGTACCCAACAGTTGCTGGATGGTGAGATGTACTGGCTAGTTTTGGTGGGTTAACTTGACACAGGCTGGACTTACCACAGAGAAAGGAGCTTCAGTTGAGGAAATGCCTCCATGAGGTCTGGCTGTAAGGCATTTCTCAATTAGTGATCAAGGGGGGAGGGCCCATTGTGGATGGTGCTATCCCTGGGCTGGTAGTCTTGTGAAGCAAACTAGTAGGTAACACCCCTCCATGGCCCCTGTATCAGCTCCTGCTTCCTGATCTGCTTGAGTTCCAGTCCTGACTTCCTTTGGTGATGAATAGCAGTGTGGAAGTGTAAGCTGAATAAATCCTTTCCTCCTCAACTTGCTTCTTGGTCATGATGTTTGTGCAGGAATAGAAACCCTGACTAAGATATGAGATAAGAATTTAAGGCAGCAGACTGCTCTCTCCTAAGCTAGTGAGATCCCAGACCTGGGCCCTCGTGATCCCTGCTGGCCTCATGGTCCACATCCAAACATGATGTGAGCTACCTCTCTCATTCACTTTGTTAACACCATGTATACAAGGCCTGCGGTTTGTCCTTTTCTCCAGGCACTTCTTATTAACATTACATTTATTATTTATTGATCCTGAATGCTGAAACAATACATTATGCCAAGCCCTTTGCATACTTTATTGAATCCTTACAAGCCTATGACCTATACTGAAGAGTTTGTTGGTGATCAAGCAGTTCGTAGATGTTAGGGACAGTTATTTTAATAAGTGACCCACAAAACTCAGCATGCTGACATAGCCCTATGCCATACTTACTCATTTTCTACTAGAATATTACTTCATCGTAATATTCTGTGCCCTGTAGTTTTAGTAAGTTTTAATTTGAGTGATTCTCCTATGAGGGCTGCTTTTGAAGGCACCTAATCACTACATGATCCACACGAATCTTGTGTTCAGGAAATGGTCTTCTTTTTTATTTTGCTATGACGGCACCATCACCACTGTTTTTGTGTAATTATGACTATGTGCACCAAGCCTGTTTATTTTCAACACCTAAGGGACAATCCCACCCCATCTAGCAATGAATTCTTTAGCACTCGGTCCTCACACTTCCACCATTACAAAACCCAGGTCAGAAGAGTCTTCTCTCACAGTTCACATCCCATGGCTTTGCATTAAAGCGAGTCATGCAAGAATTGTCTAATGTGAGTTCTCCAAGGACTGCGGACAATCTGAAGGGAACAAAGAGCCCTTGATGTCCTACCCTCTCCCCAGACTGTGGGGAACTTCCATAGGTGGGATGCTAAATGGTTTGTTGCTGAATGAATTTCCCCTTCCTGTTGGTCGGTTGGTAGTGAATATTTCTGTAATTCAGATAGAACATTTTATATCTATAAAAATAGGCTCCCTAAGGGAGCCATTTCTTTTCTAAGTTTTGAAAAGAGAATATACCACTTTGATAGTCTACTTTAGAGTCTTTTTTCCCCTTAAATTTACTTTAGATAGGGAAGGGAAAGAGAAGCAAAGGGCACAGTGTAATCACCAGCATAGTTTAGGCAAGATGGTACTCAATTCAACTTAACATTACTAGGGCCACAATTTGCTGTGAGTGGGTTGCATATGAAAGACATTTCTAAATTTTTATTTCTTTGCAAGTGCACTGGTTTGTGCTATTTAATGGTGCCACTTCTAGCGTAATTCACTGCAATGCTGACTTTGGATGGATTAAAGACTGGCAGAGACAGAAGTGGCTACTTTCTGATTGCATTTGAGTCCTAATCCACAGGAGGTACTTCATGTCTGGTGCTCTAAAAGTGGTTAACAGCCTATAGTCAGGAAGGTCATAGGCTCTTGGAGCTGTGTGTGTGTGTGTGTGTGTGCGTGTGTGTGTGTGTGTATGTGTGATTCAACCTTGGTTAAATAAACTTTTCCTTTTTTTCTTTTGGCTGTGGGTAATCAATGTAGAGACTAGTAGTTGATGAAAGTGCACAGAATAGGAGACTTTGAATCCCAGCCCTAAATAGGACATTTATACAATCCCACTCACTCGGAAGGCCCAGGGACCAGCAGAGAGGAGAGGATGGAAAGGATGCAAGAGCCTGAGGATGGAGAGGAGTGCTGTGAGATGCTGTCTTGTGA
Organism: Apodemus sylvaticus; assembly: GCF_947179515.1. Classification (NCBI taxonomy): domain Eukaryota; kingdom Metazoa; phylum Chordata; class Mammalia; order Rodentia; family Muridae; genus Apodemus; species Apodemus sylvaticus. The sequence goes on from NC_067487.1 coordinate 38,536,632, forward strand.
GAATAATGTGGCTACTGCACTAATGAACTCAGAGCAGCTGTAGGTATCCATGGAAGACCCCTGTGAAACAAGCCCGTCAAGAGGGAGAAGGGGTTCATGAGCTATGGAGCTATTGAGGAGTGATGTTTGCTGGGGGAAAATGGAATCATTTTTCTTCTTAGGTGTGGCTATCGATAAGCTGTCCATGCTCAGGTGGATGGCCCCAGAACCATGCAGGGAAGCAGTAAGTATACTCAGAGGAATATTTAAGGATATTGATGATGATGGTGGGGGAGTGGTGGCTATGAGGAGGATGAGGATGAGGATGATGATGAGGAGGAGCAGAAGGAAAAAGAAACATGGAGGCAGGAGAGGGAGGTGCTGGGAGTATGTTTAAGGGGAGTGAGGATGGGAGTCAGGAGGGAGTTAAGGGAGGGTTGGCTTGAATGTGATGCCGATACATGTATATATTACAAAGTTGTCAAAGAATAAATAAAATGAAATAGTACTGTTCGAGGTTGACCATTTCTTTAAAAATGTACTTTTTAGTTACTCATCCAAAATTATCCTTCTTATTATGTAAGTAAATGTTTTTTATTAAGAGATGCTTATATATTAGGTTGCCAACCCCAAATATTCCATCAATTTGAGCAATGCTGATCAAGTGTTAAAACTTTTTAGTATTTCTTTCAAAAATGAACTTGTGCTTGGAGAGTCTGGGGGCACTCAGTGAAGGGACACTGGTAAAGCAGAAATCTCAGTGAAGTTGTACTGTAGCAATTATCTCTAGGTCATACAGATTTGAATAGAATAATTCATGAAAAAATAGTGAAACAAAACCTCCGTTTTGTGAGGAAGAAAGCAAGATAACTCTAAACATCTCTGCACATCTTGACTTACCCAGGAAAGTCAGAAGGAAAAAAAAAAACTAACCTGACTTCCCAAAACCCTTTAATTAACTAACTAATTAATTAATTTTTTAATTTTTGTATGGTAGATTTTTGAGACAGAGTCTTACATTGCAGCCCTGGTCTGGAAATCAGTGTGTAGCCCTGGCTGGCCTTGAACTCATCAAATCCTCCTGAATCTGCTTCACAAGTCCAAGGATTGTAGGCTTGAGCTCCCATGTTGAGTGGGCTCTCTCTATTTCTAAAAAAATATCTTTGTACTGCAATTCCCAGTGAAAATGTTCATAGGTAAATAGAAGAAGGATCCTGGATATCACAAGTCTTTTCTACCACAAAATACTACTTCTGAGAGAGGTGCTAGGTGGTTGATGCCTTTGGCCAAATAGCTAAAATCCAGATAGCAAGAGATTGTATCTATACAAGATTTCACAGTAACTAGAGCTGGTACATATAAAGTAAGCCCCCTGTTTTCTGTCTCTTGTGTGGAATTCCCTTGTTCAGCCATGGCATGGAGGTTAGAGACTCAGGTATCTTATTCTGACTGAGGGCTCCATCAGATGGCCTGTGCTCGATGAGGCCATATCTTTCCTCCATTATGGGAGGAGCTTGTGGCCTGCTAAAGATGGTGATTTTGGTCCCCTGTTTTAAACGAATCAGGAAGAGTATGGACTTGGGTAAGATGTTTCTTCTCTCACAGATGAAGAATCTTGGACCAGGAACTGAAAAGGGACGCTTAACAAACCTGAGGTGGTTTTAGATGAAACAACTCCACAGGTTTCCACTGGGTGCTTTATTTCCAAGGTTCAAGAAATACTCTTGAAAATGTGTTGTAAGGGGGTTCTGGATGACCATTTGATTCTGTTAAATCCTAATCTCTGGCCACTTTTGTAAATTGTACGAAACGGCCTACTACTTCAGGGTCAGATGTTTTCCTGGCGTAGATGCAGTGCGGTGAAGACTGCTTCCTTTCAGTCCGCACATGATGAGAACAGCACTCCACTTAGGGAGGATGGAGGGGCAGTGCTGCATCTTAGGATGAATTTACAGGATATAAAGGAGTAATGACAACTAGGCTTAGTGAGGGTGTCTGCGGGTGAATAGCATATATGATACAGTCGAACAAATGATCACAAAACACTTCTGGAAAGCAGGCTAATGCATCATATCAGTTAACATTTTATACTTTAAAAATAATATTTATGGAGAGAATCTGGAAGGAATTTGGGAAAGGGGAAGAATATAATAAAAGTATATGTTATGATATATAAAAGATATGATATAAAAGATATGATAAAAGAATATGATAAAAGTAAGGAATTGTCAATGTATAAAGAAAACATTAAATATTATTTACTTTTAAGTTCCATTTTCTAAAGCATATGTTAAAGAAATAATTTTAAATTAATGGAATCCTTTGTGGTAAATTTATCTGTTGTAGCACTGTTTATAATACAAATGTATCAGGGAAACATTATTGTATGTAGGGCTATACCTGAGATGTGCGAGGCACTGGGAACAATTTTTTAGGGAAGGTGTTTCATAAACATGGTGGGAGAGGGGCAGGGAGGCAATGGGGACGTGGAAAGAATAAAACTGAAAGCAAATACTTCCTCCTCACTTGATTTGGGTGGGTTTTTAATGATCAAGTCAAAGAAAACTCAGCAATATAACCTCAATAATCCCCAGCATTTAAAATACATTTATGGGGCTGGAGATGTGGTCCGGGAGTTAAGAGCACACACTGCTATTGCAGAGGACCTGGGTTCAGTTGCTAACACCCAAAGTAGGTGATAGCTCACAACTACCTGTAACTCAGTTCCAGGGGATCTGACACTGTCTGGCCTACTGGGGTACTTGTAGTGCACATAAACTCACATAGGCACAAAGGCATGCACACAAGTGTAGAAAAATACAAGTTTATGCTATTGTTCTGAGGGCATTTCAGTACTTTTTGTCTGTAACAAGACCTAGTGCACATGGGTTATTTCATGAATTTGGGTAGAGCAGGGCAAATAATATTTCTCCTGTCCTCCCACTGACCCTTCAAAAACACTTTTCCAATTGCAATCTTTTCACACGCCGAATTTTAAAATGATCTAAACTGTGCATAACCAGTAAGCACAAGCGAGCTGTAATCTCCTGTTCTAGCAGGAACAACTAACTCCCTACACTATTTACAAAGTTGGTTGTCTTTATAGTGACTCACATGAGAATATCAATACAATATGGGTAGTTCAGTTTCAAGCAATTTTGAGCCAATAGTCCTTTCTGGCCAATAGGAATCATTTATCCCCCAAGCTGTGCCCCGAGTATAAAAATCTACCACTAGATGACAAATGACATTGTACACATGGGTCACAGAGCTTTCTTGTGGACATCTGGTTAACCTCACAGATAATGAGGAAGAGAAGCAGTAGAAAGTAAAAGATTGTTTCATAGGCGAAAACCAGCACCTGAGTGCAGTGGGACCCTGAACTCGGGCTCAGAACGTCTGATTGAATAATACTGCCAGTCCTCAAAAGTGCCAGTCACTAATAGAGGAATTAAAGAAATTTAAGGAAAATATTTCAGCAATTGGCCTCACACTGAGCCCCAATCTGACCTAGATAGCACTCTTAGATCAAATGAGTACAAACCAACAGGAAAAAATTAGATAATTCGAATGAAGACTTTTCATCTGGGGTGTGGAAGGCACTGCTTGAAGCTGCGGAGGAGAGCAGTGGTCTCCTTACTGCTCTGCAGTGGTCCTCAACCTTCCTAATGCTGTGACCCTCTCATATACTTCCTCACAGTGTGGTGACCCCCCAACCATAATTTATTTTCATGGCTACTTCATAACTGTAATTTTGCTATTGTTATAATCACAATGGAAATATCTCTGTTTTCTGGGGTCTCGGGCAACCCCTGTGAGAGGATTGTTTGACCCATGAAAAGATCATGACTCACACATTGAAAAGTGCTGTCTTATTGGGGTCTAAGGATAACACTGAGTACGTGGGCATAGGAAGAGACTGGAAAGATATACCCCTGAATTATTAAGGTATTTACTTTTAGTTTGTGGTTGGTTCTCTTTGGCCTTTTCTGTTTAGATCATGAAAATTTTAACTTTTTGATTAAAGTCAGATTAGATAAAATCCTACATATGTAAACATGACGTATAAAGGCAGAGGAAATAATACTACATGATCTGAGTCGACCAGAGTGAGAGCATTTCTAGTATATATTTAGCACACTGGCTTACCTGAACAATTTTCCCAGTCGTAGCAGGTATCGTATCCACAGGGCACTCTCTTTGTGCTATTCCTTGCAAGTTTCAGCCTCTCAAGGCCCCATTCTAACTGTGGGCCCTCTTGGCAGGAACCAGTGTGGACAAAGTGCAACTGGTTGTTGTTTAAACATTTTTCAGCCAAAAATTTGCAAGCGGATGAGGTGAAGTACTGGCTGGATCTCCCATCAAATATACAGAGATCTTCTGAGTAACTACTGTCGGAGGACGGGAAGCAAGAGTTAGGTTTGAGGGCATATAGAACATGCAGATGACATGCACAGGCGACTGGCCACTCAGGTTTCCTCCACCAGGTGTTTGCACTGACAGACTCTCTCCTTCCATTTGCCCCTCCCACATCCATCCCGTATGAATTCTGCAACTCCTCTTCTTGAACTTCTTAGTCTTGCAACTGCTTCAGTTCAAGTTGGAGTCTGATCAACTGAATAAACAAGGTTTTCTGTCATACACGGCAACCATCTGCCCTGCTTTATTTTCCCATCCTGCTAAGTGCCTCTTTATTGTCGGCAATGGTATCAATTAAATTTCTTGCTAGCACACACCAGCGTGGCATCCTTTATCTTTTCTAGCGATATTAAGTGTAGTTTTGGCTTATCCTGATCATTGTACACCAGGATCTTTTTGCAACTATAAAATACTAATTGCTGCAATAGTTCAGGGCATGCCATACAATATCTAAATCACCATATAATGCTTTAAGTGTGTCTGTGCTGTGATTTGGAGCACGAGGCTTTAACTCATTCCTTGGCTGACAAGCTTTATCTCCACAGATAAAAGGATGAATCCTGTACTATGTATGTAACACGGGATCAGTTTTTCTCTAGGTGGAGATGACAAATTTCTGTGCTTCAAATCTGAGTTCTTTCTGTGGTGTCTGCTTCAGAGTTAACAGTCAGTGCACCAGCGTGTAAAGTTATTTCCAGAAACTAGGACTTATCCCCTAAAACAAAAGACTGCTTTCTCTATTCAGAAGAAATAAGCCGTGAGCTAGCTACTCCCAACACCTTTACTCCTTATAAAGGGAACTGATGGGTAGAGGAAGGACTGGAGGGTATAGTACAGCAGAGATGGACTCTCTGAGGGTAGTGTGTATGTTTAAGATTTGGTATTGTACAAACCCAGAAAGACACTTCCTCTTTTAAAAGGACAGTGCGGATACAGTGAGTAGTTTCCAGAAATCTTCTGGTGATGGGACTCTAAAAGGAAGAAACCATGTGTGGAAACATCCGAGGAGTCTGATATATGCTGCTGGGCTTACAGAGAAAAAGGCCCACTGTGCTCACTAGATGGGGACCCAGTGCTTCTAAATGTTCACATTTGCACAGAGGAGTCTGGGGGCTAATGAGTGTTAAAAGTGACACATTCACAATGGTGTGTATTCTGTTGTCTTCCTCTTGCAACATCTAATTTTACTCAGAGAAAGTTAACACAATAAAACAAAAGGTGGCTTTACAGAGAAAAGAACTAAACAAATCAAGAATATTGTGTATGGGGTGTATGTATATGTGTGTATATGAGTGTGTGTATATGTTTGTGGGTGGTGTGTATGTGTATGTTTGTGTATGCTGTGTGTGTGGTGTGTATATATGCTTATATGGTATGTGTTTGTATGTAGTGTGTGTGTGTGTGTGTATGTGAGTATGGTATAAGTATGTTTGTATGTGTGGGTGTGGTATAGCTGTGTGTGATGTGAATTTATCTCTGTGGTGTATATATGTGTGAGTGAGTGTGAGTTTGTGTGTATTTCATACTCATAATACTTTCTGTATTACAACTTATTAGAGTACCTACTTTCAGCTACAGTCAGTAAGAAAGGAAGGCTTGACAGAGCTGAGTTCGGCAGTTTTAAATGGACAAGAGTAATTTTGAACACATAAATTAGACTGCTTAAATAGACAGATGGAATATGAGTTTAGTGAGCCAGGATAAGACATAATTAAAAACAACCCTTGCTCCCAGGAAGGGAATATGAGGTTTGAAGGGAGAAAGTGAAGTGAGAGATGACATAATTGTAATCTCAAAAATGAAATAATTAAAAAGAGCTTGCTCCCCAATAGGAAGAGACCAATTCAATCGGATGTGGGAGTTGCAGCTATGTGAAAATTAATGTTGCCTGTTTGTGTATCAAGGTCAGCTTCTCTATCAGACTGGCTACACCAGATTGGTTTCCTCAATTTGCAAACACACTTCAGAGTGTTTCATACCTACAGTCTTCTTCTGGGGACATACAGATACACTCGGATCCTGATTGTTTCTGTCCTGGTTGACAAAGGCCCTTTGACTTTGTCAGAATATCTGAAACAAAAGAAAAGAGAGAAAGGCAGAGCATCCTTAAGACTCAAGGCTTGAACACGGAAGAAGAGTGTGGTGAAGGGTTCTTCCTTATCTGCTGCATTAGCTCATTCATCATGGCCTGTTTGAATACGGTGTTGTGAAACATTCCATCTGTAAAGTCCTTTCCAGCTCACTCTCTTCCTACTTCCCAGACTAAAACTGCTGCCAAGCTCAGAAAACGAAAACAAAAACTGGAAACGGAGAGAGTTTTGTTCATTTGTCTTCCAGACACTTATGGACACTTATGCTCTAGGGGCCCTGGTAGACTCCGAGACTGACTGAGAGAACTGTGTCTCACATTCTGTACCTGGTGGGGACAAACAGATGTTGGTCAGACAAACACAATACTGCATAGAGAATTGCTAACAATATTAGTGATATTAAAAGAAAAGTGTGCAATCAGAAAATTTGATGTTCCCAGGAAGGTTGGGAACAGTGACTTGTGTGTGGCAGGGAGGGGATGTGGAGACGGTTGGAAGCAGAGGGAACATCACGTATGAAAACATTCTGAAAGGAGACAGCATGTGACTTTCCTGGAACTGCGAGGAGGCCAGTGTGGCTGAGCACAGAAAAACAAAAGCATACAATGAAATGTAGCTACAGTAGCACAGGATGGGAATTAAGGCTCTAATAAGACTGTTCTCCCTTTATTTCCCAAGCAGTACATCTTGGACTGTTTCTAACCAAGAAACTACCTGACAACAGCAGGTCTAGATTTTGAAATAGGTTCCGACTTCTTTGGAAAACTCATTTTGGAAAGGTATAGGGAAGAGGACTGTTGTACCTAATCTATGGTGTTCTAGTGATTCAGGTACAAAGAGATGCTAATTTAGAACAAGGGCCAGATGTGAAAAAAGAGATGTAGATAAATTGCATGTGCGTATGTGGCAAAGAAGAATGAAATATATTTGTATGTGTGTTAATTCTGTTAATGTTGTGGTAAGTTATGTTAACAATTAAGTTCAATTATTACTACCTAGTTTACATACATAAAGGCACTGGGGCCTTTTCTGAAAGAGGAAATATCAAAGGATGGCTCATTTTAGGTAGGGAAAGATGAATCAAGATCTCTTTCTACTCATATTGAGTTTGTGGTATCTTTAGTATATCCTAAGCAAAGTAGACATGGAGGAATTTGGGTATTCCTGTTTAAGACTCCATAGTGGTATGCATAGTAAAGCCTTTATGTTTGGCTTTAAGTGAAAGTCGTAGTGGTGATGTGGCCAACATCAATCAATAGAAATCATTAAAGAAATCTGTTCTAAGGATTGAATTCATTAAATCTGCTAGGGAAACTGTTAAGGCTTCCAATGTGAGCAGGATTCCCTGGCATAAGACTGCAGAATGAGGTGATTTGGCAGATCTTAGCCTAAGCCAGGAACCTGGGAAAGACAATAAAACAGCTTGTGAGGCAGGCACTAAACAAAATGACTTGTTTACCAGGTGTTAGTGGTGTGTGCCTTTAATCACAGCACTCAGGAAGCAGAGGCAGGCAGATTTTGGGTCTACAAAGTGAGTTCCAGGATAGCTAGGGCTACACAGAGAAACCCTGTCTCAAAAAAAAAAAAAAAAAAAACAACCCAAAAAACCCAAATCAAAACCACCCCAAAAAAACCCACCTGTGATGATCTGAATATCTTTGGCCCGAGGAGTGGCACTATTAGGAGGTGTGTCACTTTGGGGGTTGGCCTTGAGACCCTTCCCTAGCTTCCTGGAAGACAGTCTTCTCCTGGTTGCATTTAGAACAAGTAGAACTCTCTGCTCCTTCTACAGCACCATGTCTGATTGCACAGTGCTATGCTTACTGCTCTGATGATAATGGAGTTGCTTCTTACACATTGTTCTTCTATCCCTTCTCACACCGGCTAGGGGAGGTGTGCTTAGAGCTATGCATTGCTTGCAGTGAGAGATCCGAGTTAAAGCGCTGTGGAATGTTGTCTGGTCACTGTCAGTTTGAAGTTCTTAGTGACCACACTGGGCCTTTTCATCCCCTGTGATCCATTAGGAGGAACCTGGTGCTGGCACTGAGTATGACAGAGGCTGAAGTCAGGAGCAATGTAAAGAGAATACGTTTTAATCTTTGAAGTGCTGAGAACGGGAGGATTTCCTGAGGTGTGTGTAAGGGGCTGGTCCTAAAAGGAAGGAAGGAGGGTCATGGCTGTAGAAGAAAGTAATGGTAAGTACCTTGATTCATCATGATGTAAACACCTTTTCACAAGGAAAATCCAAAGAGTCTGTGGCCAGTGACAGCCTGAAAGTGTCTGTACCTTACTTGGACTTTTTTTTTTTAAATCTTTTCTTTCTTTTGACTATAGTCTTTCTGTTTCACAAAAGATATTGCATAACAGGTATTTTATTTCCTTTATCTAGATGTAATCTATCTCATGTTTCTTTATTTTCTTATAATTTAAATTTCTAAAGACAGAGTTGTCTATGTACATATGTATATATGTACATATGTATGTATGCATATAACTATGTATGTACATATGTATGTATGTATGTATTATATATGTGCCTATATAGCCACATCTGATCTTATGAACAAAGTGCTCCTCAGAATATCTTAACGTTGGAAGCCTGACTGTCCAACCACACCTCTTTTGATATTCATATTACTTATCATTATGATGATTAGAAACCTGTGATCCAAGACACAGCATTCACTTGATGTCCTCACCAGTTCCCACAGATTAGTTGAAAGGTTAGCTTTCTCCATTTCCTTCAAATATTATGAGATTTCCCAGAAGAGAAGAAAGGACAGGGCAGCAAGGCCTGCAGGGAGTCAGCAGAGCTGAAGCATACGCTTGGTCTAATTTTCCCTCTTTGCGTTTCTGTTCCTTTCCACAGGGAAATTAGCCTAATATCTTATCTCAGGTGCAGCCTCAAGAATTCCGATTAAAAGTGAGACATTATTCAATAGTACAAATCTCAGATGCTTTCTCTCATTGGAAGAGATCTAAGTGGAAGAGAGTGGACACACAAGGGGGAGTGACCACATGAAAGACAGATGACAATGTATTTCTCTCATATGCGGGACTTAGATTTATCTATACCTATGAATATGAAGGAGAAATACATGGGAGGAGGAGGAGCAAGAGGGAGGGGGAGGGGGGAGAAGAGAAGGGAGGAAGGGGGAGAGGGAGGGAAGGGGAGAGGGAAAGGAAAGGGGGAAAGGGAGGGGGAAGAGGGTGAGAGAGGGAAGGGAGAGGGAAAGGGGGAAACGAAGGGAGAGAGGGAGGGAGAGAATGGGGGTGGGAATTGGGGTCAAATATGAGCCAAAATCTTTGATGCACATAAATGAAAATATTGTAACGAAAGCCATTACTTTGGACATAAACTGCAAAAGTCAGTTTAAGGAAAGCTGAAAAGTGTAAGGCTGGGGATATGCTCAGAGTGCATGCTACACCCGTAGGAGGATCTGCGTTGGGATCCCCAGCACAGCGACAGAGCTGAAGCTGGCAAGGTGTTCCTGTATTCCCAGCACTGGGGAAGTGGAAACAGGCAGATTCCTGGACCTCTCTGGTCAGTGAGTCAAATGGTAACCAGATAGATGAGCTACAGTTTTACTGAGAGGTCCTTTCTAAAATAAATAAATAAATAAATAAATAAATAAATAAATAAATAAATAAATAAAATAAGGTTGACAGTAATGGAGGAAAGCATCAGTATCAACCTCTGGCCTCCATATATGTGGACATTCATGTGCATGAATACTTCACATGAACGCATGTAGAAGTATTCCCCATGATACTACACAATACATACTCTCTCAAAAGTAATTAGACATCATTTGACAAAGCCAGCTAGCATTGTTAGTACCTAGACTTATTCAATATATAAAGTGTCCAAATGAAAAATGGGCTCGCTTTTAAAACAAAGGTTTTAAGTAGTCAAATAAAAGTGATTTTCAAAACCCATTTTAAAATTAGTTGTGGATGAAACCAGCTAGAAGATTCAGGGAAATATGAAAATTCATATTGTTCTCTAGTCAGTTGTTTCAAAACAATTGTTTTCAACTCCAGAGATGCAGGGCTTACCAGGAGAGAGTTCTTAAAATTTTATATCGACTAAAACCTTTTAAAATTGGTACATAAAGTGTGTTCATAGTTGTGGAATTCCATGGGAAATGCACAAATTTGTGTGCAAATCAAGGTTAAAAGATCTATCTCTTTGCTGTAAAAACATTTGAACTTCTCTTCAGGAGTGTTTTAGACAAATACCAGACACTGATTTTAATTTCTTTCTGGTTCAGTAACATTAATGTTAGGAAGGTGGAACTTGGGCAGATTTCAAGAGGCTGCTAAGCAGCACTGAAAGACATCATTTAGAGAAGCTGATATAAGGAGAAACAGATGACAGACTAAAAGAATTAGAAAACTTCAGATAAAGGTAATGAATTCAATGCCTAATGATATGTTTCCCACTACTTTCTACTGGAACCATAACTTTCAGTTATTATCAGTTCTATCTTGTTAGATGAGAGATCTTGGACTCCCTCTAACTCTTTAAGTTTTCTATTGGAAAGGGAAATTGAACTCACCCTCTAAGATGTAAACACTTACTTGGCCAATAAGGTATTATCTCATCATCTGCACAGGGTAAACTATGTTTCTCTTTTCATTCTAAAACCTATTTGAGCACTAGCAATGCTTTGGATGCTAAATTAAACATCCTGTGGAACCAAACCTTATGGAATTACAAATCCCAAGTCCTTGCTTACCTTTTTTACAGGTCAGTGAATTTGAAATGGGAGGTGTCCAGGAGTCTCCCTCGCATGTATATCTTGATGGCCCAGCCACAGCGAAGCCTTTGGGGCACGCCAGCTCAATGGAGTCCCCAATCTTATACACTCTCTGAAATGGGGAGATGGTCAGGACATCCTGGACAACAGGCTTGAGGCACGCGGTCCCTGCAGGGAGAATAGTATCGCAGATGTGTTCCGTGGAGCAGAAGAGTCAACAAATACACACAGACAATGTGTGACCCAAGACGTGAAGCTAGTGAGATTTACTGTGTTTGCTCAGCTGTGGTACCTCCTTTTAATCAGTGGGGTTTGCAGTTCAAAATCTCTAGCTTTTCCTCAGAAACTCCACTAAAACAAATCCTTTAATCCTGATAGCAAAGGAATATTTGCTGAGGAGCTGGCCCCACCCTTGACTTTCGTTTTATCTGTTGAATATCTTTTCTCTTAAGGAATACTTTCTTTTATTCTTCTAACTCTCGAGTTTGTCATCCTTTTTAAGGATTTATTTTTTTTTTTATTTTATCTGTATGTGTATTTGCCCATGTGCAGGTGTGTTCATGTGTGTATATGTGTGTGTGTGTGTATGTGTGTGTGTGTATGTGTGAGTGTGTGTGTGTGTGTGTATGTGTACCACAGGTGTGCTTGATGCCATGCCTAAGGAGTCAGAAGAGGATGCCCATCTCCTGAAACTGCATATATAGATGATTGTGAGCTGGCATTGGGGTTCTTGGAATCAAATCTGCACCCTCTGCATGAGTTAAGAGCGCTTAACTGCTGAACCATCCCTCTACTTTCCTTTTGTGTTTTTCTTAAGGTAAGTCACAACACTGTGAGTGACAGGTACTAATCATTTTAGTTGACACTGCTTGAAGCTCTATGTAAGTGGTCTCAGAATGTATTTGACATCCCTTTCTCTGAGTCTTGTTTGAATCTCAGTTTTAACCTTCCTACATGGTAGGAAGTATGGGTAGTCACAGAAAACAAATATTTGACTCAGTCTTTTTCAGGATGCAATTGTACCCTCTAAAAAATAGTGGTTTGCAGATTATGGCATCTTATACAAAATTCCAAATTTGAGTATTATCCTTTTTGGATTTATCCATTCTTCTTTTTCAATTTTTATATCACCCAAGGCAGATGCCTGTGGTTAGGTAAGTTTTCTGGTTCCATGAATTTCTCTTTGGAGGCTATGTCTTTATAGTGCTATGTCTATGAGGTTAATATGCAAGGGCGGGAGAGCTGAAATTTGGTATTACAAAATATAACGTTAGCAAATGAGGCACATTTACTGCTTCACTAAGTCTTTACTGTTGCTAAAAAAATTCATAAAATGAACTGAACAGACTTTGCTCTGCTTGTATCGGGCACATCCCTTCTGCAGGGGAGTCATGCGAACGCTTGTGCTTGCCCTGAGCTCACGTTGGCATTCGACGTCTCCTTGCCTCCAGGTTCTGTCTGGTAAGCATCTGAAGTACTGGTATCCGACAGCTTTGAATCCAGTAAGACATGAAATTTCAACTTCCTCCCCAACTGAGTACAATTTCTTCTCATTCTAGAATGAAAACAGAAAGCAGAAATTATGAATGTGATGAGCTGTCATCTCTGGATACCTTAGGGTCTCCCTGGATTCTGCCCAGTGCATACACTTGGTATCTCCTCACTTAACAGTATTCTTAAGATTCTATTCTTAAATTCAGTCCAAACATCTTTTCATTCTTTCTCTTCCTCCTCCTCCTCCTCCTCCTCCTCCTCCTCCTCCTCCTCCTCCTCCTCTTTCTCCTTCTCCTCTTCCTCCTCTTCTTTCTTTTCCTTCTCCTCTTTCTTCTCATTTTTGTTCTTGGATAACTTTTCAGCTTTTCATTCTCTGAATTCATTTTTCTGCCTTAAACTAATTCTACTTTTTGTACTTGAATTTCTCTCTGCTTTCAAGGATGATGGTACATGCCTTGAGTCACAGTATTTGGGGGGCAGAGGTAGTAGAACTCTATGCATTTAAATCCAGCCAGGACTACACAATGGGACCTGTATGCCTTAAAAGTTATAGACAGGTTGCACTTTCTACCTGTGCTTTGCATGCTTCCGGGGTTTGTAGAGAGCTGAGCAAGCCTCCTTGGGCTCTTGCCACAGGGACAAAACCAAAACCAAACAGATGACAAAACTTGCTCTCGGGGCTTGCTGTGTAAGCGCATCGACCTGATTTTCAATCTTCCCCACCAATGTAAATTCCAGATGTGACATCTGTAACTCAAGCATTGACAGTGGGCAGAGACAGGAAGTTCTTTGGAGTTTACTGGGCACTCAGTCTAGCCAGCTCCTGGTTAGTGAGAGCCCTTTGTCTCAAAAATAGTGAAGAAAGCAACAGAGGAGGGCACTTAGAGTTGTCCTTGGGCTTCCATGCACATCTGTATACACACACACACACACACACACACACATACACACACACACACACAGACATGAATGTGCACACAAACACACAGACACACAGACACACACACACACACACACACACACACACACACACACACACACACACACACACACACTCAACCAAACAAACTATACTTGATGATGTTATGGGTTGACTGTGAGACCCTCCTTGCAGGGTCATCTGTTTGAACACTTGTTACCTAGATAGTGGCGCTGATACAGGAGGTTCAGAAATCTTAGAAATGGAGTCTAGTGGGAGGAAGTGTGTTCCTGAGGCTCAGGCCTCAGACCTTACAGCCAGTTCACACTTTCCACCTGGTCTCTGTGTGCTTCCTAGTCTGTGAGGGTGGGAGCAGGTCTCCTCACGCCCTTGCCACCATGGACAGGAGCCTCCCTTGCTGTTGCCTATTCAGCTATGACATTCCTGTCTGAAACCATGAGTTAAAATACATCCTCCCCGGAGTTACTTCTCTAAGTATTTATTCAAGGATTTAGTCATTTTCATTTTTTTCATATGCATGTTTTCTCGAACATAGGTCACAGCAACAAGATGTCACAAAAACACCCAATATGGTTAGAAAAGAAAAGCTCTATGCTCACAGTGTTATGACTGTTCATTGCATTAACGTCTTACGTTTATAAGAAGCAAGTGCCATTGGTATTGTGATGAATGCACTGAAATCACTTAATAACTTTTTATTTCCTAGAAGCTGATTAGTCACTATATATTTTTCCAGCTAATGGATAAGGCATTGTCTTATGGGGACTCACTAAAAATTTCAAGATAAAAACTGGATGGTGCACTTCTTAAACTATTAGTTAAAACTAACTCGTGGTACTATCCTTATCTCCTGTCATTTGTTCCTGAAATAAGTCACTGCTTTGCACTCCCATCACCGTTTCTCCCATGAAACAATAACATATACAAATATCTTGCAATTACTGAGCTCAGAGGCAGAGACATTCTCACACACTTTTACTCCCCAAACTCCACAACGGTCTGCTAAACTACTACTTTGCTTGTTTGCTTGGTTTTATTTTTTGAGACAGGATCTCACCGCGTGGAACTGGCTAGCAGTGGTCCTGGCTAGCCTGTAAATCACTATGTCCACCAAGCTGGCCTTAAACTCACATAGATCTTCTTGTTTCTGCCTTCTGAGTGTTGGGATTAAAGATATCCTCCACCACACCAAGTTTAAATAACTCTTTCCTAATATATAAATCTATTTTATATATTAGGATCTATATATAAAGATCCTAATATATAAAATAGTCTACGGGACTTGGTTACAACAGCCAGGAATGGAGCAAGAGACATAATCTCATTTTATTAAAAGACCCATAAACATAATGAATTCCTCTTTAAAGCCTCAGTGGGTTTTTAAAAGTAAATAACAAAAAATGTTAACAGTTTTAGCATGCAGCTGGTGTAAACATGGTAAACATTTTTTTTAGGCAGCTGGTTATGACAATATATAATTTTTATATCGATATTCTAAAGCACCAACCAGAAAATGTTTTTCTATAAAGGGCCTGCATTAGTCAGTTGCTGGTTGTAAAAGCATCTGTCACAGTTATTCATATTTTCTATTATTTCATGGAAGCAGTCATAGGTAATATGTAAATAAATTAATATGGCTGTGCTGTAAAATTTATTTTTTTAAGTAACAAACTAGATTGAGCCCGTCGGCTGTCCATTGCTGATGCCTGTTCTAAAGGATTGCTCTCTGCTCTGCGACTTCCAGGCTTGTAGCAGTAGCAGTGTTTGGGCATTTGTGGATACTGTCTTTTTGAGGCCCCACTCGAGAGCTTGTGAACCAGAGATTGTGGGAGTGCAAGCGACTGATCTGTGTTTTAACATGTCCTATATTGTGTTGGTGAGAACAAGACCTGTGCCCTGGAATAAAGACTGATTGAAATGGCCTCCTTATGTTTTGATAATTAATACACTATTGGAAAAAGACGAATTTGAAGGCTTCATTCATTTTAGAAATGTAAAATGGCTAGAGAGCATGCCTTTTGTGATCAATTTTAACGTTATCTATCTCCTAAGGAATTCAATCTAAAGCCACAGACTCATGTGACTGGGCTCACATCTTATAAAAAGCATAGAAACAAATTGTGACTTAAGGAAAAGGATGAAATTGAAAAGATGTTAGAATTGTTTTGACTGCTCAAGGGTCTACAAATTTCCAACCTAACCAGACAATGCAGGTTCAACCCTAATGCTTATGTCCAAGTCTCCTTTATCTCTCAGGGAATGTACCTTAGCATCAGAGGAAACAGCCAGGTCTTAGCTACTGACTGTTACAGCCATCCAAAGCTACCCTGTGCTGAATCTCCGTTCTTCACTCAGACTGTCTGCCACCTTCTTATGCCGGAGTGGTACAGAGGAAAACACCACCTGGTTCCTCCTTGACTGACAGGCTCAGGGTAGTCAAGACAAAAGGGTGTTCCAGCATTTTTGGATAGTCCTTTGTACTTTTCAATCAGCATATTTTTAGAGTAGGAAAATAACAACACTCCAATTAAAAGAAAACCCATATGTTTCAAGACCTCCTTTTAAATTTCAAACCAAGAGTAGCCAACAGGACACTCACCCAGATAAATGCATTTTCTGGGAGAGGTGGCCTAGGACACCCTGAATCTGCTTCTGGCTCAGCAAGATCTCCCTCTTTCATTTCTTCATCATCACTGATACATGGTTGTCCACTACATGGGAAAGAAATAATATGTGCGTGTGTACACACATACATATATTCATGCATGCAGATATTAAAGCAACATCACCAATCTGTGTACATACTCATCATATACCAATACTGATTAAATAAAGAACCTGCTACTCAGTGAGCTAAGGGGAGTAGTAGATTTTGTGCTTCATTAGTATATTGTGTAGGCACATCTAAACTTCTACGTGTTTCTCAATCGACAGCAATCAATACAAACCAGCGATCCTTTGTTCCCTCCGATCTTACACATTTTCCATGATTGAGAACGTGCAGTCTTCTTCTTGCCGATGCTTGCCCTCACAGCGTTGCCCGCCTCGCTGTGGCGCAGGGTTATTACACTCCCGGGTTCTTGATCTCCTGTAAGCAGCATTGCATGTACTCCAGGAAGACCAGCAGCCCCAGTTTCCATCCACTGCGTCTGTAACAGAGGAAGACCCACAGACATCCTGGTGCAAGGAAATGTGGGCTTTGAGACTTGGGCAACCTGGTCTCCTCACATTGGCTCTGTGACAAGCTTTGTGGAATGCTACAGCTTTGTAGTGAGGGCTGCAAGAAGCCCCTGATGGAAGGGGTCTGATACAGTGTCTGATTCTTTTTCCAGTTCTCACAGACATGAATAAAATGGCAGCAGATAGAAATCATTTAAATGATCAATAAATATATCAGTGATATCGCATACATAGAAAACCACATGTATTTGCATGTATACGTATATATTTACAATTATACAAATTTACTGACGATATTGGGGTTTGAGTAAGAGTGGCTCCCATTGGCTCATATATTTGAATGCTTAGTGATCAGGGAGTGGCACTACCTGAGAGGGATTAGGGGGTGTGACCTTATCAAGGAACTGCGTCATCAGGAGCATGCTTGGAGCACGCTCAAAAGCCCAAGCCAGGCCCAAATCTCTTCTTGCTGCATTTGGATCTGGATGCAGAACTCTTAGCTACAATGTCTGCCTGCATGCCTCCAGGTTCCCTACGCTGATAATGGACACAACCTCTGGAACTATAAGCAAGCCCCAATTAAATGTTCTCTTTCTAAGGGCTGTCATGGGCATGATGTATCTTCACAGCCATAGAACACTGACTAAGACAGAGGTGTCTATCAAATTACACTCTTCTAGTCAGTAGAACATAGCCCCACTCCTAGGCCTTATTTCTTCTCTAAGAAAAATATGACTTAATTTATTTAGCCATGTATGAAAACTTTGCCTAAAGCCTAATTTACCCCTTATTATTAAACATCATGTCTATGCATTATAATACACATACTAATACACTTCTCTCAGAACATGTGGTGGTAACATAGTGGTTTGAACAATAGATGTACCCCATAGTTTCTGACATTTGAATATTTGATTTCTAGTTGGTATCCTTGTTTTGGGGAGGCGTAGGAGGTGTGGCTTTGTTGGAAGAAGCGTGTGACTGGTGGTGAACTTTCAAGTTTCAAAAGCTGTGTGCTGTTACCATTGTTCTCTCTCTACTTCCTGTTTCCACAATATTCCAACCCTCTGGAAATATAATCCCCAAGGAAACCCTATCTTCCCTCAGCTGCCTTGTTCATGATGTTTTATCACAGCAATAAAAAAATAACTAAGACACAGTATCATGCATTTATTTTATGTCTAATTTTATAGACATTATACTATATAATATATCATACTATATATTATATAAGCATTATATACTTTATATATGCCATAGAACATAATGAAACACACGAGTACAGACACACACACACACACACACCTCAACTCTCAAGTAATAATAGAATTAGCTTCATCTTATCGATCAGGAGCTTGTAACTTAGCAATTTTTGTAGTGTAATTCAGCTCATAGGTTACAGTAGAGCCTGGCATTGTTTGGCATCTAATATGTGGAGGCTTGTTTACAAAGTGAGATTTGCTAGTAACATTTATTTTGTTAAATTCATCAACCTATAATATATATTTTAAGGGTAACTGATGGTGAGGTCAGTTCCTGATACTTACCAGATTTGTAATCCGGGGACCGGCTCTCGCAGTTCTCACCATAGGTGCCGCTCTGGCACACACACAGGCATTCTGTGCCCAAGAGCCTGGGGCGCCCATTGTTAGGACACGGAGCACACTGGCAGGGGTCAAACTTGGCTGCATACTCTTGAAGCGCTTTCCTGAGGTTGTTCCGTTTTGTCACTGCACAGGGGATGTTTCTGACCAAGTCGGTGATCGGGGCAAGCTGCAAGCAGGTGACAGAGACAGCTCTGGTCCCTTGAGGCAGTCAGTGGTTCTGCCAGCACTACCTAGTTCTTATCAAATCAGTGCTTAACAGAAAAGAAAAATCCTGATATTCCCAAGGAATTGTTAGAGAATCCAGTAGAGTCAGCTGGCTGTTGAGCCAGGAGTGGAAAACCTGATGCCTGAGGGTGGGAGCAAACTGTGTAGAATTAACCGTCCCTGCAGGTCTGCTGTGAAGGAAGTCACGTGCCGCTTATTTAGGCTTGCATCACGTTATTTGTTAAGCATCAAACATAAGCAGCGAAAGTTCTGAGCTAGGCCACCAAGAACCACCAATGCTCATTAGTGCACTGTTAGCTGGTTAACCTTGACTCGGGCAGGAGGTCTGCAGAGGTTGAGGGGCGGTTCCCTTGCTCTCTGTCTACACATGCGCACTGGCTTGTGTTGGACTAAGACGAGAAAATGCACAGTGGGAGGAAATGGAGAGGTGAACTCGCCATTCCCGAGAGTGGAGGATTGTAGTAACAAATAAAGCGGGCAACAGCGGCAAGAGAGAAACATGCTTGCTCTGTAACCTTTCTATAAAGCCCAAAGACACAGCCATCAAGGGCTGTGCGTGCTACGAAGGTGTTCATCTGAGCAGTGGGCCTCCTTTCTACCATAACTCCGGAAGTGCACACGCTTTCTGTTGCACGTAAATGATGCCATGTTCATGATGATCCAATGTTCTATCTCTGTTTAAACGAAATCAACAGCATGGCTTTGGGATGCCTTTTAAACTGCAGTTATGCCGTAGGCAAATCTGACTTTAGATGACTCAATATTATACAAAGGATCCCATGAGGGACAAAAAACTCACCTTTTTGTCTAATTACATCAAATACTAAACTGGAAAACTGAATCAAGGGTGACGGAGGCCGGAAACCAAATAGATCTAAAATTGTCCTCGTATGCTCACAAGTTGCATGAAACCTACAAACCTAAAAGTTGCTATTCTGCGGTGAGATGAAGAGCACTTGCTATTCCCAGGCAAGGGGAACAGTTTTATTTGCCGAATCTCCCTTCTCAGTATTTCATGTATGCTAAGTCCTGTCCTAAAACACATTATAAAAGCAATCGGTGTGCAATTTGACACGTTTTCTAAATTGCATCATGAGTGTATATTGAAAGCAGACATTCTGTCTATTGTCTAAAAAGGAAACAGAAAGGGAAATGGTGTGGCAGGCCGTGTGGACTGGTGAACGCTCGAGGCTCGAGCCCCCTTACCCTCAGAACGCTTCAGTCTCACCTCATAATCAACCACAGCAGGGTTTTCCTTCACTGATTCTAACCACTCAGAAAAGACATTCTCCTCGGGACCAGAGGTGCCCTTTTCCCAAGCCAAGGCTGCTGCCTGCAGACTCCTCCCTCCCTGGACCAGGGATATGGATGTCTCTGCCCCCTGCAAAAAGGAACCTGCAAAATGATTCAAGAAAACGATCCGTTTAATTCTATTGAAAATTCATACTTCAAAGACAAGTCAATTTTCTCAGGAGGGCAATATAGATAGCTCAGTCAGGTCCTGCCAAGAAGTAAGCTCAGAGGAAAATGTGAGAGAGCATTTCTTATCTCTACAGGGCGATTAATAATACAATTTACAGTAACGGTGCCAGTGGCGCCATTTAGTCAGCACAGGGCACACATCAGGCTGTTCACACACATTAGCCTACATAATTGTCACGACGCTGCTAAGTAGATATTACTGTCACTGCAGATGCTGAAGCTGAAAGCAATTTGTTTTGAAACGCACAGTTAGCAGCAGGCAGCAGTGGAATGCACACAAATCCTATTCTCCAACAGCTCTGCTCTTGATGATTTGAAGCCAACTTCCTAGCTTTGGATTGATACTCCCCTATGTTTGGGGAATATCTATGGAATAACTCAAACCATGTGCCTTCTACTGCTATGCTAGAAACCTAGCATTTCCAAACAGACAAACAAACAAGCAAACACACAAACAAATACAATGTGACGGAATGCTTATAAACTTAAAACTATAATCATGGATGGGGAATGAATCGAGGGAAATAGACCGAATGGAATGACAACCAGAGATATGGCTGGGGTCAGCGGCATTACCCAGGTCTCTAGAGACTTTCAACCTTTGGGTCACATGTGTCCCTTTGGGTGTCGAATGACCCTTTCACAGCAGTCGCCTAAGATCATCAAAACCCACAGATATTCACATTGTGATTCATCACAGTAGTAAAATTACAGTTATGAAGTGACAAACATAATTTTATGCCTGGGAGTCACCACAACGTGAGGAACTATATTAGAGGGTCACAACATTTGGAAGGTTGAGAGCCACTGCTCTAGACTTCCAGTAAAAGTTAGCCGTATCATTACTGTCAGAAATTCTCAAGCGAGATGTAGACTAGGAGAAGTACTCTCATGACGAAAGAAGTCTCAACCTTTTCAAAGGGAGCATATAAGATTTGTTCTTTTAGATGCTGTTGTATTTATCTTTGTTGGACAGCAGGGTGGGGAGGTTAAATTAATGTCCAATCCTATGTTGATATTGTATTGATTGACATGACAGTGATGTTGTGTAGCTAATATTTGAACTGATAACACATATTTCACAAGTAGATTGATCCCAATAAAAGTTATATATGCTAGGCATGGGGTCTTAAGAAGTGAAAATCATTAGTAGAATATTATTTTTTTTTATTTTCTATATTCTTTACTTACATTCCAAATGATTTTTCCTTTCCCGGTTCCCAATAGAATGCTATTAACTGCTTTTTAAAGGAATGCAAATTTCAATATACTCAGGTCCCTCTGCTTGTTACACAAGCATTCTACCATGAAGTTACAGCTCTAGCATCCTTTTATCATGTATCGAAAGGTCAACTACAAAGTCAAACTCAGTGTTTAACAGAGAGCTGATACAGTTCTTCTCACTTAATGAGGATTCTTAAGATAAAACACACAAAGTAACTACTACTACTATTTTCATTGTGAGAAACCATAGACAAGGAAAGATCAAGCTCATGATGTTGGTAGCAAAGTGAATCAACACTGGAGACAAAGTTTGAATCCAGGCAGTGGGCCCTGCAAGGGTGTTACTTAGTCAATGTGTTCAGTGTATATCACAACTAGAAAACATCCGCTTTAAATGTTTCTTTTCAATTAATTAATTAGCCAATTACCTAGTTAACGTTACACCATGACCACAGTTTTAACTTTTCTGATTTTACCTTTTACCTTTCTCTCCAACCCCCACTCTGTTTTCCTAGAGAATGCACTGCCCAATTTTGTCTGTGAATATTGTCTGGTAATGTTTTTTCTTTGTTTATTTGTGGTTTACACTATGTCAGTTTACTGGAAAAGTCCGAGTCTCTTTAAATTTAATAATTTTAAGAACTCTGAAAAAAATTCTTTAACCCTGGCATAATTTTCAAGATTAAAGATGGAATGTGATGACTCCTATTGCTTATCAACATTATCTTGATTGTAAGTGGGATACTGCCAATCTCTACTAGGATTAAAATTCAAAGATTTTAACGGGGCATGCAAGAACTGCTTGATTTCTGCCAGAGATCTTTTCAAAAGTCAGCTTTATTTTACCAATTTATGCTTGAGTCAAATTGATATACTTATTATTAGTTTGTGTGTATTCACTCTTTGTCTTTCTCTGCTTTCATTTCCTGATCCAAACTGGCAGTCATAATTATACCTGCCTCACAGACTCCATGGGGATTAAACATTAGAAAAGATCAGTTCACACACACCACAAAATAGTGCCTGGGATATAGGAAGAACTTGATCTGTGTTGATTTTCCCTACCTGTCTCTCTCTTCCTTCTTTTATGTCCCTCATTCTCTCTTTCTTTCTGCCTGTCATATGTATTTCTACTTCCCTAAGTATAGAGAACTTAGAGATGGTGACAATGACCTAGAATGTCTTAAAAGTTAGAAAAGAAAAGAAGTAAACGTGGCACAGTGTGATGGATGCTGGGATAGCATCGGTGAAGGTTGCAGTGGGAACCCGTGGGAAGGGAAGACTGATGTGGTATTCAGGAAGAGTGTTCAAAACTCTCTCCTAAAAATTATAATTCAAGATTGGGTGACCTCAAAGTAAAAAAATCACATTGTCAACATAGTAAACATTTAAGCAATTCAGAAATACTCCTCGTTTTCTTTCCTCCGTGGTTTTACATAGGAGATGATTCTATTCTCACGACCTTCTTGGGTGCACTGTCTCTGCCTTTGAGTTCTTTACTTATTTACTGGGTTAAACTCTTGATATTAATTATTTTGCTTGTGTTCCTAAACCCCATTTTCCCCAGTCCTCTCCCAATTCAAGCTGCATCATGGGCTTTACATATAAATAGTCCTGGGTTAGAGAACACATGAAGCATTATCTTTTGAATGCTCAAGTACACTTTTCTAAATCTGGTGGGGATCATAGATTGGAAAGCAATAATTATGAGCGTGTAGGACCAGTATCCTGAGGGAAAAAAGTAATTGTCCAACTTGTAATATTTAAATAAAAAAATCAAAACCAAGCCTCCTATAACTCGGAGCAGGAAGTTAAGATATTAATTATAGAATGATAGAAATGTACAATGACTTGGGTCATTTTCCTTTCCAAAGGACAAAAATGTTTTGTGCTATAGGATGAATGGAGATTTAAGTTTGATATGTTCCACAGTAAAGAATGAGGGCTCTATTACTTTGAGTTGCATTTTGTAGAGCTTAGTGGTACTAGGGAAATCTGATGGAAATAAATTTATATTTCACTGTTCTCTAATTGTATGTGAATGGATATTTTCAACTAATGTTCCATTCAAGTTAGTGCTGATTTCTTTTAAATGTCATTTACAGTTATCTGCTATGTGCATACATAGTTTGGACTTCCCCGAACCAAGAAGAAGATGAGGAAATTTTCATAGCTTCATAAACTCACCGAGTAGATACAAACTGTCTGTACAGAGACTCTGGGCTCAATAATCTCAGGCCTAGGAATGATCATCAACATCAGCCAAGGCCCTGTGCCTGACAACAGGGACTAGAGCATATAGATGTCACATGAGAGGAAATGAAAGGACCACAAGCTAACAGATCTAATTCATCCTCCGATGCCAGAGTGCTCCAATGCTCCCTCAACAAATGTGCATGTGCTCATGTGCACAGACTACATATTAAAACTAGCCCCGGGAATCACCAAAGGGGAACATTCAGAGTCCTATATCTGACTCAAAAGTAAAAGTTAAAACCCAGCGAGGCAGATTCATATTCCACTGGCAATTTTATATTTTTCTACTATTTAGAAGGGATGGGAATTTGAGAGATATGTTGGCTTCTGTTTCGGACACAGAAAATCCTATCCATGGATGTGTGGATTATTCCATTTCTTCTTGAAAATGAAAAATGGTTGACTGTTTTCTATATTTACATAATAAATTTAGTAGTTTTGCCTTCTATTTCTCTCTTTTATACCTTCCTCTGGACCACTGGTATCCTTCTTCTCTTTTTATTATTTATTTATTTAATTTAATTTATTTATTTATTTATTTATTTATTTATTTTTTGGTTTTTTGAGACAGGGTTTCTCTGTGTAGCCCTGGCTGTCCTGGAACTCACTCTGTAGACTAGGCTGGCCTTGAACTCAGAAATCCGCCTGCCTCTGCCTCCCAAGTGCTGGGATTACAGGTGTGTGCCACCACACCTGGCTAGTATCCTTTTTCTGAATATGTTGCTATTCTATGTTCATGTCTGTGTGTGTGTGTGTGTGTGTGTGTGTGTGTGTGTGTGTACTAAAGTCATATTAGTTTCTGAGCATGTGTGGGAAATGGATCAGTAGAGCCAATTGAGGAAAATAATTTCCAGCTTTGTCCACAGGTCAATCTTGTGGGAGTGTTTTCTCAACTCAGGTTCCCGATTCCAAAACGACTGTAGCTTATGTCAAGTTGACATAAAACTACCTAGCACACTATTGATTTTTCAAAAATTTATATTATGAAATGACTGGTCTCTTTTGCATACTATTTTCCATGTCATATTTTTGGAGGGTAGAATATAGTGTAAATGCAGTTGCCAAGTTTATTATTTTTTCTGATTAAGCTTCACACACAGACACACAGACACACACACACACACACACACACACACACACACACACCTGATGTGTTCTAATACTATATTTAGAATTTTCTATTAATTATTGCAACAAAATGCTTGTATTGGTTTCTCATGTGTATTCCAAGTTTGGGAGTCGTTATGATGTAGCTTCTGTGCGTTTAGAGCAGAATGAGTAGCATTCAATGAGTCTGTGAAACGAAGAGAAGAATTTTATATACAGTAGAAATTAGTTAGAATTTCAAGGCATAGGAGAGAGCACGAGTAGTTTAGATGATTGGAAAGTATGGTTCTGTAGACAGGAGGGCAAAGCCTTAGGCTCAAATCCAGGTGGGACCAGGGCATGCTTGTTTCTGGTTTGAAAATGTTTTCAGGCCTATTTTGTTCTCTTGTCTACATTAAGACCTCTGTGGCCTCTTAAGGACACATTTTTGTGCAGTCAGTTCAGTTTGATTTATTTCAGAGCTATGACTGCTGGAATGGGTGACACAGGCTTCATTCCTCATGACAGCTTCTTGGGAGAATGCTCTGAAAAATTGCTAGAACTGTTCTTATGCCTTTCTGGAAAAGGAAAAGTAGCCGTTTGCTTTCTTTCCAATTCTACAGAGTGCAGATGCCCTTTGTATCTCAAACCCCAATTAAGGTGACTATATAAAGAATTGAGGCTTTCTCTGTATTCTCTTTCCCTCTAACTTTTTCCTCAGACAAGATGGCTCACCGTACAAAGTCATTGAAATCTCTGTTACCTTGGACAACTCTTATTAGAATGTAGTATTTTCTATAACTCTCAGATGCTTATGAGGCATGGAAACTAATTTGTAAGAAGGCTCTATGCCTCAGTGTCAGGGAATGCCAGGAAAGGGAAGTGGGAGTGGGTGGGTTGGTGGGCAGAGGGAGGGGGATGGGATAGGGGGTTTTTGGAGGGGAAACAAGAAAAGGGGATAACATTTGAAATGTAAATAAAGAAAATATCTAAGGAAAAAAATCTAATAGCAATAAAGCCTGCCTAAGTCCTAAGAGCAAACAAAAACTTTATAGTTTATATCTAACAAATTCCACTCTAAAAATTATCCATCTATCCGCAGAGAAACTTGGCTCCCATTCCTCATCAAAGAAGCTTCCTTTTCCAGCAGATAGAGGCTATTATATAGCTCCACAATCGGCCAAAAGAGAGTAAGTGGCCGTGGCCAGTCACAGCTCCTACAACAAATATAATCCCACACTAGGGCTGAAGGAATGCTGGTGAAAAGAGGCCAGAGAGGGTGTAAAGGCCAGAGACGCAGACTGCCTGATGCTGGATGCTGTCTCCTAGATATGACAGGGATGCAGAATCCATAAAATCTCAGTATGGTTGAGAAAACAAGACCTTATAATGATAACACCAGTCAGTCAACATGCCAGGTGGGTGGGGCATTTCATAAGGCTCAATCTCTAGATGAAGAACTATAGGTAATTGGTACTGAGAAGGGAGAATTAGTATTCTTTAGGGTTGAGTGTGCCTCTATGTTGTATGATCCCAAGTAGTTAGCACTAAACACATGGCTAATGAGCAATATTGCATGGACTCAGTGGGTTTTATGTACATATACATATATATATATGTATATGCATATACATACATATATCTAAGTATGTAATAATTATAGAAGAAGAGAGGTCATGAACTTGAGAGAGGGTGGAGGAGGGACATGGGAGGAGTTGGGAAGTAGAAATATTGTAAATATAGTACTTATGTATGAAATTCTATAACCCCCCACAATTAAATAAAAGCAGAACAAAACTTTATAGTTTAACAATATATGAACAAGTGACTTAATTTGTCACATTATGCTATGAATCTAATTTAGGTATTATGACGTGGAATTAGATCAACAAACGTGGTTGTATTTAGTCTTTGCAGAGGGGCAATCATGATCAAACTATTGGCAAAAAAATCAATAATGACTTTGAGAAAGTTATTCTGGGATAAGAGTAGAAATTGCCAGAATCAAAATGTTTATACTGTGCATAGTAGCACTAGTCTCTAGTCCTCCAACTTAGGAAGTTAAAACGTAAGGTTAACGAGTTAGAAGACAGTCTGAGGTTCATAATGAGACCTTTTCTAAAGGCTGAAAACAAGAATGGAGTCTTTCATGTCAGTTTTTTAAAAACAAGCTAAATCTAGGAGGTTCTGGAAAAATGGTTTTCACACATGGTTACCTGACAAACAATTAAATGCTTTCTAATCTTGCTTTCTATTTTTATTCTGTTTATGATATTTGTTTCAGATATAGAGGTGCTAAAAAAAGTTCCCATTAAGTTGTGAGTATGTGTGTGTGCTTCCATGTGCAAAATTGTGCCAGAGAATTTGTCTTCCAGGTAAGAAGCTATTAGTGACTCTAAACCAGTTGCATAGTTTCAGGATGCCATCCATGGTACATTACAACTCATAAATATAAGATAATGGGAGGTAGCAAGAGCCAAGACCACAGGGCTCCTTTCATATGTTGTGTTATAAAGATGCTTCTGTAAGATGAATATTATAGAAAGGAGTCAGTGCACACTTGTTTTTAGCATCATGCTGTTAATGATTGGTGCGTTCTGAGATGAGCTCCCTGTTCTACCCTTTTGGCTCAGGTACCCCAGACTGAATCCATGCTTCAATCAGGCAAATACTAACTAAACTCAGTGTTCCCAGAAGGGTCTGAGTCCAGATATTCAGAAAATGAGGGAATACTGCAGGGAATGAGAACACAGCAGACATCTACAAGTCACAGAAAGATGGAAGACCATGTGGCCAAAGAGCGGGGCTGAGTGCTGGCGGATAAAGTAGAACTTAAATATTCAGTTCCTGTCTCTGTGTATGTGGCTTTGTGGGGACAGGTGGCATGAATTCCAGCATTCTCATTGCAAATCTATCCTTTTAATGCTTAGTTACCTACATATCTCTGCTTTCTAAGTTTCTTAGTGGGGGTGTCTGGTTGATAATCATGCCTACTTTTCCGATGCTTGATAAAGAGTTCTACTTATGAGAAAAATCAACATACTGTTCATTGAATCGAATAGCTAAAGAATAAGAAAAAGAACACCTTAGCCCTGCCTACTTCTTGAACAGTGTGGCTCATAGTTTTTTATTTATACTTTTCCTCATAGCATGTTTGTTTTGAAGATAATGAATGATATAAATGAAGACACAGAAGCCATGGGCAGTATGGTTAACTGACGGGCAGACTCAAAACACCCCGGATAAAGAGCCCAGAGAACACTGTTACCTTTGTAGTTTTCAGAGAGCTTGTTTGTGGTGCACCGGTTTTCTGTATACGTTTTTTTAAAAAAGAGAAAACGTTTCTTTGTTTCATACCGGACACAGTTTTGCGTTTGTTCTTCTGTTAAACCTGAAAAATAAACACAAGCAAACTCCCCTGAAAATGCACCGTTGAGAATTCAAGGAAGTGGACCAGGCAGCTCTGGCTACTACTCTGGGGGCTGGCTATGGTCACCAGCTTTGTCCTGCTCGGCTCTAATAGGCTGATTTCCTCTGAGATTCAGGCCCCCACATGGCTCCCGAGGAAATTGCAAATGGACGAGGTTCTGTGAGTCTTCACTTTTGATGCAACTGTGACCACTGTAGTCCTTCCCATGGGGGCTCTCGTTGTTTCTCCCAGCTTACCCTTGTTGTCACAGTACACAATGAACCACACAGATTATCCTTGCTGCTGTGCACTGCTTCTGCCCTGGACAGGTCTGCTTCTCACTGCGATGCACATTTTGGACCTGTGACTGCTTTTGTGAGGCATAAGCCACTTGGCTTGTGCACCATCTCAAGTGTGAATCTTGGCCACCTGTCTGTCAGTCACCACTCGCTTTCATATTTATTTTGGCTCCTCCCCCCACTTGGTTACTCATTCTGACTCCACTCCCCAACCCTTTTCATTTTAATAGAAATTCTAAATTCTTGACCAATGAACTCTTCAGACTCTTGGTTGGCTGTTTTGTCTCCTTATCTGAATTCAAATCTATATTTGACATTATTTCCCTGTTGGCGCAATGGAGGCAGTACTACCTAATACCTGTCTGTTCGGGTTGGGAGGTGGAATTAGCATCTTCCAGGATCTCCAGGAATGCTTTCATTGGGTGGCTCTCTGCTATCTTGCACATCATGTGAAAGATCTAATGGTCTGAGGCTAAAACCATCCCATTAGGAGACCTTTATCAATCCCAACCCTTTACCAATTTCTTATTCATTGTTAAAGCTTTTGAATCACTGAATGGCTGAATCACTTCCATTATAACACCCGCATGCATGCTCACTGACTTCTGAGTCTGTGAGGCCAGGACAGCACAGACAGGACTAGTGTACTTAGAGTTTGTACTACTTATCTGGGATAATGTGAAGAAAATTGATGCTTCCTACCTTCATAGCATTCTAAGAAATCTGACTGTGCATGGGAGAGAGGCTGAGATGCCAGCTCTTAACCCCTTTAAGGCAAAGGCTTTATCAAATTATGGCACTTATAGCTGCAGGTTATAATGCTCAGAGACGCGTATTGTGAGAGCTTTAGGCAGACATCAGAACAGGTCTGATGCCGAAATGAAGACTTGAAGGCACAGATTTCTCAGGGGAGATGTGGTTAGATGAAGGTCAATCTTCTTCAATTTCCTCTTCCTTTTTATGTTTTAAGTCTGACCCATTTGAAAGTACATGTTATTAGGAGTAAAAAAAAATAGTTTTGAAGCCTCTGCGTTTACATTTTCAACTCTAACAAATAAAAAAGGATGGTTATTTCATTCAATCTTGAAGAATGGGTATGGAATCTGATAACACCGTTTTTATAAGTCAAGATTTGAAGCAAGTGTACTGCTTTACTGCAACTTCAATGTGCAGATGTTTTTCTTATTCCTACATTTACTTTTTAAAGTTTATAGGTTAGAATTAAATTTTACACGCAAATTGATTATAACACAACAATTTACCTAAGGGCAAAGTTAACTTTATATATTTGAGGGCCATGTATAAATTCTTAAAGAGGTGAAGGATGACTTTGGCCCATGGTGTCCACAGTACCGTGACTAATGAATCAAGGTCTCACTGGTGACTTTCTATGTGTTCTTGTTTGTTCCCATACATTACCCTGTGTGGTCTCTGCACATATTAACTGGGGATCCCCAGACACCTGACTTTCTTTATGCTAAGATAGATGAATGAGTCATTTCTGTTGCATTTCAGCCTGTCCAGAATGAGCAAATTGCCAGCACTCGTCAAAATACTCGAGTTCATATACATGTATACATAGACATTATATGCACCAGATTTACACACAGATATTATACATATTCACTATATATAATATTTACTCATACATATGCCCGTGGCTATATCCCATGTATCTAACAACATTGTGTTCAATATTCTTACAATTTGAACATTTTTCATTCAAAAAAAGTTTTGAGCTTTACTAGTACTGCTACTTGTCAAAATATATGAGCGTAGGCTCAGGCTTTTTTTTTTAACTGAGATTTTATTTTCTAATACACAGTAAAGGCTTATGAATAAAAGGAAAACCATTGCTGAGAAATAGTAAGGTGATTGTTTTTTCCCACAAGTTCAGAGCAGACAATGACTTCCATTACAAAAGGACTTTAAAAATTACCTTCATGTTTAGAATACTGCTAATGTTTGCAGTTCACATGTAACTCTGAGATTCTTTTACTGTGTACACTGAAGTCCCACCCACTTTCATGAAAGGTGTTAGCATACCGATGGGGGCACTGGCCAACAGAGGTATGAAACAGCGAAGCAAGCAAGCAAAGATCTAATACATAGAATAATAGTGATAATTAGCATTTGAAATTCTAGATGAAACCCAAGAAATGAAGATGCTTAATATACTGC